>NW_027140237.1:0-600000 GCF_036365525.1 Heterodontus francisci
GTACAATTGCCCTGTCAGAGGGTTCCTGTACTGTGAGGTACAATTACCCTGTCAGAGGTTTCCTGTACTGCGAGGTACAATTACCTCCTCTGTCAGAGGTTCCTGTACTGCGAGGTACAATTACCCTGTCAGAGGTTCCTGTACTGCGAGGTACAATTACCCTGTCAGAGGTCCTGCACTGCGAGGTACAATTACCCTGTCAGAGGTTCCTGGACTGGCGAGGTACAATTACCCTGTCAGAGGTTCCTGTACTGCGAGTACAATTACACTGTCAGAGGTTCCTGTACTGCGAGGTACAATTACACTGTCAGAGGTTCCTGTACTGTGAGGTACAATTACCCTGTCAGAGGTTCCTGTACTGTGAGGTACAATTACCCTGTCAGAGGTTCCTGTACTGCGAGGTACAATTACCCTGTCAGAGGTTCCTGTACTGCGAGGTACAATTACCCTGTCAGAGGTTCCTGTACTGCGAGGTACAATTACCCTGTCAGAGGTTCCTGTACTGCGAGGTACAATTACCCTGTCAGAGGTTCCTGTACTGCGAGGTACAATTACCCTGTCAGAGGTTCCTGTACTGCGAGGTACAATTACCCTGTCAGAGGTTCCTGTACTGCGAGGTACAATTACCCTGTCAGAGGTTCCTGTACTGCGAGGTACAATTACCCTGTCAGAGGTTCCTGTACTGCGAGGTACAATTACCTGTCAGAGGTTCCTGTACTGCGAGGTACAATTACCCTGTCAGAGGTTCCTGTACTGCGAGGTACAATTACACTGTCAGAGGTTCCTGTACTGCGAGGTACAATTACCTGTCAGAGGTTCCTGTACTGCGAGGTACAATTACCCTGTCAGAGGTTCCTGTACTGCGAGGTACAATTACCCTGTCAGAGGTTCCTGTACTGCGAGGTACAATTACCCTGTCAGAGGTTCCTGTACTGCGAGGTACAATTACCCTGTCAGAGGTTCCTGTACTGCGAGGTACAATTACCCTGTCAGAGGTTCCTGCACTGCGAGGTACAATTACCCCTGTCAGAGGTTCCTGCACTGCGAGGTACAATTACCCTGTCAGAGGTTCCTGTACTGCGAGGTACAATTACCCTGTCAGAGGTTCCTGTACTGCGAGGTACAATTACCCTGTCAGAGGTTCCTGCACTGCGAGGTACAATTACCCTGTCAGAGGTTCCTGCACTGCGAGGTACAATTACCCTGTCAGAGGTTCCTGCACTGTGAGGTACAATTACCCTGTCAGAGGTTCCTGTACTGCGAGGTACAATTACCCTGTCAGAGGTTCCTGTACTGCGAGGTACAATTACACTGTCAGAGGTTCCTGTACTGCGAGGTACAATTACCCTGTCAGAGGTTCCTGTACTGTGAGGTACAATTACCCTGTCAGAGGTTCCTGCACTGTGAGGTACAATTACCCTGTCAGAGGTTCCTGTACTGCGAGGTACAATTACCCTGTCAGAGGTTCCTGTACTGCGAGGTACAATTACACTGTCAGAGGTTCCTGTACTGCGAGGTACAATTACCCTGTCAGAGGTTCCTGTACTGTGAGGTACAATTACCCTGTCAGAGGTTCCTGCACTGCGAGGTACAATTACCCTGTCAGAGGTTCCTGTACTGCGAGGTACAATTTCCCTGTCAGAGGTTCCTGTACTGCGAGGTACAATTACCCTGTCAGAGGTTCCTGTACTGCGAGGTACAATTACACTGTCAGAGGTTCCTGTACTGCGAGGTACAATTACCCTGTCAGAGGTTCCTGTACTGCGAGGTACAATTACCCTGTCAGAGGTTCCTGTACTGCGAGGTACAATTACCCTGTCAGAGGTTCCTGTACTGCGAGGTACAATTACCCTGTCAGAGGTTCCTGCACTGCGAGGTACAATTACACTGTCAGAGGTTCCTGTACTGCGTGGTACAATTACCCTGTCAGAGGTTCCTGTACTGCGAGGTACAATTACACTGTCAGAGGTTCCTGTACTGCGAGGTACAATTAGCCTGTCAGAGGTTCCTGCACTGCGAGGTACAATTACCCTGTCAGAGGTTCCTGTACTGTGAGGTACAATTACCCTGTCAGAGGTTCCTGTACTGTGAGGTACAATTACCCTGTCAGAGGTTCCTGCACTGTGAGGTACAATTACCCTGTCAGAGGTTCCTGCACTGCGAGGTACAATTACACTGTCAGAGGTTCCTGTACTGCGAGGTACAATTACCCTGTCAGAGGTTCCTGTACTGTGAGGTACAATTACCCTGTCAGAGGTTCCTGCACTGCGAGGGACAATTACACTGTCAGAGGTTCCTGCACTGCGAGGTACAATTACCCTGTCAGAGGTTCCTGCACTGCGAGGTACAATTACCCTGTCAGAGGTTCCTGTACTGCGAGGTACAATTACCCTGTCAGAGGTTCCTGCACTGCGAGGTACAATTACCCTGTCAGAGGTTCCTGTACTGCGAGGTACAATTACCCTGTCAGAGGTTCCTGTACTGCGAGGTACAATTACCCTGTCAGAGGTTCCTGTACTGCGAGGTACTATTACCCTGTCAGAGGTTCCTGTACTGCGAGGTACAATTACCCTGTCAGAAGTTCCTGTACTGCGAGGTACAATTACCCTGTAAGAGGTTCCTGCACTGCGAGGTACAATTACCCTGTCAGAGGTTCCTGTACTGCGAGGTACAATTACCCTGTCAGAGGTTCCTGTACTGCGAGGTACTATTACCCTGTCAGAGGTTCCTGTACTGCGAGGTACAATTACCCTGTCAGAAGTTCCTGTACTGCGAGGTACAATTACCCTGTAAGAGGTTCCTGCACTGCGAGGTACAATTACCCTGTAAGAGGTTCCTGCACTGCGAGGTACAATTACCCTGTAAGAGGTTCCTGCACTGCGAGGTACAATTACCCTGTCAGAGGTTCCTGCACTGCGAGGTACTATTACCCTGTCAGAGGTTCCTGTACTGCGAGGTACAATTACCCTGTCAGAGGTTCCTGTACTGCGAGGTACAATTACCCTGTCAGAGGTTCCTGTACTGCGAGGTACAATTACCCTGTCAGAGGTTCCTGTACTGCGAGGTACAATTACCCTGTCAGAGGTTCCTGTACTGCGAGGTACAATTACCCTGTCAGAGGTTCCTGCACTGCGAGGTACAATTACCCTGTCAGAGGTTCCTGGACTGCGAGGTACAATTACCCTGTCAGAGGTTCATGTACTGCGAGGTACAATTACCCTGTCAGAGGTTCCTGTACTGCGAGGTACAATTACCCTGTCAGAGGTTCCTGTACTGCGAGGTACAATTACCCTGTCAGAGGTTCCTGTACTGCGAGGTACAATTACCCTGTCAGAGGTTCCTGTACTGCGAGGTACAATTACACTGTCAGAGGTTCCTGCACTGCGAGGTACAATTACCCTGTCAGAGGTTCCTGTACTGCGAGGTACAATTACACTGTCAGAGGTTCCTGTACTGCGAGGTACAATTACCCTGTCAGAGGATCCTGCACTGCGAGGTACAATTACCCTGTCAGAGGTTCCTGTACTGCGAGGTACAATTACACTGTCAGAGGTTCCTGTACTGCGAGGTACAATTACCCTGTCAGAGGTTCCTGCACTGCGAGGTACAATTACTCTGTCAGAGGTTCCTGTACTGCGAGGTACAATTACCCTGTCAGAGGTTCCTGCACTGCGAGGTACAATTACCCTGTCAGAGGTTCCTGGACTGCGAGGTACAATTACCCTGTCAGAGGTTCCTGTACTGCGAGGTACAATTACACTGTCAGAGGTTCCTGTACTGCGAGGTACAATTACACTGTCAGAGGTTCCTGTACTGCGAGGTACAATTACACTGTCAGAGGTTCCTGTACTGCGAGGTACAATTACCCTGTCAGAGGTTTCTTCCTGCACTGCGAGGTACAATTACACTGTCAGAGGTTCCTGCACTGCGAGGTACAATTACCCTGTCAGAGGTTCCTGTACTGCGAGGTACAATTACCCTGTCAGAGGTTCCTGTACTGCGAGGTACAATTACCCTGTCAGAGGTTCCTGTACTGCGAGGTACAATTACACTGTCAGAGGTTCCTGCCACTGCGAGGTACAATTACCCTGTCAGAGGTTCCTGTACTGCGAGGTACAATTACACTGTCAGAGGTTCCTGTACTGCGAGGTACAATTACCCTGTCAGAGGATCCTGCACTGCGAGGTACAATTACCCTGTCAGAGTTTCCTGTACTGCGAGGTACAATTACACTGTCAGAGGTTCCTGTACTGCGAGGTACAATTACCCTGTCAGAGGTTCCTGCACTGCGAGGTACAATTACCCTGTCAGAGGTTCCTGTACTGCGAGGTACAATTACCCTGTCAGAGGTTCCTGCACTGCGAGGTACAATTACCCTGTCAGAGGTTCCTGGACTGCGAGGTACAATTACCCTGTAAGAGGTTCCTGCACTGCGAGGTACAATTACCCTGTAAGAGGTTCCTGCACTGCGAGGTACAATTACCCTGTCAGAGGTTCCTGCACTGCGAGGTACTATTACCCTGTCAGAGGTTCCTGTACTGCGAGGTACAATTACCCTGTCAGAGGTTCCTGTACTGCGAGGTACAATTACCCTGTCAGAGGTTCCTGTACTGCGAGGTACAATTACCCTGTCAGAGGTTCCTGTACTGCGAGGTACAATTACCCTGTCAGAGGTTCCTGTACTGCGAGGTACAATTACCCTGTCAGAGGTTCCTGCACTGCGAGGTACAATTACCCTGTCAGAGGTTCCTGGACTGCGAGGTACAATTACCCTGTCAGAGGTTCATGTACTGCGAGGTACAATTACCCTGTCAGAGGTTCCTGTACTGCGAGGTACAATTACCCTGTCAGAGGTTCCTGTACTGCGAGGTACAATTACCCTGTCAGAGGTTCCTGTACTGCGAGGTACAATTACCCTGTCAGAGGTTCCTGTACTGCGAGGTACAATTACACTGTCAGAGGTTCCTGCACTGCGAGGTACAATTACCCTGTCAGAGGTTCCTGTACTGCGAGGTACAATTACACTGTCAGAGGTTCTGTACTGCGAGGTACAATTACCCTGTCAGAGGATCCTGCACTGCGAGGTACAATTACCCTGTCAGAGGTTCCTGTACTGCGAGGTACAATTACACTGTCAGAGGTTCCTGTACTGCGAGGTACAATTACCCTGTCAGAGGTTCCTGCACTGCGAGGTACAATTACCCTGTCAGAGGTTCCTGTACTGCGAGGTACAATTACCCTGTCAGAGGTTCCTGCACTGCGAGGTACAATTACCCTGTCAGAGGTTCCTGGACTGCGAGGTACAATTACCCTGTCAGAGGTTCCTGTACTGCGAGGTACAATTACACTGTCAGAGGTTCCTGTACTGCGAGGTACAATTACACTGTCAGAGGTTCCTGTACTGTGAGGTACAATTACCCTGTCAGAGGTTCCTGTACTGTGAGGTACAATTACCCTGTCAGAGGTTCCTGTACTGCGAGGTACAATTACCCTGTCAGAGGTTCCTGTACTGCGAGGTACAATTACCCTGTCAGAGGTTCCTGTACTGCGAGGTACAATTACACTGTCAGAGGTTCCTGTACTGCGAGGTACAATTACCCTGTCAGAGGTTCCTGTACTGCGAGGTACAATTACCCTGTCAGAGGTTCCTGTACTGCGAGGTACAATTACCCTGTCAGAGGTTCCTGTACTGCGAGGTACAATTACACTGTCAGAGGTTCCTGTACTGCGAGGTACAATTCCCCTGTCAGAGGTTCCTGCACTGCGAGGTACAATTACACTGTCAGAGGTTCCTGCACTGCGAGGTACAATTACCCTGTCAGAGGTTCCTGTACTGCGAGGTACAATTACCCTGTCAGAGGTTCCTGTACTGCGAGGTACAATTACCCTGTCAGAGGTTCCTGTACTGCGAGGTACAATTACACTGTCAGAGGTTCCTGCACTGCGAGGTACAATTACCCTGTCAGAGGTTCCTGTACTGCGAGGTACAATTACACTGTCAGAGGTTCCTGTACTGCGAGGTACAATTACCCTGTCAGAGGATCCTGCACTGCGAGGTACAATTACTCTGTCAGAGTTTCCTGTACTGCGAGGTACAATTACACTGTCAGAGGTTCCTGTACTGCGAGGTACAATTACCCTGTCAGAGGTTCCTGCACTGCGAGGTACAATTACCCTGTCAGAGGTTCCTGTACTGCGAGGTACAATTACCCTGTCAGAGGTTCCTGCACTGCGAGGTACAATTACCCTGTCAGAGGTTCCTGGACTGCGAGGTACAATTACCCTGTCAGAGGTTCCTGTACTGCGAGGTACAATTACACTGTCAGAGGTTCCTGTACTGCGAGGTACAATTACACTGTCAGAGGTTCCTGTACTGTGAGGTACAATTACCCTGTCAGAGGTTCCTGTACTGTGAGGTACAATTACCCTGTCAGAGGTTCCTGTACTGCGAGGTACAATTACCCTGTCAGAGGTTCCTGTACTGCGAGGTACAATTACCCTGTCAGAGGTTCCTGTACTGCGAGGTACAATTACACTGTCAGAGGTTCCTGTACTGCGAGGTACAATTACCCTGTCAGAGGTTCCTGTACTGCGAGGTACAATTACCCTGTCAGAGGTTCCTGTACTGCGAGGTACAATTACCCTGTCAGAGGTTCCTGTACTGCGAGGTACAATTACACTGTCAGAGGTTCCTGTACTGCGAGGTACAATTACCCTGTCAGAGGTTCCTGTACTGCGAGGTACAATTACCCTGTCAGAGGTTCCTGTACTGCGAGGTACAATTACCCTGTCAGAGGTTCCTGTACTGCGAGGTACAATTACACTGTCAGAGGTTCCTGTACTGCGAGGTACAATTATCCTGTCAGAGGTTCCTGTACTGCGAGGTACAATTACCCTGTCAGAGGTTCCTGTACTGCGAGGTACAATTACCCTGTCAGAGGTTCCTGTACTGCGAGGTACAATTACCCTGTCAGAGGTTCCTGTACTGCGAGGTACAATTTCCCTGTCAGAGGTTCCTGTACTGCGAGGTACAATTACCCTGTCAGAGGTTCCTGCACTGCGAGGTACAATTACCCTGTCAGAGGTTCCTGCACTGCGAGGTACAATTACCCTGTCAGAGGTTCCTGTACTGCGAGGTACAATTACCCTGTCAGAGGTTCCTGTACTGCGAGGTACAATTACCCTGTCAGAGGTTCCTGCACTGCGAGGTACAATTACCCTGTCAGAGGTTCCTGCACTGTGAGGTACAATTACCCTGTCAGAGGTTCCTGTACTGCGAGGTACAAATACCCTGTCAGAGGTTCCTGTACTGCGAGGTACAATTACCCTGTCAGAGGTTCCTGTACTGCGAGGTACAATTACCCTGTCAGAGGTTCCTGTACTGTGAGGTACAATTACCCTGTCAGAGGTTCCTGCACTGTGAGGTACAATTACCCTGTCAGAGGTTCCTGTACTGCGAGGTACAATTACCCTGTCAGAGGTTCCTGTACTGCGAGGTACAATTACACTGTCAGAGGTTCCTGTACTGCGAGGTACAATTACGCTGTCAGAGGTTCCTGTACTGTGAGGTACAATTACCCTGTCAGAGGTTCCTGCACTGCGAGGTACAATTACCCTGTCAGAGGTTCCTGTACTGCGAGGTACAATTTCCCTGTCAGAGGTTCCTGTACTGCGAGGTACAATTACCCTGTCAGAGGTTCTGTACTGCGAGGTACAATTACACTGTCAGAGGTTCCTGTACTGCGAGGTACAATTACCCTGTCAGAGGTTCCTGTACTGCGAGGTACAATTACCCTGTCAGAGGTTCCTGTACTGCGAGGTACAATTACCCTGTCAGAGGTTCCTGTACTGCGAGGTACAATTACCCTGTCAGAGGTTCCTGCACTGCGAGGTACAATTACACTGTCAGAGGTTCCTGTACTGCGTGGTACAATTACCCTGTCAGAGGTTCCTGTACTGCGAGGTACAATTACACTGTCAGAGGTTCCTGTACTGCGAGGTACAATTACCCTGTCAAAGGTTCCTGCACTGCGAGGTACAATTACCCTGTCAGAGGTTCCTGTACTGTGAGGTACAATTACCCTGTCAGAGGTTCCTGTACTGTGAGGTACAATTACCCTGTCAGAGGTTCCTGCACTGTGAGGTACAATTACCCTGTCAGAGGTTCCTGCACTGCGAGGTACAATTACACTGTCAGAGGTTCCTGTACTGCGAGGTACAATTACCCTGTCAGAGGTTCCTGTACTGTGAGGTACAATTACCCTGTCAGAGGTTCCTGCACTGCGAGGGACAATTACACTGTCAGAGGTTCCTGCACTGCGAGGTACAATTACCCTGTCAGAGGTTCCTGCACTGCGAGGTACAATTACCCTGTCAGAGGTTCCTGTACTGCGAGGTACAATTACCCTGTCAGAGGTTCCTGCACTGCGAGGTGCAATTACCCTGTCAGAGGTTCCTGTACTGCGAGGTACAATTACCCTGTCAGAGGTTCCTGTACTGCGAGGTACAATTACCCTGTCAGAGGTTCCTGTACTGCGAGGTACTATTACCCTGTCAGAGGTTCCTGTACTGCGAGGTACAATTACCCTGTCAGAAGTTCCTGTACTGCGAGGTACAATTACCCTGTAAGAGGTTCCTGCACTGCGAGGTACAATTACCCTGTCAGAGGTTCCTGTACTGCGAGGTACAATTACCCTGTCAGAGGTTCCTGTACTGCGAGGTACTATTACCCTGTCAGAGGTTCCTGTACTGCGAGGTACAATTACCCTGTCAGAAGTTCCTGTACTGCGAGGTACAATTACCCTGTAAGAGGTTCCTGCACTGCGAGGTACAATTACCCTGTAAGAGGTTCCTGCACTGCGAGGTACAATTACCCTGTAAGAGGTTCCTGCACTGCGAGGTACAATTACCCTGTCAGAGGTTCCTGTACTGCGAGGTACAATTACCCTGTCAGAGGTTCCTGTACTGCGAGGTACAATTACCCTGTCAGAGGTTCCTGTACTGCGAGGTACAATAACACTGTCAGAGGTTCCTGCACTGCGAGGTACAATTACCCTGTCAGAGGTTCCTGTACTGCGAGGTACAATTACACTGTCAGAGGTTCCTGTACTGCGAGGTACAATTACCCTGTCAGAGGATCCTGCACTGCGAGGTACAATTACCCTGTCAGAGGTTCCTGTACTGCGAGGTACAATTACACTGTCAGAGGTTCCTGTACTGCGAGGTACAATTACCCTGTCAGAGGTTCCTGCACTGCGAGGTACAATTACCCTGTCAGAGGTTCCTGTACTGCGAGGTACAATTACCCTGTCAGAGGTTCCTGCACTGCGAGGTACAATTACCCTGTCAGAGGTTCCTGGACTGCGAGGTACAATTACCCTGTCAGAGGTTCCTGTACTGCGAGGTACAATTACACTGTCAGAGGTTCCTGTACTGCGAGGTACAATTACCCTGTCAGAGGTTCCTGCACTGCGAGGTACAATTACACTGTCAGAGGTTCCTGTACTGCGAGGTACAATTACCCTGTCAGAGGTTCCTGTACTGCGAGGTACAATTACCCTGTCAGAGGTTTCTCCTGTACTGCGAGGTACAATTACCCTGTCAGAGGTTCCTGTACTGCGAGGTACAATTACACTGTCAGAGGTTCCTGTACTGCGAGGTACAATTATCCTGTCAGAGGTTCCTGTACTGCGAGGTACAATTACCCTGTCAGAGGTTCCTGTACTGCGAGGTACAATTACCCTGTCAGAGGTTCCTGTACTGCGAGGTACAATTACCCTGTCAGAGGTTCCTGTACTGCGAGGTACAATTTCCCTGTCAGAGGTTCCTGTACTGCGAGGTACAATTACACTGTCAGAGGTTCCTGTACTGCGAGGTACAATTACCCTGTCAGAGGTTCCTGTACTGCGAGGTACAATTACACTGTCAGAGGTTCCTGTACTGCGAGGTACAATTACCCTGTCAGAGGTTCCTGTACTGCGAGGTACAATTACCCTGTCAGAGGTTCCTGTACTGCGAGGTACAATTACCCTGTCAGAGGTTCCTGTACTGCGAGGTACAATTACACTGTCAGAGGTTCCTGTACTGCGAGGTACAATTATCCTGTCAGAGGTTCCTGTACTGCGAGGTACAATTACCCTGTCAGAGGTTCCTGTACTGCGAGGTACAATTACCCTGTCAGAGGTTCCTGTACTGCGAGGTACAATTACCCTGTCAGAGGTTCCTGTACTGCGAGGTACAATTTCCCTGTCAGAGGTTCCTGTACTGCGAGTAAAATTACCCTGTCAGAGGTTCCTGCACTGCGAGGTACAATTACCCTGTCAGAGGTTCCTGTACTGTGAGGTACAATTACCCTGTCAGAGGTTCCTGCACTGTGAGGTACAATTACCCTGTCAGAGGTTCCTGCACTGCGAGGTACAATTACACTGTCAGAGGTTCCTGTACTGCGAGGTACAATTACCCTGTCAGAGGTTCCTGTACTGTGAGGTACAATTACCCTGTCAGAGGTTCCTGCACTGCGAGGGACAATTACACTGTCAGAGGTTCCTGCACTGCGAGGTACAATTACCCTGTCAGAGGTTCCTGCACTGCGAGGTACAATTACCCTGTCAGAGGTTCCTGTACTGCGAGGTACAATTACCCTGTCAGAGGTTCCTGCACTGCGAGGTGCAATTACCCTGTCAGAGGTTCCTGTACTGCGAGGTACAATTACCCTGTCAGAGGTTCCTGTACTGCGAGGTACAATTACCCTGTCAGAGGTTCCTGTACTGCGAGGTACTATTACCCTGTCAGAGGTTCCTGTACTGCGAGGTACAATTACCCTGTCAGAAGTTCCTGTACTGCGAGGTACAATTACCCTGTAAGAGGTTCCTGCACTGCGAGGTACAATTACCCTGTCAGAGGTTCCTGTACTGCGAGGTACAATTACCCTGTCAGAGGTTCCTGTACTGCGAGGTACTATTACCCTGTCAGAGGTTCCTGTACTGCGAGGTACAATTACCCTGTCAGAAGTTCCTGTACTGCGAGGTACAATTACCCTGTAAGAGGTTCCTGCACTGCGAGGTACAATTACCCTGTAAGAGGTTCCTGCACTGCGAGGTACAATTACCCTGTAAGAGGTTCCTGCACTGCGAGGTACAATTACCCTGTCAGAGGTTCCTGTACTGCGAGGTACAATTACCCTGTCAGAGGTTCCTGTACTGCGAGGTACAATTACCCTGTCAGAGGTTCCTGTACTGCGAGGTACAATTACACTGTCAGAGGTTCCTGCACTGCGAGGTACAATTACCCTGTCAGAGGTTCCTGTACTGCGAGGTACAATTACACTGTCAGAGGTTCCTGTACTGCGAGGTACAATTACCCTGTCAGAGGATCCTGCACTGCGAGGTACAATTACCCTGTCAGAGGTTCCTGTACTGCGAGGTACAATTACACTGTCAGAGGTTCCTGTACTGCGAGGTACAATTACCCTGTCAGAGGTTCCTGCACTGCGAGGTACAATTACCCTGTCAGAGGTTCCTGTACTGCGAGGTACAATTACCCTGTCAGAGGTTCCTGCACTGCGAGGTACAATTACCCTGTCAGAGGTTCCTGGACTGCGAGGTACAATTACCCTGTCAGAGGTTCCTGTACTGCGAGGTACAATTACACTGTCAGAGGTTCCTGTACTGCGAGGTACAATTACACTGTCAGAGGTTCCTGTACTGTGAGGTACAATTACCCTGTCAGAGGTTCCTGTACTGTGAGGTACAATTACCCTGTCAGAGGTTCCTGTACTGCGAGGTACAATTACCCTGTCAGAGGTTCCTGTACTGCGAGGTACAATTACCCTGTCAGAGGTTCCTGTACTGCGAGGTACAATTACACTGTCAGAGGTTCCTGTACTGCGAGGTACAATTACCCTGTCAGAGGTTCCTGTACTGCGAGGTACAATTACCCTGTCAGAGGTTCCTGTACTGCGAGGTACAATTACCCTGTCAGAGGTTCCTGTACTGCGAGGTACAATTACACTGTCAGAGGTTCCTGTACTGCGAGGTACAATTACCCTGTCAGAGGTTCCTGTACTGCGAGGTACAATTACCCTGTCAGAGGTTCCTGTACTGCGAGGTACAATTACCCTGTCAGAGGTTCCTGTACTGCGAGGTACAATTACACTGTCAGAGGTTCCTGTACTGCGAGGTACAATTATCCTGTCAGAGGTTCCTGTACTGCGAGGTACAATTACCCTGTCAGAGGTTCCTGTACTGCGAGGTACAATTACCCTGTCAGAGGTTCCTGTACTGCGAGGTACAATTACCCTGTCAGAGGTTCCTGTACTGCGAGGTACAATTTCCCTGTCAGAGGTTCCTGTACTGCGAGGTAAAATTACCCTGTCAGAGGTTCCTGCACTGCGAGGTACAATTACCCTGTCAGAGGTTCCTGCACTGCGAGGTACAATTAGCCTGTCAGAGGTTCCTGTACTGCGAGGTACAATTACCCTGTCAGAGGTTCCTGTACTGCGAGGTACAATTACCCTGTCAGAGGTTCCTGCACTGCGAGGTACAATTACCCTGTCAGAGGTTCCTGCACTGTGAGGTACAATTACCCTGTCAGAGGTTCCTGTACTGCGAGGTACAATTACCCTGTCAGAGGTTCCTGTACTGCGAGGTACAATTACCCTGTCAGAGGTTCCTGTACTGCGAGGTACAATTACCCTGTCAGAGGTTCCTGTACTGTGAGGTACAATTACCCTGTCAGAGGTTCCTGCACTGTGAGGTACAATTACCCTGTCAGAGGTTCCTGTACTGCGAGGTACAATTACCCTGTCAGAGGTTCCTGTACTGCGAGGTACAATTACACTGTCAGAGGTTCCTGTACTGCGAGGTACAATTACCCTGTCAGAGGTTCCTGTACTGTGAGGTACAATTACCCTGTCAGAGGTTCCTGCACTGCGAGGTACAATTACCCTGTCAGAGGTTCCTGTACTGCGAGGTACAATTTCCCTGTCAGAGGTTCCTGTACTGCGAGGTACAATTACCCTGTCAGAGGTTCCTGTACTGCGAGGTACAATTACACTGTCAGAGGTTCCTGTACTGCGAGGTACAATTACCCTGTCAGAGGTTCCTGTACTGCGAGGTACAATTACCCTGTCAGAGGTTCCTGTACTGCGAGGTACAATTACCCTGTCAGAGGTTCCTGTACTGCGAGGTACAATTACCCTGTCAGAGGTTCCTGCACTGCGAGGTACAATTACACTGTCAGAGGTTCCTGTACTGCGTGGTACAATTACCCTGTCAGAGGTTCCTGTACTGCGAGGTACAATTACACTGTCAGAGGTTCCTGTACTGCGAGGTACAATTACCCTGTCAGAGGTTCCTGCACTGCGAGGTACAATTACCCTGTCAGAGGTTCCTGTACTGTGAGGTACAATTACCCTGTCAGAGGTTCCTGTACTGTGAGGTACAATTACCCTGTCAGAGGTTCCTGCACTGTGAGGTACAATTACCCTGTCAGAGGTTCCTGCACTGCGAGGTACAATTACACTGTCAGAGGTTCCTGTACTGCGAGGTACAATTACCCTGTCAGAGGTTCCTGTACTGTGAGGTACAATTACCCTGTCAGAGGTTCCTGCACTGCGAGGGACAATTACACTGTCAGAGGTTCCTGCACTGCGAGGTACAATTACCCTGTCAGAGGTTCCTGCACTGCGAGGTACAATTACCCTGTCAGAGGTTCCTGTACTGCGAGGTACAATTACCCTGTCAGAGGTTCCTGCACTGCGAGGTACAATTACCCTGTCAGAGGTTCCTGTACTGCGAGGTACAATTACCCTGTCAGAGGTTCCTGTACTGCGAGGTACAATTACCCTGTCAGAGGTTCCTGTACTGCGAGGTACTATTACCCTGTCAGAGGTTCCTGTACTGCGAGGTACAATTACCCTGTCAGAAGTTCCTGTACTGCGAGGTACAATTACCCTGTAAGAGGTTCCTGCACTGCGAGGTACAATTACCCTGTCAGAGGTTCCTGTACTGCGAGGTACAATTACCCTGTCAGAGGTTCCTGTACTGCGAGGTACTATTACCCTGTCAGAGGTTCCTGTACTGCGAGGTACAATTACCCTGTCAGAAGTTCCTGTACTGCGAGGTACAATTACCCTGTAAGAGGTTCCTGCACTGCGAGGTACAATTACCCTGTAAGAGGTTCCTGCACTGCGAGGTACAATTACCCTGTAAGAGGTTCCTGCACTGCGAGGTACAATTACCCTGTCAGAGGTTCCTGCACTGCGAGGTACTATTACCCTGTCAGAGGTTCCTGTACTGCGAGGTACAATTACCCTGTCAGAGGTTCCTGTACTGCGAGGTACAATTACCCTGTCAGAGGTTCCTGTACTGCGAGGTACAATTACCCTGTCAGAGGTTCCTGTACTGCGAGGTACAATTACCCTGTCAGAGGTTCCTGTACTGCGAGGTACAATTACCCTGTCAGAGGTTCCTGCACTGCGAGGTACAATTACCCTGGCAGAGGTTCCTGGACTGCGAGGTACAATTACCCTGTCAGAGGTTCATGTACTGCGAGGTACAATTACCCTGTCAGAGGTTCCTGTACTGCGAGGTACAATTACCCTGTCAGAGGTTCCTGTACTGCGAGGTACAATTACCCTGTCAGAGGTTCCTGTACTGCGAGGTACAATTACCCTGTCAGAGGTTCCTGTACTGCGAGGTACAATTACACTGACAGGGTAATTGTACCTCGCAGTACAGGAACCTCTGACAGTGTATGTACCTTGCGAGGTACAGGAACCTCTGACAGGGTAATTGTACCTCGCAGTGCAGGATCCTCTGACAGGGTAATTGTACCTCGCAGGTACAGGAACCTCTGACAGTGTAATTGTACCTCGCAGTACAGGAACCTCTGACAGGGTAATTGTACCTCGCAGTGCAGGAACCTCTGACAGTGTAATTGTACCTCGCAGTACAGGAACCTCTGACAGGGTAATTGTACCTCGCAGTACAGGAACCTCTGACAGGGTAATTGTACCTCGCAGTACAGGAACCTCTGACAGGGTAATTGTACCTCGCAGTACAGGAACCTCTGACAGGGTAATTGTACCTCGCAGTACATGAACCTCTGACAGGGTAATTGTACCCATCAGAACCCCAGGTAATTGTACCTCGCAGTCAGGAACCTCTGACAGGGTAATTGTACCTCGCAGTACAGGAACCTCTGACAGGGTAATTGTACCTCGCAGTACAGGAACCTCTGACAGGGTAATTGTACCTCGCAGTACAGGAACCTCTGACAGGGTAATTGTACCTCGCAGTACAGGAACCTCTGACAGGGTAATTGTACCTCGCAGTACAGGAACCTCTGACAGGGTAATAGTACCTCGCAGTGCAGGAACCTCTGACAGGGTAATTGTACCTCGCAGTGCAGGAACCTCTTACAGGGTAATTGTACCTCGCAGTGCAGGAACCTCTTACAGGGTAATTGTACCTCGCAGTGCAGGAACCTCTTACAGGGTAATTGTACCTCGCAGTACAGGAACTTCTGACAGGGTAATTGTACCTCGCAGTACAGGAACCTCTGACAGGGTAATAGTACCTCGCAGTACAGGAACCTCTGACAGGGTAATTGTACCTCGCAGTACAGGAACCTCTGACAGGGTAATTGTACCTCGCAGTGCAGGAACCTCTTACAGGGTAATTGTACCTCGCAGTACAGGAACTTCTGACAGGGTAATTGTACCTCGCAGTACAGGAACCTCTGACAGGGTAATAGTACCTCGCAGTACAGGAACCTCTGACAGGGTAATTGTACCTCGCAGTACAGGAACCTCTGACAGGGTAATTGTACCTCGCAGTACAGGAACCTCTGACAGGGTAATTGTACCTCGCAGTGCAGGAACCTCTGACAGGGTAATTGTACCTCGCAGTACAGGAACCTCTGACAGGGTAATTGTACCTCGCAGTGCAGGAACCTCTGACAGGGTAATTGTACCTCGCAGTGCAGGAACCTCTGACAGTGTAATTGTCCCTCGCAGTGCAGGAACCTCTGACAGGGTAATTGTACCTCACAGTACAGGAACCTCTGACAGGGTAATTGTACCTCGCAGTACAGGAACCTCTGACAGTGTAATTGTACCTCGCAGTGCAGGAACCTCTGACAGGGTAATTGTACCTCACAGTGCAGGAACCTCTGACAGGGTAATTGTACCTCACAGTACAGGAACCTCTGACAGGGTAATTGTACCTCACAGTACAGGAACCTCTGACAGGGTAATTGTACCTCGCAGTGCAGGAACCTCTGACAGGGTAATTGTACCTCGCAGTACAGGAACCTCTGACAGTGTAATTGTACCTCGCAGTACAGGAACCTCTGACAGGGTAATTGTACCACGCAGTACAGGAACCTCTGACAGTGTAATTGTACCTCGCAGTGCAGGAACCTCTGACAGGGTAATTGTACCTCGCAGTACAGGAACCTCTGACAGGGTAATTGTACCTCGCAGTACAGGAACCTCTGACAGGGTAATTGTACCTCGCAGTACAGGAACCTCTGACAGGGTAATTGTACCTCGCAGTACAGGAACCTCTGACAGTGTAATTGTACCTCGCAGTACAGGAACCTCTGACAGGGTAATTGTACCTCGCAGTACAGGAACCTCTGACAGGGAAATTGTACCTCGCAGTACAGGAACCTCTGACAGGGTAATTGTACCTCGCAGTGCAGGAACCTCTGACAGGGTAATTGTACCTCACAGTACAGGAACCTCTGACAGGGTAATTGTACCTCGCAGTACAGGAACCTCTGACAGTGTAATTGTACCTCGCAGTACAGGAACCTCTGACAGGGTAATTGTACCTCGCAGTACAGGAACCTCTGACAGGGTAATTGTACCTCACAGTGCAGGAACCTCTGACAGGGTAATTGTACCTCACAGTACAGGAACCTCTGACAGGGTAATTGTACCTCGCAGTACAGGAACCTCTGACAGGGTAATTGTACCTCGCAGTACAGGAACCTCTGACAGGGTAATTGTACCTCGCAGTACAGGAACCTCTGACAGGGTAATTGTACCTCACAGTGCAGGAACCTCTGACAGGGTAATTGTACCTCGCAGTGCAGGAACCTCTGACAGGGTAATTGTACCTCGCAGTACAGGAACCTCTGACAGGGTAATTGTACCTCGCAGTACAGGAACCTCTGACAGGCTAATTGTACCTCGCAGTGCAGGAACCTCTGACAGGGTAATTGTACCTCGCAGTGCAGGAACCTCTGACAGGGTAATTTTACCTCGCAGTACAGGAACCTCTGACAGGGAAATTGTACCTCGCAGTACAGGAACCTCTGACAGGGTAATTGTACCTCGCAGTACAGGAACCTCTGACAGGGTAATTGTACCTCGCAGTACAGGAACCTCTGACAGGGTAATTGTACCTCGCAGTACAGGAACCTCTGACAGGATAATTGTACCTCGCAGTACAGGAACCTCTGACAGTGTAATTGTACCTCGCAGTACAGGAACCTCTGACAGGGTAATTGTACCTCGCAGTACAGGAACCTCTGACAGGGTAATTGTACCTCGCAGTACAGGAACCTCTGACAGGGTAATTGTACCTCGCAGTACAGGACCTCTGACAGTGTAATTGTACCTCGCAGTACAGGAACCTCTGACAGGGTAATTGTACCTCGCAGTACAGGAACCTCTGACAGGGTAATTGTACCTCGCAGTACAGGAACCTCTGACAGGGTAATTGTACCTCGCAGTACAGGAACCTCTGACAGTGTAATTGTACCTCGCAGTACAGGAACCTCTGACAGGGTAATTGTACCTCGCAGTACAGGAACCTCTGACAGGGTAATTGTACCTCGCAGTACAGGAACCTCTGACAGGGTAATTGTACCTCACAGTACAGGAACCTCTGACAGGGTAATTGTACCTCACAGTACAGGAACCTCTGACAGTGTAATTGTACCTCGCAGTACAGGAACCTCTGACAGTGTAATTGTACCTCGCAGTACAGGAACCTCTGACAGGGTAATTGTACCTCGCAGTCCAGGAACCTCTGACAGGGTAATTGTACCTCGCAGTGCAGGAACCTCTGACAGGGTAATTGTACCTCGCAGTACAGGAACCTCTGACAGGGTAATTGTACCTCGCAGTGCAGGAACCTCTGACAGGGTAATTGTACCTCGCAGTACAGGAACCTCTGACAGTGTAATTGTACCTCGCAGTACAGGAACCTCTGACAGGGTAATTGTACCTCGCAGTGCAGGATCCTCTGACAGGGTAATTGTACCTCGCAGTACAGGAACCTCTGACAGTGTAATTGTACCTCGCAGTACAGGAACCTCTGACAGGGTAATTGTACCTCGCAGTGCAGGAACCTCTGACAGTGTAATTGTACCTCGCAGTACAGGAACCTCTGACAGGGTAATTGTACCTCGCAGTACAGGAACCTCTGACAGGGTAATTGTACCTCGCAGTACAGGAACCTCTGACAGGGTAATTGTACCTCGCAGTGCAGGAACCTCTTACAGGGTAATTGTACCTCGCAGTGCAGGAACCTCTTACAGGGTAATTGTACCTCGCAGTGCAGGAACCTCTTACAGGGTAATTGTACCTCGCAGTACAGGAACTTCTGACAGGGTAATTGTACCTCGCAGTACAGGAACCTCTGACAGGGTAATAGTACCTCGCAGTACAGGAACCTCTGACAGGGTAATTGTACCTCGCAGTACAGGAACCTCTGACAGGGTAATTGTACCTCGCAGTGCAGGAACCTCTTACAGGGTAATTGTACCTCGCAGTACAGGAACTTCTGACAGGGTAATTGTACCTCGCAGTACAGGAACCTCTGACAGGGTAATAGTACCTCGCAGTACAGGAACCTCTGACAGGGTAATTGTACCTCGCAGTACAGGAACCTCTGACAGGGTAATTGTACCTCGCAGTACAGGAACCTCTGACAGGGTAATTGCACCTCGCAGTGCAGGAACCTCTGACAGGGTAATTGTACCTCGCAGTACAGGAACCTCTGACAGGGTAATTGTACCTCGCAGTGCAGGAACCTCTGACAGGGTAATTGTACCTCGCAGTGCAGGAACCTCTGACAGTGTAATTGTCCCTCGCAGTGCAGGAACCTCTGACAGGGTAATTGTACCTCACAGTACAGGAACCTCTGACAGGGTAATTGTACCTCGCAGTACAGGAACCTCTGACAGTGTAATTGTACCTCGCAGTGCAGGAACCTCTGACAGGGTAATTGTACCTCACAGTGCAGGAACCTCTGACAGGGTAATTGTACCTCACAGTACAGGAACCTCTGACAGGGTAATTGTACCTCGCAGTGCAGGAACCTCTGACAGGGTAATTTTACTCGCAGTACAGGAACCTCTGACAGGGAAATTGTACCTCGCAGTACAGGAACCTCTGACAGGGTAATTGTACCTCGCAGTACAGGAACCTCTGACAGGGTAATTGTACCTCGCAGTACAGGAACCTCTGACAGGGTAATTGTACCTCGCAGTACAGGAACCTCTGACAGGATAATTGTACCTCGCAGTACAGGAACCTCTGACAGTGTAATTGTACCTCGCAGTACAGGAACCTCTGACAGGGTAATTGTACCTCGCAGTACAGGAACCTCTGACAGGGTAATTGTACCTCGCAGTACAGGAACCTCTGACAGGGTAATTGTACCTCGCAGTACAGGAACCTCTGACAGTGTAATTGTACCTCGCAGTACAGGAACCTCTGACAGGGTAATTGTACCTCGCAGTACAGGAACCTCTGACAGTGTAATTGTACCTCGCAGTACAGGAACCTCTGACAGGGAATTGTACCTCGCAGTACAGGAACCTCTGACAGGGTAATTGTACCTCGCAGTACAGGAACCTCTGACAGGGTAATTGTACCTCGCAGTACAGGAACCTCTGACAGGGTAATTGTACCTCGCAGTACAGGAACCTCTGACAGGATAATTGTACCTCGCAGTACAGGAACCTCTGACAGTGTAATTGTACCTCGCAGTACAGGAACCTCTGACAGGGTAATTGTACCTCGCAGTACAGGAACCTCTGACAGGGTAATTGTACCTCGCAGTACAGGAACCTCTGACAGGGTAATTGTACCTCGCAGTACAGGAACCTCTGACAGTGTAATTGTACCTCGCAGTACAGGAACCTCTGACAGGGTAATTGTACCTCGCAGTACAGGAACCTCTGACAGTGTAATTGTACCTCGCAGTACAGGAACCTCTGACAGGGTAATTGTACCTCGCAGTACAGGAACCTCTGACAGGGTAATTGTACCTCGCAGTGCAGGAACCTCTGACAGGGTAATTGTACCTCGCAGTACAGGAACCTCTGACAGGGTAATTGTACCTCGCAGTGCAGGAACCTCTGACAGGGTAATTGTACCTCGCAGTACAGGAACCTCTGACAGTGTAATTGTACCTCGCAGTACAGGAACCTCTGACAGGGTAATTGTACCTCGCAGTGCAGGATCCTCTGACAGGGTAATTGTACCTCGCAGTACAGGAACCTCTGACAGTGTAATTGTACCTCGCAGTACAGGAACCTCTGACAGGGTAATTGTACCTCGCAGTGCAGGAACCTCTGACAGTGTTATTGTACCTCGCAGTACAGGAACCTCTGACAGGGTAATTGTACCTCGCAGTACAGGAACCTCTGACAGGGTAATTGTACCTCGCAGTACAGGAACCTCTGACAGGGTAATTGTACCTCGCAGTGCAGGAACCTCTTACAGGGTAATTGTACCTCGCAGTGCAGGAACCTCTTACAGGGTAATTGTACCTCGCAGTGCAGGAACCTCTTACAGGGTAATTGTACCTCGCAGTACAGGAACTTCTGACAGGGTAATTGTACCTCGCAGTACAGGAACCTCTGACAGGGTAATAGTACCTCGCAGTACAGGAACCTCTGACAGGGTAATTGTACCTCGCAGTACAGGAACCTCTGACAGGGTAATTGTACCTCGCAGTGCAGGAACCTCTTACAGGGTAATTGTACCTCGCAGTACAGGAACTTCTGACAGGGTAATTGTACCTCGCAGTACAGGAACCTCTGACAGGTAATAGTACCTCGCAGTACAGGAACCTCTGACAGGGTAATTGTACCTCGCAGTACAGGAACCTCTGACAGGGTAATTGTACCTCGCAGTACAGGAACCTCTGACAGGGTAATTGCACCTCGCAGTGCAGGAACCTCTGACAGGGTAATTGTACCTCGCAGTACAGGAACCTCTGACAGGGTAATTGTACCTCGCAGTGCAGGAACCTCTGACAGGGTAATTGTACCTCGCAGTGCAGGAACCTCTGACAGTGTAATTGTCCCTCGCAGTGCAGGAACCTCTGACAGGGTAATTGTACCTCACAGTACAGGAACCTCTGACAGGGTAATTGTACCTCGCAGTACAGGAACCTCTGACAGTGTAATTGTACCTCGCAGTGCAGGAACCTCTGACAGGGTAATTGTACCTCACAGTGCAGGAACCTCTGACAGGGTAATTGTACCTCACAGTACAGGAACCTCTGACAGGGTAATTGTACCTCACAGTACAGGAACCTCTGACAGGGTAATTGTACCTCGCAGTGCAGGAACCTTTGACAGGGTAATTGTACCTCGCAGTACAGGAACCTCTGACAGTGTAATTGTACCTCGCAGTACAGGAACCTCTGACAGGGTAATTGTACCACGCAGTACAGGAACCTCTGACAGTGTAATTGTACCTCGCAGTGCAGGAACCTCTGACAGGGTAATTGTACCTCGCAGTACAGGAACCTCTGACAGGGTAATTGTACCTCGCAGTACAGGAACCTCTGACAGGGTAATTGTACCTCGCAGTACAGGAACCTCTGACAGGGTAATTGTACCTCGCAGTACAGGAACCTCTGACAGTGTAATTGTACCTCGCAGTACAGAACCTCTGACAGGGTAATTGTACCTCGCAGTACAGGAACCTCTGACAGGGAAATTGTACCTCGCAGTACAGGAACCTCTGACAGGGTAATTGTACCTCGCAGTGCAGGAACCTCTGACAGGGTAATTGTACCTCACAGTACAGGAACCTCTGACAGCGTAATTGTACCTCGCAGTACAGGAACCTCTGACAGTGTAATTGTACCTCGCAGTACAGGAACCTCTGACAGGGTAATTGTACCTCGCAGTACAGGAACCTCTGACAGGGTAATTGTACCTCACAGTGCAGGAACCTCTGACAGGGTAATTGTACCTCACAGTACAGGAACCTCTGACAGGGTAATTGTACCTCGCAGTACAGGAACCTCTGACAGGGTAATTGTACCTCGCAGTACAGGAACCTCTGACAGGGTATTTGTACCTCGCAGTACAGGAACCTCTGACAGGGTAATTGTACCTCACAGTGCAGGAACCTCTGACAGGGTAATTGTACCTCGCAGTGCAGGAACCTCTGACAGGGTAATTGTACCTCGCAGTACAGGAACCTCTGACAGGGTAATTGTACCTCGCAGTACAGGAACCTCTGACAGGGTAATTGTACCTCGCAGTGCAGGAACCTCTGACAGGGTAATTGTACCTCGCAGTGCAGGAACCTCTGACAGGGTAATTGTACCTCGCAGTACAGGAACCTCTGACAGGGAAATTGTACCTCGCAGTACAGGAACCTCTGACAGGGTAATTGTACCTCGCAGTACAGGAACCTCTGACAGGGTAATTGTACCTCGCAGTACAGGAACCTCTGACAGGGTAATTGTACCTCGCAGTACAGGAACCTCTGACAGGATAATTGTACCTCGCAGTACAGGAACCTCTGACAGTGTAATTGTACCTCGCAGTACAGGAACCTCTGACAGGGTAATTGTACCTCGCAGTACAGGAACCTCTGACAGGGTAATTGTACCTCGCAGTACAGGAACCTCTGACAGGGTAATTGTACCTCGCAGTACAGGAACCTCTGACAGTGTAATTGTACCTCGCAGTACAGGAACCTCTGACAGGGTAATTGTACCTCGCAGTACAGGAACCTCTGACAGGGTAATTGTACCTCGCAGTACAGGAACCTCTGACAGGGTAATTGTACCTCGCAGTACAGGAACCTCTGACAGTGTAATTGTACCTCGCAGTACAGGAACCTCTGACAGGGTAATTGTACCTCGCAGTACAGGAACCTCTGACAGGGTAATTGTACCTCGCAGTACAGGAACCTCTGACAGGGTAATTGTACCTCACAGTACAGGAACCTCTGACAGGGTAATTGTACCTCACAGTACAGGAACCTCTGACAGTGTAATTGTACCTCGCAGTACAGGAACCTCTGACAGTGTAATTGTACCTCGCAGTACAGGAACCTCTGACAGGGTAATTGTACCTCGCAGTCCAGGAACCTCTGACAGGGTAATTGTACCTCGCAGTGCAGGAACCTCTGACAGGGTAATTGTACCTCGCAGTACAGGAACCTCTGACAGGGTAATTGTACCTCGCAGTGCAGGAACCTCTGACAGGGTAATTGTACCTCGCAGTACAGGAACCTCTGACAGTGTAATTGTACCTCGCAGTACAGGAAACTCTGACAGAGTAATTGTACCTCGCAGTGCAGGATCCTCTGACAGGGTAATTGTACCTCGCAGTACAGGAACCTCTGACAGTGTAATTGTACCTCGCAGTACAGGAACCTCTGACAGGGTAATTGTACCTCGCAGTGCAGGAACCTCTGACAGTGTAATTGTACCTCGCAGTACAGGAACCTCTGACAGGGTAATTGTACCTCGCAGTACAGGAACCTCTGACAGGGTAATTGTACCTCGCAGTACAGGAACCTCTGACAGGGTAATTGTACCTCGCAGTGCAGGAACCTCTGACAGTGTAATTGTACCTCGCAGTGCAGGAACCTCTGACAGGGGAATTGTACCTCGCAGTACAGGAACCTCTGACAGTGTAATTGTACCTCGCAGTACAGGAACCTCTGACAGGGTAATTGTACCTCGCAGTACAGGAACCTCTGACAGGGTAATTGTACCTCGCAGTACAGGAACCTCTGACAGGGTAATTGTACCTCGCAGTACAGGAACCTCTGACAGTGTAATTGTACCTCGCAGTACAGGAACCTCTGACAGGGTAATTGTACCTCGCAGTACAGGAACCTCTGACAGGGTAATTGTACCTCGCAGTACAGGAACCTCTGACAGGGTAATTGTACCTCACAGTACAGGAACCTCTGACAGGGTAATTGTACCTCACAGTACAGGAACCTCTGACAGTGTAATTGTACCTCGCAGTACAGGAACCTCTGACAGTGTAATTGTACCTCGCAGTACAGGAACCTCTGACAGGGTAATTGTACCTCGCAGTCCAGGAACCTCTGACAGGGTAATTGTACCTCGCAGTGCAGGAACCTCTGACAGGGTAATTGTACCTCGCAGTACAGGAACCTCTGACAGGGTAATTGTACCTCGCAGTGCAGGAACCTCTGACAGGGTAATTGTACCTCGCAGTACAGGAACCTCTGACAGTGTAATTGTACCTCGCAGTACAGGAACCTCTGACAGGGTAATTGTACCTCGCAGTGCAGGATCCTCTGACAGGGTAATTGTACCTCGCAGTACAGGAACCTCTGACAGTGTAATTGTACCTCGCAGTACAGGAACCTCTGACAGGGTAATTGTACCTCGCAGTGCAGGAACCTCTGACAGTGTAATTGTACCTCGCAGTACAGGAACCTCTGACAGGGTAATTGTACCTCGCAGTACAGGAACCTCTGACAGGGTAATTGTACCTCGCAGTACAGGAACCTCTGACAGGGTAATTGTACCTCGCAGTACAGGAACCTCTGACAGGGTAATTGTACCTCGCAGTACATGAACCTCTGACAGGGTAATTGTACCTCGCAGTCCAGGAACCTCTGACAGGGTAATTGTACCTCGCAGTGCAGGAACCTCTGACAGGGTAATTGTACCTCGCAGTACAGGAACCTCTGACAGGGTAATTGTACCTCGCAGTACAGGAACCTCTGACAGGGTAATTGTACCTCGCAGTACAGGAACCTCTGACAGGGTAATTGTACCTCGCAGTACAGGAACCTCTGACAGGGTAATTGTACCTCGCAGTACAGGAACCTCTGACAGGGTAATAGTACCTCGCAGTGCAGGAACCTCTGACAGGGTAATTGTACCTCGCAGTGCAGGAACCTCTTACAGGGTAATTGTACCTCGCAGTGCAGGAACCTCTTACAGGGTAATTGTACCTCGCAGTCCAGGAACCTCTGACAGGGTAATTGTACCTCGCAGTGCAGGAACCTCTGACAGGGTAATTGTACCTCGCAGTACAGGAACCTCTGACAGGGTAATTGTACCTCGCAGTGCAGGAACCTCTGACAGGGTAATTGTACCTCGCAGTACAGGAACCTCTGACAGTGTAATTGTACCTCGCAGTACAGGAAACTCTGACAGGGTAATTGTACCTCGCAGTGCAGGATCCTCTGACAGGGTAATTGTACCTCGCAGTACAGGAACCTCTGACAGTGTAATTGTACCTCGCAGTACAGGAACCTCTGACAGGGTAATTGTACCTCGCAGTGCAGGAACCTCTGACAGTGTAATTGTACCTCGCAGTACAGGAACCTCTGACAGGGTAATTGTACCTCGCAGTACAGGAACCTCTGACAGGGTAATTGTACCTCGCAGTACAGGAACCTCTGACAGGGTAATTGTACCTCGCAGTGCAGGAACCTCTGACAGTGTAATTGTACCTCGCAGTGCAGGAACCTCTGACAGGGTAATTGTACCTCGCAGTACAGGAACCTCTGACAGTGTAATTGTACCTCGCAGTACAGGAACCTCTGACAGTGTAATTGTACCTCGCAGTACAGGAACCTCTGACAGTGTAATTGTACCTCGCAGTACAGGAACCTCTGACAGGGTAATTGTACCTCGCAGTCCAGGAACCTCTGACAGGGTAATTGTACCTCGCAGTGCAGGAACCTCTGACAGGGTAATTGTACCTCGCAGTACAGGAACCTCTGACAGAGTAATTGTACCTCGCAGTGCAGGAACCTCTGACAGGGTAATTGTACCTCGCAGTACAGGAACCTCTGACAGTGTAATTGTACCTCGCAGTACAGGAACCTCTGACAGGGTAATTGTACCTCGCAGTGCAGGATCCTCTGACAGGGTAATTGTACCTCGCAGTACAGGAACCTCTGACAGTGTAATTGTACCTCGCAGTACAGGAACCTCTGACAGGGTAATTGTACCTCGCAGTGCAGGAACCTCTGACAGTGTAATTGTACCTCGCAGTACAGGAACCTCTGACAGGGTAATTGTACCTCGCAGTACAGGAACCTCTGACAGGGTAATTGTACCTCGCAGTACAGGAACCTCTGACAGGGTAATTGTACCTCGCAGTACAGGAACCTCTGACAGGGTAATTGTACCTCGCAGTACATGAACCTCTGACAGGGTAATTGTACCTCGCAGTCCAGGAACCTCTGACAGGGTAATTGTACCTCGCAGTGCAGGAACCTCTGACAGGGTAATTGTACCTCGCAGTACAGGAACCTCTGACAGGGTAATTGTACCTCGCAGTACAGGAACCTCTGACAGGGTAATTGTACCTCGCAGTACAGGAACCTCTGACAGGGTAATTGTACCTCGCAGTACAGGAACCTCTGACAGGGTAATTGTACCTCGCAGTACAGGAACCTCTGACAGGGTAATAGTACCTCGCAGTGCAGGAACCTCTGACAGGGTAATTGTACCTCGCAGTGCAGGAACCTCTTACAGGGTAATTGTACCTCGCAGTGCAGGAACCTCTTACAGGGTAATTGTACCTCGCAGTGCAGGAACCTCTTACAGGGTAATTGTACCTCGCAGTACAGGAACTTCTGACAGGGTAATTGTACCTCGCAGTACAGGAACCTCTGACAGGGTAATAGTACCTCGCAGTACAGGAACCTCTGACAGGGTAATTGTACCTCGCAGTACAGGAACCTCTGACAGGGTAATTGTACCTCGCAGTGCAGGAACCTCTTACAGGGTAATTGTACCTCGCAGTACAGGAACTTCTGACAGGGTAATTGTACCTCGCAGTACAGGAACCTCTGACAGGGTAATAGTACCTCGCAGTACAGGAACCTCTGACAGGGTAATTGTACCTCGCAGTACAGGAACCTCTGACAGGGTAATTGTACCTCGCAGTACAGGAACCTCTGACAGGGTAATTGTACCTCGCAGTGCAGGAACCTCTGACAGGGTAATTGTACCTCGCAGTACAGGAACCTCTGACAGGGTAATTGTACCTCGCAGTGCAGGAACCTCTGACAGGGTAATTGTACCTCGCAGTGCAGGAACCTCTGACAGTGTAATTGTCCCTCGCAGTGCAGGAACCTCTGACAGGGTAATTGTACCTCACAGTACAGGAACCTCTGACAGGGTAATTGTACCTCGCAGTACAGGAACCTCTGACAGTGTAATTGTACCTCGCAGTGCAGGAACCTCTGACAGGGTAATTGTACCTCACAGTGCAGGAACCTCTGACAGGGTAATTGTACCTCACAGTACAGGAACCTCTGACAGGGTAATTGTACCTCACAGTACAGGAACCTCTGACAGGGTAATTGTACCTCGCAGTGCAGGAACCTCTGACAGGCTAATTGTACCTCGCAGTACAGGAACCTCTGACAGTGTAATTGTACCTCGCAGTACAGGAACCTCTGACAGGGTAATTGTACCACGCAGTACAGGAACCTCTGACAGTGTAATTGTACCTCGCAGTGCAGGAACCTCTGACAGGGTAATTGTACCTCGCAGTACAGGAACCTCTGACAGGGTAATTGTACCTCGCAGTACAGGAACCTCTGACAGGGTAATTGTACCTCGCAGTACAGGAACCTCTGACAGGGTAATTGTACCTCGCAGTACAGGAACCTCTGACAGTGTAATTGTACCTCGCAGTACAGGAACCTCTGACAGGGTAATTGTACCTCGCAGTACAGGAACCTCTGACAGGGAAATTGTACCTCGCAGTACAGGAACCTCTGACAGGGTAATTGTACCTCGCAGTGCAGGAACCTCTGACAGGGTAATTGTACCTCACAGTACAGGAACCTCTGACAGGGTAATTGTACCTCGCAGTACAGGAACCTCTGACAGTGTAATTGTACCTCGCAGTACAGGAACCTCTGACAGGGTAATTGTACCTCGCAGTACAGGAACCTCTGACAGGGTAATTGTACCTCACAGTGCAGGAACCTCTGACAGGGTAATTGTACCTCACAGTACAGGAACCTCTGACAGGGTAATTGTACCTCGCAGTACAGGAACCTCTGACAGTGTAATTGTACCTCGCAGTACAGGAACCTCTGACAGGGTAATTGTACCTCGCAGTACAGGAACCTCTGACAGGGTAATTGTACCTCACAGTGCAGGAACCTCTGACAGGGTAATTGTACCTCGCAGTGCAGGAACCTCTGACAGGGTAATTGTACCTCGCAGTGCAGGAACCTCTGACAGGGTAATTGTACCTCGCAGTACAGGAACCTCTGACAGGGTAATTGTACCTCGCAGTACAGGAACCTCTGACAGGGTAATTGTACCTCGCAGTGCAGGAACCTCTGACAGGGTAATTGTACCTCGCAGTGCAGGAACCTCTGACAGGGTAATTGTACCTCGCAGTACAGGAACCTCTGACAGGGAAATTGTACCTCGCAGTACAGGAACCTCTGACAGGGTAATTGTACCTCGCAGTACAGGAACCTCTGACAGGGTAATTGTACCTCGCAGTACAGGAACCTCTGACAGGGTAATTGTACCTCGCAGTACAGGAACCTCTGACAGGATAATTGTACCTCGCAGTACAGGAACCTCTGACAGTGTAATTGTACCTCGCAGTACAGGAACCTCTGACAGGGTAATTGTACCTCGCAGTACAGGAACCTCTGACAGGGTAATTGTACCTCGCAGTACAGGAACCTCTGACAGGGTAATTGTACCTCGCAGTACTGGAACCTCTGACAGTGTAATTGTACCTCGCAGTACAGGAACCTCTGACAGGGTAATTGTACCTCGCAGTACAGGAACCTCTGACACGGTAATTGTACCTCGCAGTACAGGAACCTCTGACAGGGTAATTGTACCTCGCAGTACAGGAACCTCTGACAGTGTAATTGTACCTCGCAGTACAGGAACCTCTGACAGGGTAATTGTACCTCGCAGTGCAGGAACCTCTGACAGGGTAATTGTACCTCGCAGTACAGGAACCTCTGACAGGGTAATTGTACCTCACAGTACAGGAACCTCTGACAGGGTAATTGTACCTCACAGTACAGGAACCTCTGACAGTGTAATTGTACCTCGCAGTACAGGAACCTCTGACAGTGTAATTGTACCTCGCAGTACAGGAACCTCTGACAGGGTAATTGTACCTCGCAGTCCAGGAACCTCTGACAGGGTAATTGTACCTCGCAGTGCAGGAACCTCTGACAGGGTAATTGTACCTCGCAGTACAGGAACCTCTGACAGGGTAATTGTACCTCGCAGTACAGGAACCTCTGACAGGGTAATTGTACCTCGCAGTACAGGAACCTCTGACAGGGTAATTGTACCTCACAGTACAGGAACCTCTGACAGGGCAATTGTACCTCGCAGTACAGGAACCTCTGACAGGGTAATTGTACCTCGCAGTACAGGAGCCTCTGACAGGGTAATTGTACCTCGCAGTACAGGAGCCTCTGACAGGGTAATTGTACCTCGCAGTGCAGGAACCTCTGACAGGGTAATTGTACCTCGCAGTACAGGAACCTCTGACAGGGTAATTGTACCTCGCAGTACAGGAACCTCTGACAGGGTAAGTGTACCTCGCAGTGCAGGAACCTCTGACAGGGTAATTGTACCTCGCAGTGCAGGAACCTCTGACAGGGTAATTGTACCTCGCAGTACAGGAACCTCTGACAGGGAAATTGTACCTCGCAGTACAGGAACCTCTGACAGGGTAATTGTACCTCGCAGTACAGGAACCTCTGACAGGGTAATTGTACCTCGCAGTACAGGAACCTCTGACAGGGTAATTGTACCTCGCAGTACAGGAACCTCTGACAGGATAATTGTACCTCGCAGTACAGGAACCTCTGACAGTGTAATTGTACCTCGCAGTACAGGAACCTCTGACAGGGTAATTGTACCTCGCAGTACAGGAACCTCTGACAGGGTAATTGTACCTCGCAGTACAGGAACCTCTGACAGGGTAATTGTACCTCGCAGTACAGGAACCTCTGACAGTGTAATTGTACCTCGCAGTACAGGAACCTCTGACAGGGTAATTGTACCTCGCAGTACAGGAACCTCTGACACGGTAATTGTACCTCGCAGTACAGGAACCTCTGACAGGGTAATTGTACCTCGCAGTACAGGAACCTCTGACAGTGTAATTGTACCTCGCAGTACAGGAACCTCTGACAGGGTAATTGTACCTCGCAGTGCAGGAACCTCTGACAGGGTAATTGTACCTCGCAGTACAGGAACCTCTGACAGGGTAATTGTACCTCACAGTACAGGAACCTCTGACAGGGTAATTGTACCTCACAGTACAGGAACCTCTGACAGTGTAATTGTACCTCGCAGTACAGGAACCTCTGACAGTGTAATTGTACCTCGCAGTACAGGAACCTCTGACAGGGTAATTGTACCTCGCAGTCCAGGAACCTCTGACAGGGTAATTGTACCTCGCAGTGCAGGAACCTCTGACAGGGTAATTGTACCTCGCAGTACAGGAACCTCTGACAGGGTAATTGTACCTCGCAGTACAGGAACCTCTGACAGGGTAATTGTACCTCGCAGTACAGGAACCTCTGACAGGGTAATTGTACCTCACAGTACAGGAACCTCTGACAGGGCAATTGTACCTCGCAGTACAGGAACCTCTGACAGGGTAATTGTACCTCGCAGTACAGGAGCCTCTGACAGGGTAATTGTACCTCGCAGTACAGGAACCTCTGACAGGGTAATTGTACCTCGCAGTACAGGAACCTCTGACAGGGTAATTGTACCTCGCAGTACAGGAACCTCTGACAGGGTAATTGTACCTCGCAGTACAGGAACCTCTGACAGGGTAATTGTACCACGCAGTGCAGGAACCTCTGACAGGGTAATTGTACCTCGCAGTACAGGAACCTCTGACAGGGTAATTGTACCTCGCAGTACAGGAACTTCTGACAGGGTAATTGTACCTCGCAGTACAGGAACCTCTGACAGGGTAATTGTACCTCGCAGTACAGGAACCTCTGACAGGGTAATTGTACCTCGCAGTACAGGAACCTCTGACAGGGTAATTGTACCTCGCAGTACAGGAACCTCTGACAGGGTAATTGTACCTCGCAGTACAGGAACCTCTGACAGTGTAATTGTACCTCGCAGTACAGGAACCTCTGACAGGGTAATTGTACCTCGCAGTACAGGAACCTCTGACAGGGTAATTGTACCTCGCAGTACAGGAACCTCTGACAGGGTATTTGTACCTCGCAGTACAGGAACCTCTGACAGGATAATTGTACCTCGCAGTACAGGAACCTCTGACAGGGTAATTGTACCTCGCAGTACAGGAACCTCTGACAGGGTAATTGTACCTCGCAGTACAGGAACCTCTGACAGGGTAATTGTACCTCGCAGTACAGGAACCTCTGTCAGGGTAATTGTACCTCGCAGTACAGGAACCTCTGACAGTGTAATTGTACCTCGCAGTACAGGAACCTCTGACAGAGTAATTGTACCTCGCAGTACAGGAACCTCTGACAGGGTAATTGTCCCTCGCAGTACAGGAACCTCTGACAGGGTAATTGTACCTCGCAGTACAGGAACCTCTGACAGGGTAATTGTACCTCGCAGTACAGGAACCTCTGACAGGGTAATTGTACCTCGCAGTGCAGGAACCTCTGACAGGGTAATTGTACCTCGCAGTACAGGAACCTCTGACAGGGTAATTGTACCTCGCAGTACAGGAACCTCTGACAGGGTAATTGTACCTCGCAGTGCAGGAACCTCTGCCAGGGTAATTGTACCTCGCAGTACAGGAACCTCTGACAGGGTAATTGTACCTCACAGTACAGGAACCTCTGACAGGGTAATTGTACCTCGCAGTGCAGGAACCTCTGACAGGGTAATTGTACCTCACAGTACAGGAACCTCTGACCGGGTAATTGTACCTCGCAGTACAGGAACCTCTGACAGGGTAATTGTACCTCGCAGTACAGGAACCTCTGACAGGGTAATTGTACCTCGCAGTACAGGAACCTCTGACAGTGTAATTGTACCTCGCAGTACAGGAACCTCTGACAGGGTAATTGTACCTCGCAGTGCAGGAACCTCTGACAGGGTAATTGTACCTCGCAGTACAGGAACCTCTGACAGGGTAATTGTACCTCACAGTACAGGAACCTCTGACAGGGTAATTGTACCTCACAGTACAGGAACCTCTGACAGTGTAATTGTACCTCGCAGTACAGGAACCTCTGACAGTGTAATTGTACCTCGCAGTACAGGAACCTCTGACAGGGTAATTGTACCTCGCAGTCCAGGAACCTCTGACAGGGTAATTGTACCTCGCAGTGCAGGAACCTCTGACAGGGTAATTGTACCTCGCAGTACAGGAACCTCTGACAGGGTAATTGTACCTCGCAGTACAGGAACCTCTGACAGGGTAATTGTACCTCGCAGTACAGGAACCTCTGACAGGGTAATTGTACCTCACAGTACAGGAACCTCTGACAGGGCAATTGTACCTCGCAGTACAGGAACCTCTGACAGGGTAATTGTACCTCGCAGTACAGGAGCCTCTGACAGGGTAATTGTACCTCGCAGTACAGGAACCTCTGACAGGGTAATTGTACCTCGCAGTACAGGAACCTCTGACAGGGTAATTGTACCTCGCAGTACAGGAACCTCTGACAGGGTAATTGTACCTCGCAGTACAGGAACCTCTGACAGGGTAATTGTACCACGCAGTGCAGGAACCTCTGACAGGGTAATTGTACCTCGCAGTACAGGAACCTCTGACAGGGTAATTGTACCTCGCAGTACAGGAACTTCTGACAGGGTAATTGTACCTCGCAGTACAGGAACCTCTGACAGGGTAATTGTACCTCGCAGTACAGGAACCTCTGACAGGGTAATTGTACCTCGCAGTACAGGAACCTCTGACAGGGTAATTGTACCTCGCAGTACAGGAACCTCTGACAGGGTAATTGTACCTCGCAGTACAGGAACCTCTGACAGTGTAATTGTACCTCGCAGTACAGGAACCTCTGACAGGGTAATTGTACCTCGCAGTACAGGAACCTCTGACAGGGTAATTGTACCTCGCAGTACAGGAACCTCTGACAGGGTATTTGTACCTCGCAGTACAGGAACCTCTGACAGGATAATTGTACCTCGCAGTACAGGAACCTCTGACAGGGTAATTGTACCTCGCAGTACAGGAACCTCTGACAGGGTAATTGTACCTCGCAGTACAGGAACCTCTGACAGGGTAATTGTACCTCGCAGTACAGGAACCTCTGTCAGGGTAATTGTACCTCGCAGTACAGGAACCTCTGACAGTGTAATTGTACCTCGCAGTACAGGAACCTCTGACAGAGTAATTGTACCTCGCAGTACAGGAACCTCTGACAGGGTAATTGTCCCTCGCAGTACAGGAACCTCTGACAGGGTAATTGTACCTCGCAGTACAGGAACCTCTGACAGGGTAATTGTACCTCGCAGTACAGGAACCTCTGACAGGGTAATTGTACCTCGCAGTGCAGGAACCTCTGACAGGGTAATTGTACCTCGCAGTACAGGAACCTCTGACAGGGTAATTGTACCTCGCAGTACAGGAACCTCTGACAGGGTAATTGTACCTCGCAGTGCAGGAACCTCTGCCAGGGTAATTGTACCTCGCAGTACAGGAACCTCTGACAGGGTAATTGTACCTCACAGTACAGGAACCTCTGACAGGGTAATTGTACCTCGCAGTGCAGGAACCTCTGACAGGGTAATTGTACCTCACAGTACAGGAACCTCTGACCGGGTAATTGTACCTCGCAGTACAGGAACCTCTGACAGGGTAATTGTACCTCGCAGTACAGGAACCTCTGACAGGGTAATTGTACCTCACAGTACAGGAACCTCTGACCGGGTAATTGTACCTCACAGTACAGGAACCTATGACAGGATAATTGTACCTCGCAGTACAGGAACCTCTGACAGGGTAATTGTACCTCGCAGTACAGGAACCTCTGACAGGGTAATTGTACCTCGCAGTACAGGAACCTCTGACAGGGGAATTGTACCTCGCAGTACAGGAAACTCTGACAGGGTAATTGTACCTCGCAGTACAGGAACCTCTGACAGGGTAATTGTACCTCACAGTACAGGAACCTCTGACAGGATAATTGTACCTCGCAGTACAGGAACCTCTGACAGTGTAATTGTGCCTCGCAGTACAGGAACCTCTGACAGGGTAATTGTACCTCACAGTACAGGAACCTCTGACAGGGTAATTGTACCTCGCAGTACAGGAACCTCTGACAGGGTAATTGTACCTCGCAGTACAGGAACCTCTGACAGGGTAATTGTACCTCGCAGTACAGGAACCTCTGACAGGGTAATTGTACCTCGCAGTACAGGAACCTCTGACAGGGTAATTGTACCTCGCAGTACAGGAACCTCTGACAGGGTAATTGTACCTCGCAGTACAGGAACCTCTGACAGGGTAATTGTACCTCGCAGTACAGGAACCTCTGACAGGGTAATTGTACCTCGCAGTACAGGAACCTCTGACAGGGTGATTGTACCTCGCAGTGCAGGAACCTCTGACAGGATAATTGTACCTCGCAGTACAGGAACCTCTGACAGGGTAATTGTACCTCACAGTACAGGAACCTCTGACAGGGTAATTGTACCTCGCAGTACAGGAACCTCTGACAGGGTAATTGTACCTCGCAGTACAGGAACCTCTGACAGGGTATTTGTACCTCGCAGTACAGGAACCTCTGACAGGGTAATTGTACCTCACAGTACAGGAACCTCTGACAGGGTAATTGTACCTCGCAGTACAGGAACCTCTGACAGGGTAATTGTACCTCGCAGTACAGGAACCTCTGACAGGGTATTTGTAACTCGCAGTACAGGAACCTCTGACAGGGTAATTGTACCTCGCAGTACAGGAACCTCTGACAGTGTAATTGTACCTCGCAGTACAGGAACCTCTGACAGGGTAATTGTACCTCGCAGTGCAGGAACCTCTGACAGGGTAATTGTACCTCGCAGTACAGGAACCTCTGACAGGGTAATTGTACCTCACAGTACAGGAACCTCTGACAGGGTAATTGTACCTCACAGTACAGGAACCTCTGACAGTGTAATTGTACCTCGCAGTACAGGAACCTCTGACAGTGTAATTGTACCTCGCAGTACAGGAACCTCTGACTGGGTAATTGTACCTCGCAGTCCAGGAACCTCTGACAGGGTAATTGTACCTCGCAGTGCAGGAACCTCTGACAGGGTAATTGTACCTCGCAGTACAGGAACCTCTGACAGGGTAATTGTACCTCGCAGTACAGGAACCTCTGACAGGGTAATTGTACCTCGCAGTACAGGAACCTCTGACAGGGTTATTGTACCTCACAGTACAGGAACCTCTGACAGGGCAATTGTACCTCGCAGTACAGGAACCTCTGACAGGGTAATTGTACCTCGCAGTACAGGAGCCTCTGACAGGGTAATTGTACCTCGCAGTACAGGAACCTCTGACAGGGTAATTGTACCTCGCAGTACAGGAACCTCTGACAGGGTAATTGTACCTCGCAGTACAGGAACCTCTGACAGGGTAATTGTACCTCGCAGTACAGGAACCTCTGACAGGGTAATTGTACCACGCAGTGCAGGAACCTCTGACAGGGTAATTGTACCTCGCAGTACAGGAACCTCTGACAGGGTAATTGTACCTCGCAGTACAGGAACTTCTGACAGGGTAATTGTACCTCGCAGTACAGGAACCTCTGACAGGGTAATAGTACCTCGCAGTACAGGAACCTCTGACAGGGTAATTGTACCTCGCAGTACAGGAACCTCTGACAGGGTAATTGTACCTCGCAGTACAGGAACCTCTGACAGGGTAATTGTACCTCGCAGTACAGGAACCTCTGACAGTGTAATTGTACCTCGCAGTACAGGAACCTCTGACAGGGTAATTGTACCTCGCAGTACAGGAACCTCTGACAGGGTAATTGTACCTCGCAGTACAGGAACCTCTGACAGGGTATTTGTACCTCGCAGTACAGGAACCTCTGACAGGATAATTGTACCTCGCAGTACAGGAACCTCTGACAGGGTAATTGTACCTCGCAGTACAGGAACCTCTGACAGGGTAATTGTACCTCGCAGTACAGGAACCTCTGACAGGGTAATTGTACCTCGCAGTACAGGAACCTCTGACAGGGTAATTGTACCTCGCAGTGCAGGAACCTCTGACAGGGTAATTGTACCTCACAGTACAGGAACCTCTGACCGGGTAATTGTACCTCGCAGTACAGGAACCTCTGACAGGGTAATTGTACCTCGCAGTACAGGAACCTCTGACAGGGTAATTGTACCTCACAGTACAGGAACCTCTGACCGGGTAATTGTACCTCACAGTACAGGAACCTATGACAGGATAATTGTACCTCGCAGTACAGGAACCTCTGACAGGGTAATTGTACCTCGCAGTACAGGAACCTCTGACAGGGTAATTGTACCTCGCAGTACAGGAACCTCTGACAGGGGAATTGTACCTCGCAGTACAGGAACCTCTGACAGGGTAATTGTACCTCGCAGTACAGGAACCTCTGACAGGGTAATTGTACCTCACAGTACAGGAACCTCTGACAGGATAATTGTACCTCGCAGTACAGGAACCTCTGACAGTGTAATTGTGCCTCGCAGTACAGGAACCTCTGACAGGGTAATTGTACCTCACAGTACAGGAACCTCTGACAGGGTAATTGTACCTCGCAGTACAGGAACCTCTGACAGGGTAATTGTACCTCGCAGTACAGGAACCTCTGACAGGGTAATTGTACCTCGCAGTACAGGAACCTCTGACAGGGTAATTGTACCTCGCAGTACAGGAACCTCTGACAGGGTAATTGTACCTCGCAGTACAGGAACCTCTGACAGGGTAATTGTACCTCGCAGTACAGGAACCTCTGACAGGGTAATTGTACCTCGCAGTACAGGAACCTCTGACAGGGTAATTGTACCTCGCAGTACAGGAACCTCTGACAGGGTAATTGTACCTCGCAGTGCAGGAACCTCTGACAGGATAATTGTACCTCGCAGTACAGGAACCTCTGACAGGGTAATTGTACCTCACAGTACAGGAACCTCTGACAGGGTAATTGTACCTCGCAGTACAGGAACCTCTGACAGGGTAATTGTACCTCGCAGTACAGGAACCTCTGACAGGGTATTTGTACCTCGCAGTACAGGAACCTCTGACAGGGTAATTGTACCTCACAGTACAGGAACCTCTGACAGGGTAATTGTACCTCGCAGTACAGGAACCTCTGACAGGGTAATTGTACCTCGCAGTACAGGAACCTCTGACAGGGTATTTGTACCTCGCAGTACAGGAACCTCTGACAGGGTAATTGTACCTCGCAGTACAGGAACCTCTGACAGTGTAATTGTACCTCGCAGTACAGGAACCTCTGACAGGGTAATTGTACCTCGCAGTGCAGGAACCTCTGACAGGGTAATTGTACCTCGCAGTACAGGAACCTCTGACAGGGTAATTGTACCTCGCAGTACAGGAACCTCTGACAGGGTAATTGTACCTCGCAGTGCAGGAACCTCTGACAGGATAATTGTACCTCGCAGTACAGGAACCTCTGACAGGGTAATTGTACCTCGCAGTGCAGGAACCTCTGACAGGATAATTGTACCTCGCAGTACAGGAACCTCTGACAGGGTAATTGTACCTCACAGTACAGGAACCTCTGACAGGGTAATTGTACCTCGCAGTACAGGAACCTCTGACAGGGTAATTGTACCTCGCAGTACAGGAACCTCTGACAGTGTAATTGTCCCTCGCAGTGCTGGAACCTCTGACAGGGTAATTGTACCACGCAGTGCAGGAACCTCTGACAGGGTAATTGTCCCTCTCAGTGCAGGAACCTCTAGCAGCACAATAGCATCTTGCAATGCAGAGGCCTTTCCTGTGCATTTGCCCATGTAATGCAATGGGACTTGCTCTGTAAAATCCAATTGTAATGCAAATTTCCCATGCAGTGCTGCAGCCCCTTGTAGTGCAAAAAGCACCTTGAGATGTCATAGAATGTTGCAATGCAACAAGCATTTGAAATCCCATTGAAGTTCTGGTGCACTAGACCCTTACAATGCAACACAAAAACTTGTAGTACAATAGCCTTTGCAGTACAACATCCACTAACAAAGCAATAGCCCCATGCAGTGCAATCTCCACTCACAGTGTAAAAACAACATGCAATGTAATAGTCTCTAAGAGTGACATAGCAATAACGTGAAGAAATGCTCTAGCCTTTTGAACACAACAGACCATGACAATTCAATAGCCTCTTGCAGTGCAAAAGCTCTTTGGTGTGCAATAGACCCTGACAATGTATTTTCCCCTTACAGTGCAACAGTTCAATGCTTTGCATAACATGCTTATGGTACAAAAGCCAGGTGCAGTCCAAGAGCAAATTGCCTTTTGATACCCTATTGAAATATAATATCCTCTCACAATGGAAACCATCTCGCAATACAAAATTTCCCTGCAGTGCAATAGCTATTTGTTTTGCAATTGTGACTTTCAATACAATAGGCACTTGCCATGTAACATCCAGTTGCAATGTAATGGAACCATTAGTGTGCATGATCCTTGTATTGTAATAGCCTCTTGCAGTGCAATAGCAGCTTGCAATGCAGGGACCTTTGGTAGTGCAATAACTCCTTCCAATGCAAAGGTCTTTGAGTTTGCAATGGAGCGTGGTGTGCAACATCCAATTGCAATGAAAATGCAAAGGCACCTTGCAATACAAGAACTATTTGCTGAGCAAAAACTCCAGCAATGCAACACGCATTTCATTGCAATAGCGCTTGCAGTCCAACAGTCCCTCCCTTGCAGACTATTATCCTTGCAATGTCAGAGCCCCTTTCAATGCAATGGCCCCTTTCAATACAACATCCACATGCAACGCAAGAAAACCAAGAATGTTTGGCAATGCACTGAAACAACTACTTGCGTTGCAATAGGGCTAAGTCATGCAATCGTCCATTGATAACATTGCACACTGGCAAAGTAATGGACTTTTACAGAGCAATAGCTCATCGGAGTGCAATTGCCCTTTGCAATGCAATAACCTGAAGCAGTACATTGGGGGCTTACAATACAGTATCCATAATTAATACAATAACACTTTACATTACAATGGCCTCTTACACTGTAATATCTTCTTGTAGTGTGAACACTCTTGCAGTTCAATAGCTACGTGCTGGAAAGCAGAAGCCTCTTGCAAAGAAATACCCTTTGTAATTCAATCACCTCTTGCACGGTGACAGCACCTTGCAATGCAGGATACACTGACAGTTTAATAGTCCTTTGTAATTCAATCACCTCTTGCACGGTGACAGCACCTTGCAATGCAGGATACACTGACAGTTTAATAGTCCTTTGTAATTCAATCACCTCTTGCACGGTGACAGCACCTTGCAATGCAGGATACACTGACAGTTTAATAGTCCTTTGTAATTCAATCACCTCTTGCACGGTGACAGCACCTTGCAATGCAGGATACACTGACAGTTTAATAGTCCTTTGTAATTCAATCACCTCTTGCACGGTGACAGCACCTTGCAATGCAGGATACAATGACAGTTTAATAGTCCTTTGTAATTCAATCACCTCTTGCACGGTGACAGCACCTTGCAATGCAGGATACACTGACAGTTTAATAGTCCTTTGTAATTCAATCACCTCTTGCACGGTGACAGCACCTTGCAATGCAGGATACACTGACAGTTTAATAGTCCTTTGTAATTCAATCACCTCTTGCACGGTGACAGCACCTTGCAATGCAGGATACAATGACAGTTTAATAGTCCTTTGTAATTCAATCACCTCTTGCACGGTGACAGCACCTTGCAATGCAGGATACACTGACAGTTTAATAGTCCTTTGTAATTCAATCACCTCTTGCACGTTGACAGCACCTTGCAATGCAGGATACACTGACAGTTTAATAGTCCTTTGTAATTCAATCACCTCTTGCACGGTGACAGCACCTTGCAATGCAGGATACACTGACAGTTTAATAGTCCTTTGTAATTCAATCACCTCTTGCACGGTGACAGCACCTTGCAATGCAGGATACACTGACAGTTTAATAGTCCTTTGTAATTCAATCACCTCTTGCACGGTGACAGCACCTTGCAATGCAGGATGCACTGACAGTTTAATAGTCCTTTGTAATTCAATCACCTCTTGCACGGTGACAGCACCTTGCAATGCAGGATACACTGACAGTTTAATAGTCCTTTGTAATTCAATCACCTCTTGCACGGTGACAGCACCTTGCAATGCAGGATACACTGACAGTTTAATAGTCCTTTGTAATTCAATCACCTCTTGCACGGTGACAGCACCTTGCAATGCAGGATACACTGACAGTTTAATAGTCCTTTGTAATTCAATCACCTCTTGCACGGTGACAGCACCTTGCAATGCAGGATACACTGACAGTTTAATAGTCCTTTGTAATTCAATCACCTCTTGCACGGTGACAGCACCTTGCAATGCAGGATACACTGACAGTTTAATAGTCCTTTGTAATTCAATCACCTCTTGCACGGTGACAGCACCTTGCAATGCAGGATACACTGACAGTTTAATAGTCCTTTGTAATTCAATCACCTCTTGCACGGTGACAGCACCTTGCAATGCAGGATACACTGACAGTTTAATAGTCCTTTGTAATTCAATCACCTCTTGCACGGTGACAGCACCTTGCAATGCAGGAGACACTGACAGTTTAATAGTCCTTTGTAATTCAATCACCTCTTGCACGGTGACAGCACCTTGCAATGCAGGATACACTGACAGTTTAATAGTCCTTTGTAATTCAATTACCTCTTGCACGGTGACAGCACCTTGCAATGCAGGATACACTGACAGTTTAATAGTCCTTTGTAATTCAATCACCTCTTGCACGGTGACAGCACCTTGCAATGCAGGATACAATGACAGTTTAATAGTCCTTTGTAATTCAATCACCTCTTGCACGGTGACAGCACCTTGCAATGCAGGATACACTGACAGTTTAATAGTCCTTTGTAATTCAATCACCTCTTGCACGGTGACAGCACCTTGCAATGCAGGAAACACTGACAGTTTAATAGTCCTTTGTAATTCAATCACCTCTTGCACGGTGACAGCACCTTGCAATGCAGGATACACTGACAGTTTAATAGTCCTTTGTAATTCAATCACCTCTTGCACGGTGACAGCACCTTGCAATGCAGGATACACTGACAGTTTAATAGTCCTTTGTAATTCAATCACCTCTTGCACGGTGACAGCACCTTGCAATGCAGGATACACTGACAGTTTAATAGTCCTTTGTAATTCAATCACCTCTTGCACGGTGACAGCACCTTGCAATGCAGGATACACTGACAGTTTAATAGTCCTTTGTAATTCAATCACCTCTTGCACGGTGACAGCACCTTGCAATGCAGGATACACTGACAGTTTAATAGTCCTTTGTAATTCAATTACCTCTTGCACGGTGACAGCACCTTGCAATGCAGGATACAATGACAGTTTAATAGTCCTTTGTAATTCAATCACCTCTTGCACGGTGACAGCACCTTGCAATGCAGGATACACTGACAGTTTAATAGTCCTTTGTAATTCAATCACCTCTTGCACGGTGACAGCACCTTGCAATGCAGGATACACTGACAGTTTAATAGTCCTTTGTAATTCAATCACCTCTTGCACGGTGACAGCACCCTGCAATGCAGGATACACTGACAGTTTAAGGACTGGAGAGGCCTTTGACAGTGCAATCACCCTTGCAGTTTAACATCCACATGGAGTTGTCACACAAACCACAGCTGTGATAATCCAACAATCTTGAAAATAACTCCAAAGAGCTCCAGAAACCATCTTTGTCTTTAAGGAAAAAAAATCAGCCTTTAATTTACAAAATGAACAATGTATCCAAAATGGCATTGAAAGAAAACAAATCTTGGTCTTTGTGTGTTGAAACTGTCTGACAAGGACAAAGGACAAATGGTCAAAGCTAACAGGTGTCAAATGAACACATCCTATACCATGCTAAAACATTCCTGAATTGAATATCTCCTACTGAAAGAAAGAAGATGTGAAGTCACCATATTCTGGGTCACAGTGCAGTCACCATGGGTCAGAGAGCAGAGTGTCTGCTTCCAGGAGGTACAAGATAACAGAGCTTTACATTAAAGTGTCTTTCAGCAAAACATTAACATATTGTTTGTCTTTGCTCCATGACCTTCTGGTCTGTTAGTCTGTGACCTTGTCCTATCAACACCTTCTCTTTTGTTATCTCTTACCCCACCCCCGCTTTACTTGCTTAAAATCTTTTACATTTCTTATATCTGTTAGTTCTGATGAAGGGTCACAGACCTGAAACGTTAACTCCGTTTCTCTCTGCACAGATGTTGCCCGACCTGCTGAATATTTCCAGCACTCTCTGTTTTTATTAACTCTGTTTCTCTCTGCACAGATGTTGCCCGACCTGCTGAGTATTTCCAGCACTCTCTGTTTTTATTAACTCTGTTTCTCTCTCCACAGATGTTGCCTGACCTGCTGAGTATTTCCAGCACTCTCTGTTTTTATTAACTCTGTTTCTCTCTCCACAGATGTTGCCCGACCTGCTGAATATTTCCAGCACTCTCTGTTTTTATTAACTCCGTTTCTCTCTCCACAGATGTTGCCCGACCTGCTGAATATTTCCAGCACTCTCTGTTTTTATTAACTCTGTTTCTCTCTCCACAGATGTTGCCTGACCTGCTGAGTATTTCCAGCACTCTCTGTTTTTATTAACTCTGTTTCTCTCTCCACAGATGTTGCCTGACCTGCTGAGTATTTCCAGCACTCACTGTTTTTATTAACTCTGTTTCTCTCTCCACAGATGTTGCCTGACCTGCTGAGTATTTCCAGCACTCTCTGTTTTTATTAACTCCATTTCTCTCTCCACAGATGTTGCCCGACCTGCTGAGGATTTCCAGCACTCTCTGTTTTTATTAACTCTGTTTCTCTCTCCACAGATGTTGCCCGACCTGCTGAATATTTCCAGCACTCTCTGTTTTTATTAACTCTGTTTCTCTCTCCACAGATGTTGCCCGACCTGCTGAATATTTCCAGCACTCTCAGTTTTTATTAACTCTGTTTCTCTCTCCACAGATGTTGCCCGACCTGCTGAGTATTTCCAGCACTCTCTGTTTTTATTAACTCTGTTTCTCTCTCCACAGATGTTGCCCGACCTGCTGAATATTTCCAGCACTCTCAGTTTTTATTAACTCTGTTTCTCTCTCCACAGATGTTGCCCGACCTGCTGAATATTTCCAGCACTCTCTGTTTTTATTAACTCCGTTTCTCTCTCCACAGATGTTGCCCGACCTGCTGAATATTTCCAGCACTCTCTGTTTTTATTAACTCTGTTTCTCTCTCCACAGATGTTGCCTGACCTGCTGAGTATTTCCAGCACTCTCTGTTTTTATTAACTTTGTTTCTCTCTGCACAGATGTTGCCCGACCTGCTGAGTATTTCCAGCACTCTCTGTTTTTATTAACTCCGTTTCTCTCTCCACAGATGTTGCCTGACCTGCTGAGTATTTCCAGCACTCACTGTTTTTATTAACTCTGTTTCTCTCTCCACAGATGTTGCCCGACCTGCTGAGTATTTCCAGCACTCACTGTTTTTATTAACTCTGTTTCTCTCTCCACAGATGTTGCCCGACCTGCTGAGTATTTCCAGCACTCTCTGTTTTTATTAACTCCATTTCTCTCTCCACTGATGTTGCCCGACCTGCTGAGTATTTCCAGCACTCTCTGTTTTTATTAACTCTGTTTTTCTCTCCACAGATGTTGCCCGACCTGCTGAGTATTTCCAGCACTCTCTGTTTTCATTAACTCTCTTTCTCTCTCCACAGATGTTGCCCGACCTGCTGAATATTTCCAGCACTCGCTGTTTTTATGAACTCTGTCTGGAGACGCTGTCAAGCAGCCTCTCAATGTAACAGAGTATTGTTTTTGTAACAGGTATTAGTACCGCAACCTCACAGCTCCAGTGACCTGGGTTCAGTTCTGTTTACTGCCACAGTCTCACAGCTCCAGTGACCTGGGTTCGGTTCTGTTTACTGCCACAGCCTCACAGCTCCAGTGTCCCGGGTTCAGTTCTGTTTACTGCCACAGTCTCACAGCTCCAGTGACCTGGGTTCGGTTCTGTTTACTGCCACAGTCTCACCGCTCCAGTGACCTGGGTTCAGTTCTGTTTACTGCCACAGTCTCACAGCTCCAGTGACCCGGGTTCGGTTCTGTTTACTGCCACAGTCTCACAGCTCCAGTGACCTGGGTTCGGTTCTGTTTACTGCCACAGCCTCACAGCTCCAGTGTCCCGGGTTCAGTTCTGTTTACTGCCACAGTCTCACAGCTCCAGTGACCTGGGTTCGGTTCTGTTTACTGCCACAGTCTCACCGCTCCAGTGACCTGGGTTCAGTTCTGTTTACTGCCACAGTCTCACAGCTCCAGTGACCTGGGTTCGGTTCTGTTTACTGCCACAGCCTCACAGCTCCAGTGTCCCGGGTTCAGTTCTGTTTACTGCCACAGTCTCACAGCTCCAGTGACCTGGGTTCGGTTCTGTTTACTGCCACAGTCTCACCGCTCCAGTGACCTGGGTTCAGTTCTGTTTACTGCCACAGTCTCACAGCTCCAGTGACCCGGGTTCGGTTCTGTTTACTGCCACAGTCTCACCGCTCCAGTGACCTGGGTTCGGTTCTGTTTACTGCCACAGTCTCACAGCTCCAGTGACCCGGGTTCGGTTCTGTTTACTGCCACAGTCTCACAGCTCCAGTGACCCGGGTTCGGTTCTGTTTACTGCCACAGTCTCACCGCTCCAGTGACCTGGGTTCGGTTCTGTTTACTGCCACAGTCTCACAGCTTCAGTGACCTGGGTTCAGTTCTGTTTACTGCCACAGTCTCACAGCTCCAGTGACCTGGGTTCGGTTCTGTTTACTGCCACAGTCTCACAGCTCCAGTGACCCGGGTTCAGTTCTGTTTACTGCCACAGTCTCACAGCTCCAGTGACCTGGGTTCGGTTCTGTTTACTGCCACAGCCACACAGCTCCAGTGACCTGGGTTCGGTTCTGTTTACTGCCACAGTCTCACAGCTCCGGTGACCTGGGTTCGGTTCTGTTTACTGCCAGAGTCTCACAGCTCCAGTGACCCGAGTTCGGTTCTGTTTACTGCCACAGTCTCACAGCTCCAGTGACCCGGGTTCGGTTCTGTTTACTGCCACAGTCTCACAGCTCCAGTGACCTGGGTTCGGTTCTGTTTACTGCCACAGTCTCACAGCTCCAGTGTCCCGGGTTCAGTTCTGTTTACTGCCACAGTCTCACAGCTCCAGTGACCTGGGTTCGGTTCTGTTTACTGCCACAGTCTCACAGCTCCGGTGACCTGGGTTCAGTTCTGTTTACTGCCACAGTCTCACAGCTCCAGTGACCTGGGTTCGGTTGTGTTTACTGCCACAGTCTCACAGCTCCAGTGACCCGGGTTCGGTTCTGTTTACTGCCACAGTCTCACAGCTCCAGTGTCCCGGGTTCGGTTCTGTTTACTGCCACAGTCTCACAGCTCCAGTGTCCCGGGTTCGGTTCTGTTCACTGCCACAGTCTCACAGCTTCAGTGACCTGGGTTCGGTTCTGTTTACTGCCACAGTCTCACAGCTCCAGTGTCCCGGGTTCGGTTCTGTTTACTGCCACAGTCTGACAGCTCTAGTGACCTGGGTTCGGTTCTGTTTACTGCCACAGTCTCACAGCTCCAGTGTCCTGGGTTCAGTTCTGTTTACTGCCACAGTCTCACAGCTCCAGTGTCCCGGGTTCGGTTCTGTTTACTGCCACAGTCTGACAGCTCTAGTGACCTGGGTTCGGTTCTGTTTACTGCCACAGTCTCACAGCTCCAGTGTCCCGGGTTCGGTTCTGTTTACTGCCACAGTCTCACAGCTCCAGTGACCCGGGTTCAGTTCTGTTTACTGCCACAGTCTCACAGCTCCAGTGTCCTGGGTTCGGTTCTGTTTACTGCCACAGTCTCACAGCTCCAGTGACCCGGGTTCGGTTCTGTTTACTGCCACAGTCTCACAGCTCCAGTGTCCCGGGTTCGGTTCTGTTTACTGCCACAGTCTCACAGCTCCAGTGACCCGGGTTCGGTTCTGTTTACTGCCACAGTCTCACAGCTCCAGTGACCCGGGTTCGGTTCTGTTTACTGCCACAGTCTCACAGCTCCAGTGACCCGGGTTCAGTTCTGTTTACTGCCACAGTCTCACAGCTCCAGTGACCTGGGTTCGGTTCTGTTTACTGCCACAGTCTCACAGCTCCATGACCTGGGTTCAGTTCTGTTTACTGCCACAGTCTCACAGCTTCAGTGACCTGGGTTCGGTTCTGTTTACTGCCACAGTCTCACAGCTCCAGTGACCTGGGTTCGGTTCTGTTTACTGCCACAGTCTCACAGCTCCAGTGACCTGGGTTCGGTTCTGTTTACTGCCACAGTTTCACAGCTCCAGTGACCTGGGTTCGGTTCTGTTTACTGCCACAGTCTCACAGCTCCAGTGACCTGTGTTCGGTTCTGTTTTACTGCCACAGTCTCACAGCTCCATGACCTGGGTTCGGTTCTGTTTACTGCCACAGTCTCACAGCTCCAGTGTCCCGGGTTCAGTTCTGTTTACTGCCACAGTCTCACAGCTCCAGTGACCTGGGTTCGGTTCTGTTTACTGCCACAGTCTCACAGCTTCAGTGACCTGGGTTCGGTTCTGTTTACTGCCACAGTCTCACAGCTCCAGTGTCCTGGGTTCGGTTCTGTTTACTGCCACAGTCTCACAGCTTCAGTGACCTGGGTTCGGTTCTGTTTACTGCCACAGTCTCACAGCTCCAGTGACCTGGGTTCGGTTCTGTTTACTGCCACAGTTTCACAGCTCCAGTGACCTGGGTTCGGTTCTGTTTACTGCCACAGTCTCACAGCTCCAGTGACCCGGGTTCAGTTCTGTTTACTGCCACAGTCTCACAGCTCCAGTGTCCCGGGTTCAGTTCTGTTTACTGCCACAGTCTCACAGCTCCATGACCTGGGTTCGGTTCTGTTTACTGCCACAGTCTCACAGCTCCAGTGACCTGGGTTCAGTTCTGTTTACTGCCACAGTCTCACAGCTCCAGTGACCTGGGTTCGGTTCTGTTTACTGCCACAGTCTCACAGCTCCAGTGACCCGGGTTCAGTTCTGTTTACTGCCACAGTCTCACAGCTCCAGTGACCTGGGTTCAGTTCTGTTTACTGCCACAGTCTCACAGCTCCAGTGACCTGGGTTCGGTTCTGTTTACTGCCACAGTCTCACAGCTCCAGTGACCTGGGTTCAGTTCTGTTTACTGCCACAGTCTCACAGCTCCAGTGACCTGGGTTCGGTTCTGTTTACTGCCACAGTCTCACAGCTCCAGTGACCCGGGTTCAGTTCTGTTTACTGCCACAGTCTCACAGCTCCAGTGACCTGGGTTCGGTTCTGTTTACTGCCACAGTCTCACAGCTCCAGTGACCCGGGTTCGGTTCTGTTTACTGCCACAGTCTCACAGCTCCAGTGTCCCGGGTTCGGTTCTGTTTACTGCCACAGCCTCACAGCTCCAGTGACCCGGGTTCAGTTCTGTTTACTGCCACAGTCACACAGCTCCAGTGACCTGGGTTCGGTTCTGTTTACTGCCACAGCCTCACAGCTCCAGTGACCCGGGTTCAGTTCTGTTTACTGCCACAGTCTCACAGCTCCAGTGACCGGGGTTCGGTTCTGTTTACTGCCACAGTCTCACAGCTCCAGTGACCCGGGTTCGGTTCTGTTTACTGCCACAGCCTCACAGCTCCAGTGACCTGGGTTCGGTTCTGTTTACTGCCACAGCCTCACAGCTCCAGTGACCCGGGTTCAGTTCTGTTTACTGCCACAGTCTCACAGCTCCAGTGTCCCGGGTTCGGTTCTGTTTACTGCCACAGTCTCACAGCTCCAGTGACCCGGGTTCGGTTCTGTTTACTGCCACAGTCTCACAGCTCCAGTGACCTGGGTTCGGTTCTGTTTACTGCCACAGTCTGACAGCTCCAGTGACCTGGGTTCGGTTCTGTTTACTGCCACAGTCTGACAGCTCCAGTGACCCGGGTTCGGTTCTGTTTACTGCCACAGTCTCACAGCTCCAGTGTCCCGGGTTCGGTTCTGTTTACTGCCACAGTCTCACAGCTCCAGTGTCCCGGGGTCCGTTCTGTTTACTGCCACAGTCTCACAGCTCCAGTGACCTGGGTTCGGTTCTGTTTACTGCCACAGCCTCACAGCTCCAGTGTCCCGGGTTCAGTTCTGTTTACTGCCACAGCCTCACAGCTCCAGTGTCCCGGGTTCAGTTCTGTTTACTGCCACAGTCTCACAGCTCCAGTGACCTGGGTTCGGTTCTGTTTACTGCCACAGTCTCACAGCTCCAGTGACATGGGTTCGGTTCTGTTTACTGCCACAGTCTCACAGCTCCAGTGACCCGGGTTCGGTTCTGTTTACTGTCACAGTCTCACAGCTCCAGTGTCCCGGGTTCGGTTCTGTTTACTGCCACAGTCTCACAGCTCCAGTGACCCGGGTTCGGTTCTGTTTACTGCCACAGTCTCACAGCTCCAGTGTCCTGGGTTCGGTTCTGTTTACTGCCACAGTCTCACAGCTCCAGTGATCCGGGTTCGGTTCTGTTTACTGCCACAGTCTCACAGCTCCAGTGACCTGGGTTCGGTTCTGTTTACTGTCACAGTCTCACTGCTCCAGTGACCTGGGTTCGGTTCTGTTTACTGCCACAGTCTCACAGCTCCAGTGACCTGGGTTCGGTTCAGTTTACTGTCACAGTCTCACTGCTCCAGTGACCTGGGTTCGGTTCTGTTTACTGCCACAGTCTCACAGCTCCAGTGACCTGGGTTCGGTTCTGTTTACTGCCACAGTCTCACAGCTCCAGTGACATGGGTTCGGTTCTGTTTACTGTCACAGTCTCACTGCTCCAGTGACCTGGGTTCGGTTCTGTTTACTGCCACAGTCTCACAGCTCCAGTGACCTGGGTTCGGTTCTGTTTACTGTCACAGTCTCACTGCTCCAGTGACCTGGGTTCGGTTCTGTTTACTGCCACAGTCTCACAGCTCCAGTGACCTGGGTTCGGTTCTGTTTACTGCCACAGTCTCACAGCTCCAGTGACATGGGTTCGGTTCTGTTTACTGCCACAGTCTCACAGCTCCAGTGACCTGGGTTCAGTTCTGTTTACTGCCACAGTCTCACAGCTCCAGTGACCTGGGTTCGGTTCTGTTTACTGCCACAGTCTCACAGCTCCAGTGACCTGGGTTCGGTTCTGTTTACTGCAACAGTCTCACAGCTCCAGTGTCCCGGGTTCGGTTCTGTTCACTGCCACAGTCTCACAGCTGCAGTGTCCTGGGTTCGGTTCTGTTTACTGCCACAGTCTCACAGCTCCTGTGACCTGGGTTCGGTTCTGTTTACTGCCACAGTCTCACAGCTCCTGTGACCTGGGTTCGGTTCTGTTTACTGTCACAGTCTCACAGCTCCAGTGACCCGGGTTCAGTTCTGTTTACTGCCACAGACCCACAGCTCCAGTGTCCCGGGTTCGGTTCTGTTTACTGCCACAGTCTCACAGCTCCAGTGACCTGGGTTCGGTTCTGTTTACTGCCACAGCCTCACAGCTCCAGTGACCTGGGTTCGGTTCTGTTTACTGCCACAGTCTCACAGCTCCAATGTCCCGGGTTCAGTTCTGTTTACTGCCACAGTCTCACAGCTCCAGTGACCTGGGTTCGGTTCTGTTTACTGTCACAGTCTCACAGCTCCAGTGACCTGGGTTCGGTTCTGTTTACTGCCACAGCCTCACCGCTCCAGTGTCCCGGGTTCGGTTCTGTTTACTGCCACAGTCTCACAGCTCCAATGTCCCGGGTTCGGTTCTGTTTACTGCCACAGTCTCACAGCTCCAGTGACCTGGGTTCGGTTCTGTTTACTGCCACAGTCTCACAGCTCCAGTGACCTGGGTTCGGTTCTGTTTACTGCCACAGTCTCACAGCTCCAGTGACCTGGGTTCGGTTCTGTTTACTGCCACAGTCTCACAGCTCCAGTGTCCCGGGTTCGATTCTGTTTACTGCCACAGTCTCACAGCTCCAGTGTCCCGGGTTCGGTTCTGTTTACTGCCACAGTCTCACAGCTCCAGTGACCTGGGTTCGGTTCTGTTTACTGCCACAGTCTCACAGCTCCAGTGTCCCGGGTTCGGTTCTGTTTACTGCCACAGTCTCACAGCTCCCGTGACCCGGGTTCGGTTCTGTTTACTGCCACAGTCTCACAGCTCCAGTGTCCCGGGTTCGGTTCTGTTTACTGCCACAGTCTCACAGCTCCAGTGACCCGGGTTTGGTTCTGTTTACTGCCACAGTCTCACAGCTCCAGTGTCCCGGGTTCTGTTCTGTTTACTGCCACAGTCTCACAGCTCCAGTGTCCCGGGTTCGGTTCTGTTTACTGCCACAGTCTCACAGCTCCCGTGACCCGGGTTCGGTTCTGCTAACTGCCACAGTCTCACAGCTCCAGTGTCCCGGGTTCGGTTCTGTTTACTGCCACAGGCTCACAGCTCCAGTGTCCCGGGTTCAGTTCTGTTTACTGCCACAGTCTCACAGCTTCAGTGACCTGGGTTCAGTTCTGTTTACTGCCACAGTCTCACCGCTCCAGTGACCTGGGTTCAGTTCTGTTTACTGCCACAGTCTCACAGCTTCAGTGACCCGGGTTCGGTTCTGTTTACTGCCACAGTCTCACAGCTCCAGTGACCTGGGTTCGGTTCTGTTTACTGCCACAGTCTCACAGCTCCAGTGACCCGGGTTCGGTTCTGTTTAGTGTCACAGTCTCACAGCTCCAGTGACCCGGGTTCGGTTCTGTTTACTGCCACAGTCTCGCCGCTCCAGTGACCTGGGTTCAGTTCTGTTTACTGCCACAGTCTCACAGCTTCAGTGACCCGGGTTCGGTTCTGTTTACTGCCACAGTCTCACAGCTCCAGTGACCCGGGTTCGGTTCTGTTTAGTGTCACAGTCTCTCAGCTCCAGTGACCCGGGTTCGGTTCTGTTTACTGCCACAGTCTCACAGCTCCAGTGTCCTGGGTTCGGTTCTGTTTACTGCCACAGTCTCACAGCTCCAGTGACCTGGGTCCGGTTCTGTTTACTGCCACAGTCTCACAGCTCCAGTGTCCTGGGTTCGGTTCTGTTTACTGCCACAGTCTCACAGCTCCAGTGTCCTGGGTTCGGTTCTGTTTACTGCCACAGTCTCACAGCTCCAGTGACCCGGGTTCGGTTCTGTTTACTGCCACAGTCTCACAGCTCCAGTGACCTGGGTCCGGTTCTGTTTACTGCCACAGTCTCACAGCTCCAGTGACCCGGGTTCAGTTCTGTTTACTGCCACAGTCTCACAGCTCCAGTGTCCTGGGTTCGGTTCTGTTTACTGCCACAGTCTCACAGCTCCAGTGTCCCGGGTTCGGTTCTGTTTACTGCCACAGTCTCACAGCTCCAGTGACCTGGGTCCGGTTCTGTTTACTGCCACAGTCTCACAGCTCCAGTGTCCTGGGTTCGGTTCTGTTTACTGCCACAGTCTCACAGCTTCCGTGACCCGGGTTCGGTTCTGCTAACTGCCACAGTCTCACAGCTCCCGTGTCCCGGGTTCGGTTCTGTTTACTGCCACAGTCTCACCGCTCCAGTGACCTGGGTTCAGTTCTGCTTACTGCCACAGTCTCACCGCTCCAGTGACCCGGGTTCAGTTCTGTTTACTGCCACAGTCTCACAGCTTCAGTGACCCGGGTTCGGTTCTGTTTACTGCCACAGTCTCACAGCTCCAGTGACCTGGGTTCGGTTCTGTTTACTGCCACAGCCTCACAGCTCCAGTGACCCGGGTTCGGTTCTGTTTACTGCCACAGTCTCACAGCTCCAGTGACCTGGGTTCGGTTCTGTTTACTGCCACAGTCTCACAGCTCCAGTGTCCCGGGTTCAGTTCTGTTTACTGCCACAGTCTCACAGCTCCAGTGTCCCGGGTTCGGTTCTGTTTACTGCCACAGTCTCACAGCTCCAGTGTCCCGGGTTCGGTTCTGTTTACTGCCACAGTCTCACAGCTCCAGTGACCTGGGTTCGGTTCTGTTTACTGCCACAGTCTCACAGCTCCAGTGTCCCGGGTTCGGTTCTGTTTACTGCCACAGTCTCACAGCTCCCGTGACCCGGGTTCGGTTCTGCTAACTGACACAGTCTCACAGCTCCAGTGTCCCGGGTTCGGTTCTGTTTACTGTCGCAGTCTCACAGCTACAGTGTCCCGGGTTTGGTTCTGTTTACTGTCACAGTCTCACAGCTCCAGTGTCCTGTGTTCGGTTCTGTTTACTGCCACAGTCTCACAGCTCCAGTGTCCCGGGTTCGGTTCTGTTTACTGCCACAGTCTCACAGCTCCAGTGTCCTGGGTTCGGTTCTGTTTACTGCCACAGTCTCACAGCTCCAGTGTCCCGGGTTCGGTTCTGTTTACTGCCACAGTCTCACAGCTCCAGTGTCCAGGGTTCGGTTCTGTTTACTGCCACAGTCTCACAGCTCCAGTGACCCGGGTTCGGTTCTGTTTACTGCCACAGTCTCACAGCTCCAGTGACATGGGTTCGGTTCTGTTTACTGCCACAGTCTCACAGCTCCAGTGACCCGGGTTCGGTTCTGTTTACTGTCACAGTCTCACAGCTCCAGTGTCCCGGGTTCGGTTCTGTTTACTGCCACAGTCTCACAGCTCCAGTGACCCGGGTTCGGTTCTGTTTACTGCCACAGTCTCACAGCTCCAGTGTCCTGGGTTCGGTTCTGTTTACTGCCACAGTCTCACAGCTCCAGTGATCCGGGTTCGGTTCTGTTTACTGCCACAGTCTCACAGCTCAAGTGACCTGGGTTCGGTTCTGTTTACTGTCACAGTCTCACTGCTCCAGTGACCTGGGTTCGGTTCTGTTTACTGCCACAGTCTCACAGCTCCAGTGACCTGGGTTCGGTTCTGTTTACTGTCACAGTCTCACTGCTCCAGTGACCTGGGTTCGGTTCTGTTTACTGCCACAGTCTCACAGCTCCAGTGACCTGGGTTCGGTTCTGTTTACTGCCACAGTCTCACAGCTCCAGTGACATGGGTTCGGTTCTGTTTACTGTCACAGTCTCACTGCTCCAGTGACCTGGGTTCGGTTCTGTTTACTGCCACAGTCTCACAGCTCCAGTGACCTGGGTTCGGTTCTGTTTACTGTCACAGTCTCACTGCTCCAGTGACCTGGGTTCGGTTCTGTTTACTGCCACAGTCTCACAGCTCCAGTGACCTGGGTTCGGTTCTGTTTACTGCCACAGTCTCACAGCTCCAGTGACATGGGTTCGGTTCTGTTTACTGCCACAGTCTCACAGCTCCAGTGACCTGGGTTCAGTTCTGTTTACTGCCACAGTCTCACAGCTCCAGTGACCTGGGTTCGGTTCTGTTTACTGCCACAGTCTCACAGCTCCAGTGACCTGGGTTCGGTTCTGTTTACTGCCACAGTCTCACAGCTCCAGTGTCCCGGGTTCGGTTCTGTTCACTGCCACAGTCTCACAGCTGCAGTGTCCTGGGTTCGGTTCTGTTTACTGCCACAGTCTCACAGCTCCTGTGACCTGGGTTCGGTTCTGTTTACTGCCACAGTCTCACAGCTCCTGTGACCTGGGTTCGGTTCTGTTTACTGTCACAGTCTCACAGCTCCAGTGACCCGGGTTCAGTTCTGTTTACTGCCACAGACTCACAGCTCCAGTGTCCCGGGTTCGGTTCTGTTTACTGCCACAGTCTCACAGCTCCAGTGACCTGGGTTCGGTTCTGTTTACTGCCACAGCCTCACAGCTCCAGTGACCTGGGTTCGGTTCTGTTTACTGCCACAGTCTCACAGCTCCAATGTCCCGGGTTCAGTTCTGTTTACTGCCACAGTCTCACAGCTCCAGTGACCTGGGTTCGGTTCTGTTTACTGTCACAGTCTCACAGCTCCAGTGACCTGGGTTCGGTTCTGTTTACTGCCACAGCCTCACCGCTCCAGTGTCCCGGGTTCGGTTCTGTTTACTGCCACAGTCTCACAGCTCCAATGTCCCGGGTTCGGTTCTGTTTACTGCCACAGTCTCACAGCTCCAGTGACCTGGGTTCGGTTCTGTTTACTGCCACAGTCTCACAGCTCCAGTGACCTGGGTTCGGTTCTGTTTACTGCCACAGTCTCACAGCTCCAGTGACCTGGGTTCGGTTCTGTTTACTGCCACAGTCTCACAGCTCCAGTGTCCCGGGTTCGGTTCTGTTTACTGCCACAGTCTCACAGCTCCAGTGTCCTGGGTTCGGTTCTGTTTACTGCCACAGTCTCACAGCTCCAGTGACCTGGGTTCGGTTCTGTTTACTGCCACAGTCTCACAGCTCCAGTGTCCCGGGTTCGGTTCTGTTTACTGCCACAGTCTCACAGCTCCCGTGACCCGGGTTCGGTTCTGTTTACTGCCACAGTCTCACAGCTCCAGTGTCCCGGGTTCGGTTCTGTTTACTGCCACAGTCTCACAGCTCCAGTGACCCGGGTTTGGTTCTGTTTACTGCCACAGTCTCACAGCTCCAGTGTCCCGGGTTCTGTTCTGTTTACTGCCACAGTCTCACAGCTCCAGTGTCCCGGGTTCGGTTCTGTTTACTGCCACAGTCTCACAGCTCCCGTGACCCGGGTTCGGTTCTGCTAACTGCCACAGTCTCACAGCTCCAGTGTCCCGGGTTCGGTTCTGTTTACTGCCACAGGCTCACAGCTCCAGTGTCCCGGGTTCAGTTCTGTTTACTGCCACAGTCTCACAGCTTCAGTGACCTGGGTTCAGTTCTGTTTACTGCCACAGTCTCACCGCTCCAGTGACCTGGGTTCAGTTCTGTTTACTGCCACAGTCTCACAGCTTCAGTGACCCGGGTTCGGTTCTGTTTACTGCCACAGTCTCACAGCTCCAGTGACCTGGGTTCGGTTCTGTTTACTGCCACAGTCTCACAGCTCCAGTGACCCGGGTTCGGTTCTGTTTAGTGTCACAGTCTCACAGCTCCAGTGACCCGGGTTCGGTTCTGTTTACTGCCACAGTCTCACCGCTCCAGTGACCTGGGTTCAGTTCTGTTTACTGCCACAGTCTCACAGCTTCAGTGACCCGGGTTCGGTTCTGTTTACTGCCACAGTCTCACAGCTCCAGTGACCCGGGTTCGGTTCTGTTTAGTGTCACAGTCTCACAGCTCCAGTGACCCGGGTTCGGTTCTGTTTACTGCCACAGTCTCACAGCTCCAGTGTCCTGGGTTCGGTTCTGTTTACTGCCACAGTCTCACAGCTCCAGTGACCTGGGTCCGGTTCTGTTTACTGCCACAGTCTCACAGCTCCAGTGTCCTGGGTTCGGTTCTGTTTACTGCCACAGTCTCACAGCTCCAGTGTCCTGGGTTCGGTTCTGTTTACTGCCACAGTCTCACAGCTCCAGTGACCCGGGTTCGGTTCTGTTTACTGCCACAGTCTCACAGCTCCAGTGACCTGGGTCCGGTTCTGTTTACTGCCACAGTCTCACAGCTCCAGTGACCCGGGTTCAGTTCTGTTTACTGCCACAGTCTCACAGCTCCAGTGTCCTGGGTTCGGTTCTGTTTACTGCCACAGTCTCACAGCTCCAGTGTCCCGGGTTCGGTTCTGTTTACTGCCACAGTCTCACAGCTCCAGTGACCTGGGTCCGGTTCTGTTTACTGCCACAGTCTCACAGCTCCAGTGTCCTGGGTTCGGTTCTGTTTACTGCCACAGTCTCACAGCTTCCGTGACCCGGGTTCGGTTCTGCTAACTGCCACAGTCTCACAGCTCCCGTGTCCCGGGTTCGGTTCTGTTTACTGCCACAGTCTCACCGCTCCAGTGACCTGGGTTCAGTTCTGTTTACTGCCACAGTCTCACCGCTCCAGTGACCCGGGTTCAGTTCTGTTTACTGCCACAGTCTCACAGCTTCAGTGACCCGGGTTCGGTTCTGTTTACTGCCACAGTCTCACAGCTCCAGTGACCTGGGTTCGGTTCTGTTTACTGCCACAGCCTCACAGCTCCAGTGACCCGGGTTCGGTTCTGTTTACTGCCACAGTCTCACAGCTCCAGTGACCTGGGTTCGGTTCTGTTTACTGCCACAGTCTCACAGCTCCAGTGTCCCGGGTTCAGTTCTGTTTACTGCCACAGTCTCACAGCTCCAGTGTCCCGGGTTCGGTTCTGTTTACTGCCACAGTCTCACAGCTCCAGTGTCCCGGGTTCGGTTCTGTTTACTGCCACAGTCTCACAGCTCCAGTGACCTGGGTTCGGTTCTGTTTACTGCCACAGTCTCACAGCTCCAGTGTCCCGGGTTCGGTTCTGTTTACTGCCACAGTCTCACAGCTCCCGTGACCCGGGTTCGGTTCTGCTAACTGACACAGTCTCACAGCTCCAGTGTCCCGGGTTCGGTTCTGTTTACTGTCGCAGTCTCACAGCTACAGTGTCCCGGGTTCGGTTCTGTTTACTGTCACAGTCTCACAGCTCCAGTGTCCTGTGTTCGGTTCTGTTTACTGCCACAGTCTCAAAGCTCCAGTGTCCCGGGTTCGGTTCTGTTTACTGCCACAGTCTCACAGCTCCAGTGTCCTGGGTTCGGTTCTGTTTACTGCCACAGTCTCACAGCTCCAGTGTCCCGGGTTCGGTTCTGTTTACTGCCACAGTCTCACAGCTCCAGTGTCCAGGGTTCGGTTCTGTTTACTGCCACAGTCTCACAGCTCCAGTGACCCGGGTTCGGTTCTGTTTACTGCCACAGTCTCACAGCTCCAGTGACCTGGGTTCGGTTCTGTTTACTGCCACAGTCTCACAGCTCCAGTGACCCGGGTTCGGTTCTGTTTACTGCCACAGTCTCACAGCTCCAGTGTCCCGGGTTCGGTTCTGTTTACTGCCACAGTCTCACAGCTCCAGTGTCCCGGGTTCGGTTCTGTTTACTGCCACAGTCTCACAGCTCCAGTGACCTGGGTTCGGTTCTGTTTACTGCCACAGTCTCACAGCTCCAGTGACGTGGGTTCGGTTCTGTTTACTGCCACAGTCTCACAGCTCCAGTGTCCCGGGTTAGTTTCTGTTTACTGCCACAGTCTCACAGCTCCAGCGTCCCGGGTTCGGTTCTGTTTACTGCCACAGTCTCACAGCTCCAGTGACCCGGGTTCGGTTCTGTTTACTGCCACAGTCTCACAGCTCCAGTGTCCAGGGTTCGGTTCTGTTTACTGCCACAGTCTCACACCTCCAGTGTCCCGGGTTCGGTTCTGTTTACTGCCACAGTCTCACAGTTCCAGTGACCCGGGTTCGGTTCTGTTTACTGCCACAGTCTCATAGCTCCAGTGTCCTGGGTTCGGTTCTGTTTACTGCCACAGTCTCACAGCTCCCGTGTCCTGGGTTCGGTTCTGTTTACTGTCACAGTCTCACAGCTCCAGTGACCCGGGTTCAGTTCTGTTTACTGCCACAGTCTCACAGCTCCAGTGTCCTGGGTTCAGTTCTGTTTACTGCCACAGTCTCACAGCTCCAGTGTCCTGGGTTCGGTTCTGTTTACTGCCACAGTCTCACAGCTCCCGTGACCTGGGTTCGGTTCTGTTTACTGCCACAGTCTCACAGCTCCAGTGTCCCGGGTTCGGTTCTGTTTACTGCCACAGTCTCACAGCTCCAGTGTCCTGGGTTCAGTTCTGTTTACTGTCACAGTCTCACAGCTCCAGTGACCCGGGTTCAGTTCTGTTTACTGCCACAGTCTCACAGCTCCAGTGTCCCGGGTTCGGTTCTGTTTACTGCCACAGTCTCACAGCTCCAGTGACCTGGGTTCGGTTCTGTTTACTGCCACAGTCTCACAGCTCCAGTGACCTGGGTTCGGTTCTGTTTACTGCCACAGTCTCACAGCTCCAGTGACCTGGGTTCGGTTCTGTTTACTGTCACAGTCTCACAGCTCCATTGACCCGGGTTCAGTTCTGTTTACTGCCACAGTCTCACAGCTCCAGTGTCCCGGGTTCGGTTCTGTTTACTGCCACAGCCTCACAGCTCCAGTGTCCCGGGTTCGGTTCTGGGGACTGCCACAGTCTCACAGCTCCAGTGACCTGGGTTCGGTTCTGTTTACTGCCACAGTCTCACAGCTCCAGTGACCTGGGTTCGGTTCTGTTTACTGCCACAGTCTCACAGCTCCAGTGTCCCGGGTTCGGTTCTGTTTACTGCCACAGTCTCACAGCTCCAGTGACCTGGGTTCGGTTCTGTTTACTGCCACAGTCTCACAGCTCCAGTGACCCGGGTTCGGTTCTGTTTACTGCCACAGTCTCACCGCTCCAGTGACCTGGGTTCGGTTCTGTTTACTGCCACAGTCTCACAGCTCCAGTGACCTGGGTTCGGTTCTGTTTACTGCCACAGCCTCACAGCTCCAGTGTCCCGGGTTCGGTTCTGGGGACTGCCACAGTCTCACAGCTCCAGTGACCTGGGTTCGGTTCTGTTTACTGCCACAGTCTCACAGCTCCAGTGACCTGGGTTCGGTTCTGTTTACTGCCACAGTCTCACAGCTCCAGTGACCCGGGTTCAGTTCTGTTTACTGCCACAGTCTCACAGCTCCAGTGACCTGGGTTCGGTTCTGTTTACTGGCACAGTCTCACAGCTCCAGTGACCTGGGTTCGGTTCTGTTTACTGCCACAGTCTCACAGCTCCAGTGACCCGGGTTCGGTTCTGTTTACTGCCACAGTCTCACAGCTCCAGTGACCTGGGTTCAGTTCTGTTTACTGCCACAGTCTCACAGCTCCAGTGACCCGGGTTCGGTTCTGTTTACTGCCACAGTCTCACAGCTCCAGTGACCTGGGTTCGGTTCTGTTTACTGCCACAGTCTAACAGCTCCAGTGTCCCGGGTTCGGTTCTGTTTACTGCCACAGTCTCACAGCTCCAGTGACCTGGGTTCGGTTCTGTTTACTGCCACAGTCTCACAGCTCCAGTGACCTGGGTTCGGTTCTGTTTACTGCCACAGTCTCACAGCTCCAGTGTCCCGGGTTAGTTTCTGTTTACTGCCACAGTCTCACAGCTCCAGCGTCCCGGGTTCGGTTCTGTTTACTGCCACAGTCTCACAGCTCCAGTGACCCGGGTTCGGTTCTGTTTACTGCCACAGTCTCACAGCTCCAGTGTCCCGGGTTCGGTTCTGTTTACTGCCACAGTCTCACACCTCCAGTGTCCCGGGTTCGGTTCTGTTTACTGCCACAGTCTCACAGCTCCAGTGACCCGGGTTCGGTTCTGTTTACTGCCACAGTCTCACAGCTCCAGTGTCCTGGGTTCGGTTCTGTTTACTGCCACAGTCTCACAGCTCCCGTGTCCTGGGTTCGGTTCTGTTTACTGTCACAGTCTCACAGCTCCAGTGACCCGGGTTCAGTTCTGTTTACTGCCACAGTCTCACAGCTCCAGTGTCCTGGGTTCAGTTCTGTTTACTGCCACAGTCTCACAGCTCCAGTGTCCTGGGTTCAGTTCTGTTTACTGCCACAGTCTCACAGCTCCAGTGTCCTGGGTTCGGTTCTGTTTACTGCCACAGTCTCACAGCTCCCGTGACCTGGGTTCGGTTCTGTTTACTGCCACAGTCTCACAGCTCCAGTGACCTGGGTTCGGTTCTGTTTACTGCCACAGTCTCACAGCTCCAGTGACCTGGGTTCGGTTCTGTTTACTGTCACAGTCTCACAGCTCCATTGACCCGGGTTCAGTTCTGTTTACTGCCACAGTCTCACAGCTCCAGTGTCCCGGGTTCGGTTCTGTTTACTGCCACAGCCTCACAGCTCCAGTGTCCCGGGTTCGGTTCTGGGGACTGCCACAGTCTCACAGCTCCAGTGACCTGGGTTCGGTTCTGTTTACTGCCACAGTCTCACAGCTCCAGTGACCTGGGTTCGGTTCTGTTTACTGCCACAGTCTCACAGCTCCAGTGTCCCGGGTTCGGTTCTGTTTACTGCCACAGTCTCACAGCTCCAGTGACCTGGGTTCGGTTCTGTTTACTGCCACAGTCTCACAGCTCCAGTGACCCGGGTTCGGTTCTGTTTACTGCCACAGTCTCACCGCTCCAGTGACCTGGGTTCGGTTCTGTTTACTGCCACAGTCTCACAGCTCCAGTGACCTGGGTTCGGTTCTGTTTACTGCCACAGCCTCACAGCTCCAGTGTCCCGGGTTCGGTTCTGGGGACTGCCACAGTCTCACAGCTCCAGTGACCTGGGTTCGGTTCTGTTTACTGCCACAGTCTCACAGCTCCAGTGACCTGGGTTCGGTTCTGTTTACTGCCACAGTCTCACAGCTCCAGTGACCCGGGTTCAGTTCTGTTTACTGCCACAGTCTCACAGCTCCAGTGACCTGGGTTCGGTTCTGTTTACTGGCACAGTCTCACAGCTCCAGTGACCTGGGTTCGGTTCTGTTTACTGCCACAGTCTCACAGCTCCAGTGACCCGGGTTCGGTTCTGTTTACTGCCACAGTCTCACAGCTCCAGTGACCTGGGTTCAGTTCTGTTTACTGCCACAGTCTCACAGCTCCAGTGACCCGGGTTCGGTTCTGTTTACTGCCACAGTCTCACAGCTCCAGTGACCTGGGTTCGGTTCTGTTTACTGCCACAGTCTCACAGCTCCAGTGACCCGGGTTCGGTTCTGTTTACTGCCACAGTCTCACAGCTCCAGTGTCCCGGGTTCGGTTCTGTTTACTGCCACAGTCTAACAGCTCCAGTGTCCCGGGTTCGGTTCTGTTTACTGCCACAGTCTCACAGCTCCAGTGACCTGGGTTCGGTTCTGTTTACTGCCACAGTCTCACAGCTCCAGTGACCTGGGTTCGGTTCTGTTTACTGCCACAGTCTCACAGCTCCAGTGTCCCGGGTTAGTTTCTGTTTACTGCCACAGTCTCACAGCTCCAGCGTCCCGGGTTCGGTTCTGTTTACTGCCACAGTCTCACAGCTCCAGTGACCCGGGTTCGGTTCTGTTTACTGCCACAGTCTCACAGCTCCAGTGTCCCGGGTTCGGTTCTGTTTACTGCCACAGTCTCACACCTCCAGTGTCCCGGGTTCGGTTCTGTTTACTGCCACAGTCTCACAGCTCCAGTGACCCGGGTTCGGTTCTGTTTACTGCCACAGTCTCACAGCTCCAGTGTCCTGGGTTCGGTTCTGTTTACTGCCACAGTCTCACAGCTCCCGTGTCCTGGGTTCGGTTCTGTTTACTGTCACAGTCTCACAGCTCCAGTGACCCGGGTTCAGTTCTGTTTACTGCCACAGTCTCACAGCTCCAGTGTCCTGGGTTCAGTTCTGTTTACTGCCACAGTCTCACAGCTCCAGTGTCCTGGGTTCGGTTCTGTTTACTGCCACAGTCTCACAGCTCCCGTGACCTGGGTTCGGTTCTGTTTACTGCCACAGTCTCACAGCTCCAGTGTCCCGGGTTCGGTTCTGTTTACTGCCACAGTCTCACAGCTCCAGTGTCCTGGGTTCAGTTCTGTTTACTGTCACAGTCTCACAGCTCCAGTGACCCGGGTTCAGTTCTGTTTACTGCCACAGTCTCACAGCTCCAGTGTCCCGGGTTCGGTTCTGTTTACTGCCACAGTCTCACAGCTCCAGTGACCTGGGTTCGGTTCTGTTTACTGCCACAGTCTCACAGCTCCAGTGACCTGGGTTCGGTTCTGTTTACTGCCACAGTCTCACAGCTCCAGTGACCTGGGTTCGGTTCTGTTTACTGTCACAGTCTCACAGCTCCATTGACCCGGGTTCAGTTCTGTTTACTGCCACAGTCTCACAGCTCCAGTGTCCCGGGTTCGGTTCTGTTTACTGCCACAGTCTCACAGCTCCAGTGACCCGGGTTCGGTTCTGTTTACTGCCACAGTCTCACAGCTCCAGTGACCTGGGTTCGGTTCTGTTTACTGCCACAGTCTCACAGCTCCAGTGACCCGGGTTCGGTTCTGTTTACTGCCACAGTCTCACCGCTCCAGTGACCTGGGTTCGGTTCTGTTTACTGCCACAGTCTCACAGCTCCAGTGACCTGGGTTCGGTTCTGTTTACTGCCACAGCCTCACAGCTCCAGTGTCCCGGGTTCGGTTCTGGGGACTGCCACAGTCTCACAGCTCCAGTGACCTGGGTTCGGTTCTGTTTACTGCCACAGTCTCACAGCTCCAGTGACCTGGGTTCGGTTCTGTTTACTGCCACAGTCTCACAGCTCCAGTGACCCGGGTTCGGTTCTGTTTACTGCCACAGTCTCACAGCTCCAGTGACCTGGGTTCAGTTCTGTTTACTGCCACAGTCTCACAGCTCCAGTGACCCGGGTTCGGTTCTGTTTACTGCCACAGTCTCACAGCTCCAGTGACCTGGGTTCGGTTCTGTTTACTGCCACAGTCTCACAGCTCCAGTGACCCGGGTTCGGTTCTGTTTACTGCCACAGTCTCACAGCTCCAGTGTCCCGGGTTCGGTTCTGTTTACTGCCACAGTCTCACAGCTCCAGTGTCCCGGGTTCGGTTCTGTTTACTGCCACAGTCTCACAGCTCCAGTGACCTGGGTTCGGTTCTGTTTACTGCCACAGTCTCACAGCTCCAGTGACCTGGGTTCGGTTCTGTTTACTGCCACAGTCTCACAGCTCCAGTGTCCCGGGTTAGTTTCTGTTTACTGCCACAGTCTCACAGCTCCAGCGTCCCGGGTTCGGTTCTGTTTACTGCCACAGTCTCACAGCTCCAGTGACCCGGGTTCGGTTCTGTTTACTGCCACAGTCTCACAGCTCCAGTGTCCCGGGTTCGGTTCTGTTTACTGCCACAGTCTCACACCTCCAGTGTCCCGGGTTCGGTTCTGTTTACTGCCACAGTCTCACAGCTCCAGTGACCCGGGTTCGGTTCTGTTTACTGCCACAGTCTCACAGCTCCAGTGTCCTGGGTTCGGTTCTGTTTACTGCCACAGTCTCACAGCTCCCGTGTCCTGGGTTCGGTTCTGTTTACTGTCACAGTCTCACAGCTCCAGTGACCCGGGTTCAGTTCTGTTTACTGCCACAGTCTCACAGCTCCAGTGTCCTGGGTTCAGTTCTGTTTACTGCCACAGTCTCACAGCTCCAGTGTCCTGGGTTCGGTTCTGTTTACTGCCACAGTCTCACAGCTCCCGTGACCTGGGTTCGGTTCTGTTTACTGCCACAGTCTCACAGCTCCAGTGTCCCGGGTTCGGTTCTGTTTACTGCCACAGTCTCACAGCTCCAGTGTCCTGGGTTCAGTTCTGTTTACTGTCACAGTCTCACAGCTCCAGTGACCCGGGTTCAGTTCTGTTTACTGCCACAGTCTCACAGCTCCAGTGTCCCGGGTTCGGTTCTGTTTACTGCCACAGTCTCACAGCTCCAGTGACCTGGGTTCGGTTCTGTTTACTGCCACAGTCTCACAGCTCCAGTGACCTGGGTTCGGTTCTGTTTACTGCCACAGTCTCACAGCTCCAGTGACCTGGGTTCGGTTCTGTTTACTGTCACAGTCTCACAGCTCCATTGACCCGGGTTCAGTTCTGTTTACTGCCACAGTCTCACAGCTCCAGTGTCCCGGGTTCGGTTCTGTTTACTGCCACAGTCTCACAGCTCCAGTGACCTGGGTTCGGTTCTGTTTACTGTCACAGTCTCACAGCTCCATTGACCCGGGTTCAGTTCTGTTTACTGCCACAGTCTCACAGCTCCAGTGTCCCGGGTTCGGTTCTGTTTACTGCCACAGTCTCACAGCTCCAGTGTCCTGGGTTCAGTTCTGTTTACTGTCACAGTCTCACAGCTCCAGTGACCCGGGTTCAGTTCTGTTTACTGCCACAGTCTCACAGCTCCAGTGTCCCGGGTTCGGTTCTGTTTACTGCCACAGTCTCACAGCTCCAGTGACCTGGGTTCGGTTCTGTTTACTGCCACAGTCTCACAGCTCCAGTGACCTGGGTTCGGTTCTGTTTACTGCCACAGTCTCACAGCTCCAGTGACCTGGGTTCGGTTCTGTTTACTGTCACAGTCTCACAGCTCCATTGACCCGGGTTCAGTTCTGTTTACTGCCACAGTCTCACAGCTCCAGTGACCCGGGTTCGGTTCTGTTTACTGCCACAGTCTCACAGCTCCAGTGACCTGGGTTCGGTTCTGTTTACTGCCACAGTCTCACAGCTCCAGTGACCCGGGTTCGGTTCTGTTTACTGCCACAGTCTCACCGCTCCAGTGACCTGGGTTCGGTTCTGTTTACTGCCACAGTCTCACAGCTCCAGTGACCTGGGTTCGGTTCTGTTTACTGCCACAGCCTCACAGCTCCAGTGTCCCGGGTTCGGTTCTGGGGACTGCCACAGTCTCACAGCTCCAGTGACCTGGGTTCGGTTCTGTTTACTGCCACAGTCTCACAGCTCCAGTGACCTGGGTTCGGTTCTGTTTACTGCCACAGTCTCACAGCTCCAGTGACCCGGGTTCAGTTCTGTTTACTGCCACAGTCTCACAGCTCCAGTGACCTGGGTTCGGTTCTGTTTACTGGCACAGTCTCACAGCTCCAGTGACCTGGGTTCGGTTCTGTTTACTGCCACAGTCTCACAGCTCCAGTGACCCGGGTTCGGATCTGTTTACTGCCACAGTCTCACAGCTCCAGTGACCTGGGTTCAGTTCTGTTTACTGCCACAGTCTCACAGCTCCAGTGACCCGGGTTCGGTTCTGTTTACTGCCACAGCCACACAGCTCCAGTGACCCGGGTTCGGTTCTGTTTACTGTCACAGTCTCACAGCTCCAGTGACATGGGTTCAGTTCTGTTTACTGCCACAGTCTCACAGCTCCAGTGACCCGGGTTCGGTTCTGTTTACTGCCACAGTCTCACAGCTCCAGTGACCCGGGTTCAGTTCCGTTTACTGCCACAGTCTCACAGCTCCAGTGACCCGGGTTCGGTTCTGTTTACTGCCACAGTCTCACAGCTCCGGTGACCCGGGTTCGGTTCTGTTTACTGCCACAGTCTCACAGCTCCAGTGACCCGGGTTCGGTTCTGTTTACTGCCACAGTCTCACAGATCCAGTGTCCTGGGTTCTGTTCTGTTTACTGCCACAGTCTCACAGCTCCAGTGACCTGGGTTCGGTTCTGTTTACTGCCACAGTCTCACAGCTCCAGTGTCCCGGGTTCGGTTCTGTTTACTGCCACAGTCTCACAGCTCCAGTGACCTGGGTTCGGTTCTGTTTACTGCCACAGTCTCACAGCTCCAGTGACCTGGGTTCGGTTCTGTTTACTGCCACAGTCTCACAGCTCCAGTGTCCCGGGTTCGGTTCTGTTTACTGCCACAGCCTCACAGCTCCAGTGACACGGGTTCGGTTCTGTTTACTGCCACAGCCTCACAGCTCCAGTGACCCGGGTTCGGTTCTGTTTACTGCCACAGTCTCACAGCTCCAGTGACCTGGGTTCGGTTCTGTTTACTGCCACAGTCTCACAGCTCCAGTGACCCGGGTTCGGTTCTGTTTACTGCCACAGTCTCACAGCTCCAGTGACCTGGGTTCGGTTCTGTTTACTGCCACAGTCTCACAGCTCCAGTGTCCCGGGTTCAGTTCTGTTTACTGCCACAGTCTCACAGCTCCAGTGACCTGGGTTCGGTTCTGTTTACTGCCACAGTCTCACAGCTCCAGTGACCTGGGTTCGGTTCTGTTTACTGCCACAGTCTCACAGCTCCAGTGACCCGTGTTCGGTTCTGCTAACTGCCACAGTCTCACAGCTCCAGTGTCCCGGGTTCGGTTCTGTTTACTGTCACAGTCTCACAGCTCCAGTGTCCTGGGTTCGGTTCTGTTTACTGCCACAGTCTCACAGCTCCAGTGTCCCGGGTTCGGTTCTGTTTCCTGTCACAGTCTCACAGCTCCAGTGTCCCGGGTTCGGTTCTGTTTACTGCCACAGTCTCACAGCTCCAGTGACCTGGGTTCGGTTCTGTTTACTGCCACAGTCTCACAGCTCCAGTGACCCGGGTTCGGTTCTGTTTACTGCCACAGTCTCACAGCTCCAGTGACCCGGGTTCGGTTCTGTTTACTGCCACAGTCACACAGCTCCAGTGACCTGGGTTCGGTTCTGTTTACTGCCACAGTCTCACAGCTCCAGTGTCCCGGGTTCGGTTCTGTTTACTGCCACAGTCTCACAGCTCCAGTGTCCCGGGTTCGGTTCTGTTTACTGCCACAGTCTCACAGCTCCAGTGACCTGGGTTCGGTTCTGTTTACTGCCACAGTCTCACAGCTCCAGAGTCCCGGGTTCAGTTCTGTTTACTGCCACAGTCTCACAGCTCCAGTGTCCCGGGTTCGGTTCTGTTTACTGCCACAGTCTCACAGCTCCAGTGTCCCGGGTTCGGTTCTGTTTACTGCCACAGTCTCACAGCTCCAGTGACCCGGGTTCGGTTCTGTTTACTGCCACAGTCTCGCAGCTCCAGTGTCCCGGGTTCGGTTCTGTATACTGCCACAGTCTCACAGCTCCAGTGACCCGGGTTCGGTTCTGTTTACTGCCCCAGTCTCACAGCTCCAGTGTCCCGGGTTCGGGTCTGTTTACTGCCACAGTCTCACACCTCCAGTGTCCCGGGTTCGGTTCTGTTTACTGCCACAGTCTCACAGCTCCAGTGTCCCGGGTTCGGTTCTGTTTACTGCCACAGTCTCACAGCTCCAGTGTCCCGGGTTCGGTTCTGTTTACTGCCACAGTCTCACAGCTCCAGTGACCTGGGTTCGGTTCTGTTTACTGCCACAGTCTCACAGCTCCAGTGACCTGGGTTTGGTTCTGTTTACTGCCACAGTCTCACAGCTCCAGTGACCTGGGTTCGGTTCTGTTTAGTGCCACAGTCTCACAGCTCCAGTGACCTGGGTTCGGTTCTGTTTACTGCCACAGTCTCACAGCTCCAGTGACCTGGGTTCGGTTCTGTTTACTGCCACAGTCTCACAGCTCCAGTGTCCCGGGTTCAGTTCTGTTTACTGCCACAGTCTCACAGCTCCAGTGTCCCGGGTTCGGTTCTGTTTACTGCCACAGTCTCACAGCTCCAGTGTCCCGGGTTCGGTTCTGTTTACTGCCACAGTCTCACAGCTCCAGTGACCCGGGTTCGGTTCTGTTTACTGCCACAGTCTCACAGCTCCAGTGTCCCGGGTTCGGTTCTGTTTACTGCCACAGTCTCACAGCTCCAGTGACCCGGGTTCGGTTCTGTTTACTGCCCCAGTCTCACAGCTCCAGTGTCCCGGGTTCGGTTCTGTTTACTGCCACAGTCTCACACCTCCAGTGACCCGGGTTCGGTTCTGTTTACTGCCACAGTCTCACAGCTCCAGTGACCCGGGTTCAGTTCTGTTTACTGCCACAGTCTCACAGCTCCAGTGTCCCGGGTTCGGTTCTGTGAACTGTCACAGTCTCACAGCTCCAGTGACCCGGGTTCAGTTCTGTTTACTGCCACAGTCTCACAGCTCCAGTGACATGGGTTCGGTTCTGTTTACTGCCACAGTCTCACAGCTCCAGTGACCCGGGTTCGGTTCTGTTTACTGCCACAGTCTCACAGCTCCAGTGACCCGGGTTCAGTTCTGTTTACTGCCACAGTCTCACAGCTCCAGTGTCCCGGGTTCGGTTCTGTTTACTGCCACAGTCTCACAGCTCCAGTGACATGGGTTCGGTTCTGTTTACTGCCACAGTCTCACAGCTCCAGTGACCCGGGTTCAGTTCTGTTTACTGCCACAGTCTCACAGCTCCAGTGACCTGGGTTCGGTTCTGTTTACTGCCACAGCCTCACAGCTCCAGTGACCTGGGTTCGGTTCTGTTTACTGTCACAGTCTCACAGCTCCAGTGACCCGGGTTCAGTTCTGTTTACTGCCACAGTCTCACAGCTCCAGTGACCTGGGTTCGGTTCTGTTTACTGCCACAGTCTCACAGCTCCAGTGTCCCGGTTTCGGTTCTGTTTCCTGTCACAGTCTCACAGCTCCAGTGTCCCGGGTTCGGTTCTGTTTACTGCCACAGTCTCACAGCTCCAGTGACCCGGGTTCTGTTCTGTTTACTGCCACAGTCTCACAGCTCCAGTGACCCGGGTTCGGTTCTGTTTACTGCCACAGTCTCACCGCTCCAGTGACCTGGGTTCGGTTCTGTTTACTGCCACAGTCTCACACCTCCAGTGTCCCGGGTTCGGTTCTGTTTACTGCCACAGTCTCACAGCTCCAGTGTCCCGGGTTCGGTTCTGTTTACTGCCACAGTCTCACAGCTCCAGTGTCCCGGGTTCGGTTCTGTTTACTGCCACAGTCTCACAGCTCCAGTGACCTGGGTTCGGTTCTGTTTACTGCCACAGTCTCACAGCTCCAGTGACCTGGGTTTGGTTCTGTTTACTGCCACAGTCTCACAGCTCCAGTGACCTGGGTTCGGTTCTGTTTAGTGCCACAGTCTCACAGCTCCAGTGACCTGGGTTCGGTTCTGTTTACTGCCACAGTCTCACAGCTCCAGTGACCTGGGTTCGGTTCTGTTTACTGCCACAGTCTCACAGCTCCAGTGTCCCGGGTTCAGTTCTGTTTACTGCCACAGTCTCACAGCTCCAGTGTCCCGGGTTCGGTTCTGTTTACTGCCACAGTCTCACAGCTCCAGTGTCCCGGGTTCGGTTCTGTTTACTGCCACAGTCTCACAGCTCCAGTGACCCGGGTTCGGTTCTGTTTACTGCCACAGTCTCACAGCTCCAGTGTCCCGGGTTCGGTTCTGTTTACTGCCACAGTCTCACAGCTCCAGTGACCCGGGTTCGGTTCTGTTTACTGCCCCAGTCTCACAGCTCCAGTGTCCCGGGTTCGGTTCTGTTTACTGCCACAGTCTCACACCTCCAGTGACCCGGGTTCGGTTCTGTTTACTGCCACAGTCTCACAGCTCCAGTGACCCGGGTTCAGTTCTGTTTACTGCCACAGTCTCACAGCTCCAGTGTCCCGGGTTCGGTTCTGTGAACTGTCACAGTCTCACAGCTCCAGTGACCCGGGTTCAGTTCTGTTTACTGCCACAGTCTCACAGCTCCAGTGACATGGGTTCGGTTCTGTTTACTGCCACAGTCTCACAGCTCCAGTGACCCGGGTTCGGTTCTGTTTACTGCCACAGTCTCACAGCTCCAGTGACCCGGGTTCAGTTCTGTTTACTGCCACAGTCTCACAGCTCCAGTGTCCCGGGTTCGGTTCTGTTTACTGCCACAGTCTCACAGCTCCAGTGACATGGGTTCGGTTCTGTTTACTGCCACAGTCTCACAGCTCCAGTGACCCGGGTTCAGTTCTGTTTACTGCCACAGTCTCACAGCTCCAGTGACCTGGGTTCGGTTCTGTTTACTGCCACAGCCTCACAGCTCCAGTGACCTGGGTTCGGTTCTGTTTACTGTCACAGTCTCACAGCTCCAGTGACCCGGGTTCAGTTCTGTTTACTGCCACAGTCTCACAGCTCCAGTGACCTGGGTTCGGTTCTGTTTACTGCCACAGTCTCACAGCTCCAGTGTCCCGGTTTCGGTTCTGTTTCCTGTCACAGTCTCACAGCTCCAGTGTCCCGGGTTCGGTTCTGTTTACTGCCACAGTCTCACAGCTCCAGTGACCCGGGTTCAGTTCTGTTTACTGCCACAGTCTCACAGCTCCAGTGACCCGGGTTCGGTTCTGTTTACTGCCACAGTCTCACCGCTCCAGTGACCTGGGTTCGGTTCTGTTTACTGCCACAGTCTCACAGCTCCAGTGTCCCGGGTTCGGTTCTGTTTACTGCCACAGTCTCACAGCTCCAGTGACCTGGGTTCGGTTCTGTTTACTGCCACAGCCTCACAGCTCCAGTGTCCCGGGTTCGGTTCTGGGGACTGCCACAGTCTCACAGCTCCAGTGACCTGGGTTCGGTTCTGTTTACTGCCACAGTCTCACAGCTCCAGTGACCCGGGTTCGGTTCTGTTTACTGCCACAGTCTCACAGCTCCGGTGACCTGGGTTCGGTTCTGTTTACTGCCACAGTCTCACAGCTCCAGTGACCCGGGTTTGGTTCTGTTTACTGTCACAGTCTCACAGCTCCAGTGTCCTCGGTTCGGTTCTGTTTACTGCCACAGTCTCACAGCTCCAGTGACCTGGGTTTGGTTCTGTTTACTGCCACAGTCTCACAGCTCCAGTGACCTGGGTTCGGTTCTGTTTACTGCCACAGTCTCACAGCTCCAGTGACCCGGGTTCAGTTCTGTTTACTGCCCCAGCCTCACAGCTCCAGTGACCTGGGTTCGGTTCTGTTTACTGTCACAGTCTCACAGCTCCAGTGACCTGGGTTCGGTTCTGTTTACTGCCACAGTCTCACAGCTCCAGTGACCCGGGTTCAGTTCTGTTTACTGCCACAGTCTCACAGCTCCAGTGACCCGGGTTCGGTTCTGTTTACTGCCACAGTCTCACAGCTCCGGTGACCCGGGTTCGGTTCTGTTTACTGCCACAGTCTCACAGCTCCAGTGTCCCGGGTTCGGTTCTGTTTACTGCCACAGTCTCACAGCTCCAGTGACCCGGGTTCGGTTCTGTTTACTGCCACAGTCTCACAGCTCCAGTGTCCCGGGTTCGGTTCTGTTTACTGCCACAGTCTCACAGCTCCAGTGTCCCGGGTTCGGTTCTGTTTACTGCCACAGTCTCACAGCTCCAGTGTCCCGGGTTCGGTTCTGTTTACTGTCACAGTCTCACAGCTCCAGTGACCTGGGTTCGGTTCTGTTTACTGTCACAGTCTCACAGCTCCAGTGTCCTGGGTTCAGTTCTGTTTACTGCCACAGTCTCACAGCTCCAGTGTCCTGGGTTCGGTTCTGGGGACTGCCACAGTCACACAGCTCCAGTGACCCGGGTTCGGTTCTGTTTACTGCCACAGTCTCACAGCTCCAGTGACCTGGGTTCGGTTCTGTTTACTGCCACAGTCTCACAGCTCCAGTGACCCGGGTTCGGTTCTGTTTACTGCCACAGTCTCACAGCTCCAGTGTCCCGGGTTCGGTTCTGTTTACTGCCACAGTCTCACAGCTCCAGTGTCCCGGGTTCGGTTCTGTTTACTGCCACAGTCTCACAGCTCCAGTGTCCTGGGTTCGGTTCTGTTTACTGCCACAGTCTCACAGCTCCAGTGACCCGGGTTCGGTTCTGTTTACTGCCACAGTCTCACAGCTCCAGTGTCCCGGGTTCGGTTCTGTTTACTGCCACAGTCTCACAGCTCCAGTGTCCCGGGTTCGGTTCTATTTACTGCCACTGTCTCTCAGCTCCAGTGTCCCGGGTTCGGTTCTGTTTACTGCCACAGTCTCACAGCTCCAGTGACCCGGGTTCGGTTCTGTTTACTGCCACAGTCTCACAGCTCCAGTGACCCGGGTTCAGTTCTGTTTACTGCCACAGTCTCACAGCTCCAGTGTCCCGGGTTCGGTTCTGTTTACTGCCACAGTCTCACAGCTCCAGTGACCTGGGTTCGGTTCTGTTTACTGCCACAGTCTCACAGCTCCAGTGACCTGGGTTCGGTTCTGTTTACTGCCACAGTCTCACAGCTCCAGTGACCCGGGTTCAGTTCTGTTTACTGCCACAGTCTCACAGCTCCAGTGTCCCGGGTTCGGTTCTGTTTACTGCCACAGTCTCACAGCTCCGGTGGCCTGGGTTCGGTTCTGTTTACTGCCACAGTCTCACAGCTCCAGTGACCTGGGTTCGGTTCTGTTTACTGCCACTGTCTCACAGCTCCAGTGACCTGGGTTCGGTTCTGTTTACTGCCACAGTCTCACAGCTCCAGTGTCCCGGGTTCGGTTCTGTTTACTGCCACAGTCTCACAGCTCCGGTGACCTGGGTTCGGTTCTGTTTACTGCCAAAGTCTCACAGCTCCAGTGACCTGGGTTCGGTTCTGTTTACTGCCACAGTCTCACAGCTCCAGTGACCTGGGTTCGGTTCTGTTTACTGCCACAGTCTCACAGCTCCAGTGACCTGGGTTCGGTTCTGTTTACTGCCACAGTCTCACAGCTCCAGTGACCCGGGTTCGGTTCTGTTTACTGCCACAGTCTCACAGCTCCGGTGACCTGGGTTTGGTTCTGTTTACTGCCACAGTCTCACAGTTCCAGTGACCTGGGTTCAATTCTGTTTACTGCCACAGTCTCACAGCTCCAGTGACCTGGGTTCGGTTCTGTTTACTGCCACAGTCTCACAGCTCCAGTGACCCGGGTTCGGTTCTGTTTACTGCCACAGTCTCACAGCTCCGGTGACCTGGGTTCGGTTCTGTTTACTGCCACAGTCTCACAGCTCCAGTGACCCGGGTTCGGTTCTGTTTACTGCCACAGCCTCACAGCTCCAGTGACCTGGGTTCGGTTCTGTTTACTGCCACAGTCTCACAGCTCCAGTGACCCGGGTTCGGTTCTGTTTACTGCCACAGTCTCACAGCTCCAGTGACCCGGGTTCGGTTCTGTTTACTGCCACAGCCTCACAGCTCCAGTGACCTGGGTTCGGTTCTGTTTACTGCCACAGTCTCACAGCTCCAGTGACCCGGGTTCAGTTCTGTTTACTGCCACAGTCTCACAGCTCCAGTGTCCCGGGTTCGGTTCTGTTTACTGCCACAGTCTCACAGCTCCAGTGACCCGGGTTCAGTTCTGTTTACTGCCACAGTCTCACAGCTCCAGTGACCTGGGTTCGGTTCTGTTTACTGCCACAGTCTCACAGCTCCAGTGACCCGGGTTCAGTTCTTTTTACTGCCACAGTCTCACAGCTCCAGTGACCCGGGTTCGGTTCTGTTTACTGCCACAGTCTCACAGCTCCAGTGTCCCGGGTTCGGTTCTGTTTACTGCCACAGTCTCACAGCTCCAGTGTCCCGGGTTCGGTTCTGTTTACTGCCACAGTCTCACAGCTCCAGTGTCCCGGGTTCGGTTCTGTTTACTGCCACAGTCTCACAGCTCCCGTGACCCGGGTTCGGTTCTGCTAACTGCCACAGTCTCACACCTCCAGTGTCCCGGGTTCGGTTCTGTTTACTGTCACAGTCTCACAGCTCCAGTGTCCCGGGTTCGGTTCTGTTTACTGTCACAGTCTCACAGCTCCAGTGTCCTTGGTTCGGTTCTGTTTACTGCCACAGTCTCACAGCTCCAGTGTCCCGGGTTCGGTTCTGTTTACTGCCACAGTCTCACAGCTCCAGTGTCCTGGGTTCGGTTCTGTTTACTGCCACAGTCTCACAGCTCCAGTGAGCCGGGTTCGGTTCTGTTTACTGCCACAGTCTCACAGCTCCAGTGTCCTGGGTTCGGTTCTGTTTACTGCCACAGTCTCACAGCTCCAGTGTCCCGGGTTCAGTTCTGTTTACTGCCACAGTCTCACAGCTCCAGTGACCCGGGTTCGGTTCTGTTTACTGCCACAGTCTCACAGCTCCAGTGTCCTGGGTTCGGTTCTGTTTACTGCCACAGTCTCACAGCTCCAGTGTCCCGGGTTCGGTTCTGTTTACTGCCACAGTCTCACAGCTCCAGTGTCCTGGGTTCGGTTCTGTTTACTGCCACAGTCTCACAGCTCCAGTGTCCAGGGTTCGGTTCTGTTTACTGCCACAGTCTCACAGCTCCAGTGACCCGGGTTCGGTTCTGTTTACTGCCACAGTCTCACAGCTCCAGTGACCTGGGTTCGGTTCTGTTTACTGCCACAGTCTCACAGCTCCATTGACCCGGGTTCGGTTCTGTTTACTGCCACAGTCTCACAGCTCCAGTGTCCCGGGTTCGGTTCTGTTTACTGCCACAGTCTCACAGCTCCAGTGTCCCGGGTTCGGTTCTGTTTACTGCCACAGTCTCACAGCTCCAGTGACCTGGGTTCGGTTCTGTTTACTGCCACAGTCTCACAGCTCCAGTGACCTGGGTTCGGTTCTGTTTACTGCCACAGTCTCACAGCTCCAGTGTCCCGGGTTCGGTTCTGTTTACTGCCACAGTCTCACAGCTCCAGCGTCCCGGGTTCGGTTCTGTTTACTGCCACAGTCTCACAGCTCCAGTGACCCGGGTTCGGTTCTGTTTACTGCCACAGTCTCACAGCTCCAGTGTCCCGGGTTCGGTTCTGTTTACTGCCACAGTCTCACACCTCCAGTGTCACGGGTTCGGTTCTGTTTACTGCCACAGTCTCACAGCTCCAGTGACCCGGGTTCAGTTCTGTTTACTGCCACAGTCTCACAGCTCCAGTGACCCGGGTTCGGTTCTGTTTACTGTCACAGTCTCACAGCTCCAGTGACCCGGGTTCAGTTCTGTTTACTGCCACAGTCTCACAGCTCCAGTGTCCTGGGTTCGGTTCTGTTTACTGCCACAGTCTCACAGCTCCCGTGACCTGGGTTCGGTTCTGTTTACTGCCACAGTCTCACAGCTCCAGTGTCCCGGGTTCGGTTCTGTTTACTGCCACAGTCTCACAGCTCCAGTGTCCTGGGTTCAGTTCTGTTTACTGTCACAGTCTCACAGCTCCAGTGACCCGAGTTCAGTTCTGTTTACTGCCACAGTCTCACAGCTCCAGTGTCCCGGGTTCGGTTCTGTTTACTGCCACAGTCTCACAGCTCCAGTGACCTGGGTTCGGTTCTGTTTACTGCCACAGTCTCACAGCTCCAGTGACCTGGGTTCGGTTCTGTTTACTGCCACAGTCTCACAGCTCCAGTGACCTGGGTTCGGTTCTGTTTACTGTCACAGTCTCACAGCTCCATTGACCCGGGTTCAGTTCTGTTTACTGCCACAGTCTCACAGCTCCAGTGTCCCGGGTTCGGTTCTGTTTACTGCCACAGTCTCACAGCTCCAGTGACCCGGGTTCGGTTCTGTTTACTGCCACAGTCTCACAGCTCCAGTGACCCGGGTTCGGTTCTGTTTACTGCCACAGTCTCACCGCTCCAGTGACCTGGGTTCGGTTCTGTTTACTGTCACAGTCTCACAGCTCCAGTGTCCTGGGTTCGGTTCTGTTTACTGCCACAGTCTCACAGCTCCAGTGTCCCGGGTTCGGTTCTGTTTACTGTCACAGTCTCACAGCTCCAGTGTCCTGGGTTCGGTTCTGTTTACTGCCACAGTCTCACAGCTCCAGTGACCCGGGTTCAGTTCTGTTTACTGCCACAGTCTCACAGTTCCAGTGACCCGGGTTCGGTTCTGTTTACTGCCACAGTCTCACAGCTCCAGTGACCCGGGTTCGGTTCTGTTTACTGCCACAGTCACACAGCTCCAGTGACCCGGGTTCGGTTCTGTTTACTGCCACAGTCTCACAGCTCCAGTGACCTGGGTTCGGTTCTGTTTACTGCCACAGTCTCACAGCTCCAGTGTCCCGGGTTCGGTTCTGTTTACTGCCACAGTCTCACAGCTCCAGTGTCCCGGGTTCGGTTCTGTTTACTGCCACAGTCTCACAGCTCCAGTGACCTGGGTTCGGTTCTGTTTACTGCCACAGTCTCACAGCTCCAGAGTCCCGGGTTCAGTTCTGTTTACTGCCACAGTCTCACAGCTCCAGTGTCCCGGGTTCGGTTCTGTTTACTGACACAGTCTCACAGCTCCAGTGTCCCGGGTTCGGTTCTGTTTACTGCCACAGTCTCACAGCTCCAGTGACCCGTGTTCGGTTCTGTTTACTGCCACAGTCTCACAGCTCCAGTGTCCCGGGTTCGGTTCTGTATACTGCCACAGTCTCACAGCTCCAGTGACCCGGGTTCGGTTCTGTTTACTGCCCCAGTCTCACAGCTCCAGTGTCCCGGGTTCGGTTCTGTTTACTGCCACAGTCTCACACCTCCAGTGTCCCGGGTTCGGTTCTGTTTACTGCCACAGTCTCACAGCTCCAGTGTCCCGGGTTCGGTTCTGTTTACTGCCACAGTCTCACAGCTCCAGTGTCCCGGGTTCGGTTCTGTTTACTGCCACAGTCTCACAGCTCCAGTGACCCGGGTTCGGTTCTGTTTACTGCCACAGTCTCACAGCTCCAGTGACCTGGGTTCGGTTCTGTTTACTGCCACAGTCTCACAGCTCCAGTGACCTGGGTTCGGTTCTGTTTACTGCCACAGTCTCACAGCTCCAGTGACCTGGGTTCGGTTCTGTTTACTGCCACAGTCTCACAGCTCCAGTGACCTGGGTTCGGTTCTGTTTACTGCCACAGTCTCACAGCTCCAGTGTCCCGGGTTCGGTTCTGTTTACTGCCACAGTCTCACAGCTCCAGTGACCTGGGTTCGGTTCTGTTTACTGCCACAGTCTCACAGCTCCAGTGTCCCGGGTTCGGTTCTGTTTACTGCCACAGTCTCACAGCTCCAGTGACCCGGGTTCGGTTCTGTTTACTGCCACAGTCTCACAGCTCCAGTGACCCGGGTTCAGTTCTGTTTACTGCCACAGTCTCACAGCTCCAGTGTCCCGGGTTCGGTTCTGTTTACTGCCACAGTCTCACAGCTCCAGTGTCCTGGGTTCAGTTCTGTTTACTGTCACAGTCTCACAGCTCCAGTGACCCGGGTTCAGTTCTGTTTACTGCCACAGTCTCACAGCTCCAGTGTCCCGGGTTCGGTTCTGTTTACTGCCACAGTCTCACAGCTCCAGTGACCTGGGTTCGGTTCTGTTTCCTGCCACAGTCTCACAGCTCCAGTGACCTGGGTTCGGTTCTGTTTACTGCCACAGTCTCACAGCTCCAGTGACCTGGGTTCGGTTCTGTTTACTGCCACAGTCTCACAGCTCCAGTGACCTGGGTTCGGTTCTGTTTACTGCCACAGTCTCACAGCTCCATTGACCCGGGTTCAGTTCTGTTTACTGCCACAGTCTCACAGCTCCAGTGTCCCGGGTTCGGTTCTGTTTACTGCCACAGTCTCACAGCTCCAGTGACCCGGGTTCGGTTCTGTTTACTGCCACAGTCTCACAGCTCCAGTGTCCAGGGTTCGGTTCTGTTTACTGCCACAGTCTCACAGCTCCAGTGTCCCGGGTTCGGTTCTGTTTACTGCCACAGTCTCACAGCTCCAGTGACCCGGGTTCAGTTCTGTTTACTGCCACAGTCTCACAGCTCCAGTGACCTGGGTTCGGTTCTGTTTACTGCCACAGTCTCACAGCTCCAGTGACCTGGGTTCGGTTCTGTTTACTGCCACAGTCTCACAGCTCCAGTGACCTGGGTTCGGTTCTGTTTACTGCCACAGTCTCACAGCTCCAGTGACCTGGGTTCAGTTCTGTTTACTGCCACAGTCTCACAGCTCCAGTGTCCCGGGTTCGGTTCTGTTTACTGCCACAGTCTCACACCTCCAGTGACCCGGGTTCGGTTCTGTTTACTGCCACAGTCTCACAGCTCCAGTGTCCCGGGTTCGGTTCTGTTTACTGCCACAGTCTCACAGCTCCAGTGACCCGGGTTCGGTTCTGTTTACTGCCACAGTCTCACAGCTCCAGTGACCCGGGTTCGGTTCTGTTTACTGCCACAGTCTCACAGCTCCATTGACCCGGGTTCAGTTCTGTTTACTGCCCCAGTCTCACAGCTCCAGTGTCCCGGGTTCGGTTCTGTTTACTGCCACAGTCTCACAGCTCCAGTGACCCGGGTTCGGTTCTGTTTACTGCCACAGTCTCACTCCTCCAGTGACCCGGGTTCGGTTCTGTTTACTGCCACAGTCTCACAGCTCCAGTGTCCTGGGTTCGGTTCTGTTTACTGCCACAGTCTCACACCTCCAGTGACCCGGGTTCGGTTCTGTTTACTGTCACAGTCTCACAGCTCCAGTGACCCGGGTTCAGTTCTGTTTACTGCCACAGTCTCACAGCTCCAGTGACATGGGTTCGGTTCTGTTTACTGCCACAGTATCACAGCTCCAGTGACCCGGGTTCAGTTCTGTTTACTGCCACAGTCTCACAGCTCCAGTGTCCCGGGTTCGGTTCTGTTTACTGCCACAGTCTCACAGCTCCAGTCACCTGGGTTCGGTTCTGTTTCCTGCCACAGTCTCACAGCTCCAGTGTCCCGGGTTCGGTTCAGTTTACTGCCACAGTCTCACAGCTCCAGTGACCCGGGTTCGGTTCTGTTTACTGCCACAGTCTCACAGCTCCAGTGACCCGGGTTCAGTTCTGTTTACTGCCACAGTCTCACAGCTCCAGTGTCCCGGGTTCGGTTCTGTTTACTGCCACAGTCTCACACCTCCAGTGACCCGGGTTCGGTTCTGTTTACTGCCACAGTCTCACAGCTCCAGTGACCCGGGTTCGGTTCTGTTTACTGCCACAGTCTCACAGCTCCAGTGTCCCGGGTTCGGTTCTGTTTACTGCCACAGTCTCACAGCTCCAGTGACCCGGGTTCGGTTCTGTTTACTGCCACAGTCTCACAGCTCCAGTGACCCGGGTTCGGTTCTGTTTACTGCCACAGTCTCACAGCTCCATTGACCCGGGTTCAGTTCTGTTTACTGCCCCAGTCTCACAGCTCCAGTGTCCCGGGTTCGGTTCTGTTTACTGCCACAGTCTCACACCTCCAGTGACCCGGGTTCGGTTCTGTTTACTGCCACAGTCTCACACCTCCAGTGACCCGGGTTCGGTTCTGTTTACTGCCACAGTCTCACAGCTCCTGTGTCCTGGGTTCGGTTCTGTTTACTGCCACAGTCTCACAGCTCCAGTGACCCGGGTTCAGTTCTGTTTACTGCCACAGTCTCACAGCTCCAGTGACCTGGGTTCGGTTCTGTTTACTGCCACAGTCTCACAGCTCCAGTGTCCCGGGTTAGTTTCTGTTTACTGCCACAGTCTCACAGCTCCAGTGACCCGGGTTCGGTTCTGTTTACTGCCACAGTCTCACAGCTCCAGTGTCCCGGGTTCGGTTCTGTTTACTGCCACAGTCTCACACCTCCAGTGTCCCGGGTTCGGTTCTGTTTACTGCCACAGTCTCACAGCTCCAGTGACCCGGGTTCAGTTCTGTTTACTGCCACAGTCTCACAGCTCCAGTGTCCTGGGTTCGGTTCTGTTTACTGCCACAGTCTCACAGCTCCCGTGACCTGGGTTCGGTTCTGTTTACTGCCACAGTCTCACAGCTCCAGTGTCCCGGGTTCGGTTCTGTTTACTGCCACAGTCTCACAGCTCCAGTGTCCTGGGTTCAGTTCTGTTTACTGTCACAGTCTCACAGCTCCAGTGACCCGGGTTCAGTTCTGTTTACTGTCACAGTCTCACAGCTCCAGTGACCCGGGTTCAGTTCTGTTTACTGCCACAGTCTCACAGCTCCAGTGTCCCGGGTTCGGTTCTGTTTACTGCCACAGTCTCACAGCTCCAGTGACCTGGGTTCGGTTCTGTTTCCTGCCACAGTCTCACAGCTCCAGTGACCTGGGTTCGGTTCTGTTTACTGCCACAGTCTCACAGCTCCAGTGACCTGGGTTCGGTTCTGTTTACTGCCACAGTCTCACAGCTCCAGTGACCTGGGTTCGGTTCTGTTTACTGCCACAGTCTCACAGCTCCATTGACCCGGGTTCAGTTCTGTTTACTGCCACAGTCTCACAGCTCCAGTGTCCCGGGTTCGGTTCTGTTTACTGCCACAGTCTCACAGCTCCAGTGACCCGGGTTCGGTTCTGTTTACTGCCACAGTCTCACAGCTCCAGTGTCCTGGGTTCGGTTCTGTTTACTGCCACAGTCTCACAGCTCCAGTGTCCCGGGTTCGGTTCTGTTTACTGCCACAGTCTCACAGCTCCAGTGACCCGGGTTCAGTTCTGTTTACTGCCACAGTCTCACAGCTCCAGTGACCCGGGTTCGGTTCTGTTTACTGCCACAGTCTCACAGCTCCAGTGACCCGGGTTCGGTTCTGTTTACTGCCACAGTCTCACAGCTCCAGTGACCTGGGTTCGGTTCTGTTTACTGCCACAGTCTCACAGCTCCAGTGACCCGGGTTCGGTTCTGTTTACTGCCACAGTCTCACAGCTCCAGTGACCCGGGTTCGGTTCTGTTTACTGCCACAGTCTCACAGCTCCAGTGACCCGGGTTCGGTTCTGTTTACTGCCACAGTCACACAGCTCCAGTGACCCGGGTTCGGTTCTGTTTACTGCCACAGTCTCACAGCTCCAGTGACCTGGGTTCGGTTCTGTTTACTGCCACAGTCTCACAGCTCCAGAGTCCCGGGTTCAGTTCTGTTTACTGCCACAGTCTCACAGCTCCAGTGTCCCGGGTTCGGTTCTGTTTACTGACACAGTCTCACAGCTCCAGTGTCCCGGGTTCGGTTCTGTTTACTGCCACAGTCTCACAGCTCCAGTGACCCGGGTTCGGCTCTGTTTACTGCCACAGTCTCACAGCTCCAGTGTCCCGGGTTCGGTTCTGTATACTGCCACAGTCTCACAGCTCCAGTGACCCGGGTTCGGTTCTGTTTACTGCCCCAGTCTCACAGCTCCAGTGTCCCGGGTTCGGTTCTGTTTACTGCCACAGTCTCACACCTCCAGTGTCCCGGGTTCGGTTCTGTTTACTGCCACAGTCTCACAGCTCCAGTGTCCCGGGTTCGGTTCTGTTTACTGCCACAGTCTCACAGCTCCAGTGTCCCGGGTTCGGTTCTGTTTACTGCCACAGTCTCACAGCTCCAGTGTCCCGGGTTCGGTTCTGTTTACTGCCACAGTCTCACAGCTCCAGTGACCTGGGTTCGGTTCTGTTTACTGCCACAGTCTCACAGCTCCAGTGACCTGGGTTCGGTTCTGTTTACTGCCACAGTCTCACAGCTCCAGAGACCTGGGTTCGGTTCTGTTTACTGCCACAGTCTCACAGCTCCAGTGACCTGGGTTCGGTTCTGTTTACTGCCTCAGTCTCACAGCTCCAGAGACCTGGGTTCGGTTCTGTTTACTGCCACAGTCTCACAGCTCCAGTGTCCCGTGTTCGGTTCTGTTTACTGCCACAGTCTCACAGCTCCAGTGTCCCGGGTTCGGTTCTGTTTACTGCCACAGTCTCACAGCTCCAGTGACCTGGGTTCGGTTCTGTTTACTGCCACAGTCTCACAGCTCCAGTGTCCCGGGTTCGGTTCTGTTTACTGCCACAGTCTCACAGCTCCAGTGACCCGGGTTCGGTTCTGTTTACTGCCACAGTCTCACAGCTCCAGTGACCCGGGTTCAGTTCTGTTTACTGCCACAGTCTCACAGCTCCAGTGTCCCGGGTTCGGTTCTGTTTACTGCCACAGTCTCACACCTCCAGTGACCCGGGTTCGGTTCTGTTTACTGCCACAGTCTCACAGCTCCAGTGACCCGGGTTCGGTTCTGTTTACTGCCACAGTCTCACAGCTCCAGTGTCCCGGGTTCGGTTTTGTTTACTGCCACAGTCTCACAGCTCCAGTGACCCGGGTTCGGTTCTGTTTACTGCCACAGTCTCACAGCTCCAGTGACCCGGGTTCGGTTCTGTTTACTGCCACAGTCTCACAGCTCCATTGACCCGGGTTCAGTTCTGTTTACTGCCCCAGTCTCACAGCTCCAGTGTCCCGGGTTCGGTTCTGTTTACTGCCACAGTCTCACACCTCCAGTGACCCGGGTTCGGTTCTGTTTACTGCCACAGTCTCACACCTCCAGTGACCCGGGTTCGGTTCTGTTTACTGCCACAGTCTCACAGCTCCAGTGTCCTGGGTTCGGTTCTGTTTACTGCCACAGTCTCACACCTCCAGTGACCCGGGTTCGGTTCTGTTTACTGTCACAGTCTCACAGCTCCAGTGACCCGGGTTCAGTTCTGTTTACTGCCACAGTCTCACAGCTCCAGTGACATGGGTTCGGTTCTGTTTACTGCCACAGTCTCACAGCTCCAGTGACCCGGGTTCAGTTCTGTTTACTGCCACAGTCTCACAGCTCCAGTGTCCCGGGTTCGGTTCTGTTTACTGCCACAGTCTCACAGCTCCAGTCACCTGGGTTCGGTTCTGTTTCCTGCCACAGTCTCACAGCTCCAGTGTCCCGGGTTCGGTTCTGTTTACTGCCACAGTCTCACAGCTCCAGTGACCCGGGTTCGGTTCTGTTTACTGCCACAGTCTCACAGCTCCAGTGACCCGGGTTCAGTTCTGTTTACTGCCACAGTCTCACAGCTCCAGTGTCCCGGGTTCGGTTCTGTTTACTGCCACAGTCTCACACCTCCAGTGACCCGGGTTCGGTTCTGTTTACTGCCACAGTCTCACAGCTCCAGTGACCCGGGTTCGGTTCTGTTTACTGCCACAGTCTCACAGCTCCAGTGTCCCGGGTGCGGTTCTGTTTACTGCCACAGTCTCACAGCTCCAGTGACCCGGGTTCGGTTCTGTTTACTGCCACAGTCTCACAGCTCCAGTGACCCGGGTTCGGTTCTGTTTACTGCCACAGTCTCACAGCTCCATTGACCCGGGTTCAGTTCTGTTTACTGCCCCAGTCTCACAGCTCCAGTGTCCCGGGTTCGGTTCTGTTTACTGCCACAGTCTCACACCTCCAGTGACCCGGGTTCGGTTCTGTTTACTGCCACAGTCTCACACCTCCAGTGACCCGGGTTCGGTTCTGTTTACTGCCACAGTCTCACAGCTCCAGTGTCCTGGGTTCGGTTCTGTTTACTGCCACAGTCTCACAGCTCCAGTGACCCGGGTTCAGTTCTGTTTACTGCCACAGTCTCACAGCTCCAGTGTCCCGGGTTCGGTTCTGTTTACTGTCACAGTCTCACAGCTCCAGTGACCCGGGTTCAGTTCTGTTTACTGCCACAGTCTCACAGCTCCAGTGACATGGGTTCGGTTCTGTTTACTGCCACAGTCTCACAGCTCCAGTGACCCGGGTTCAGTTCTGTTTACTGCCACAATCTCACAGCTCCAGTGTCCCGGGTTCGGTTCTGTTTCCTGTCACAGTCTCACAGCTCCAGTGTCCCGGGTTCGGTTCTGTTTACTGCCACAGTCTCACAGCTCCAGTGACCCGGGTTCAGTTCTGTTTACTGCCACAGTCTCACAGCTCCAGTGACCCGGGTTCGGTTCTGTTTACTGCAACAGTCTCACAGCTCCAGTGACCTGGGTTCGGTTCTGTTTACTGCCACAGCCTCACAGCTCCAGTGACCCGGGTTGGGTTCTGTATACTGTCACAGTCTCACAGCTCCAGTGTCCTCGGTTCGGTTCTGTTTACTGCCACAGTCTCACAGCTCCAGTGACCCGGGTTCGGTTCTGTTTACTGCCACAGTCTCACAGCTCCAGTGACCTGGGTTCGGTTCTGTTTACTGCCACAGTCTCACAGCTCCAGTGTCCCGGGTTAGTTTCTGTTTACTGCCACAGTCTCACAGCTCCAGTGACCCGGGTTCGGTTCTGTTTACTGCCACAGTCTCACAGCTCCAGTGTCCCGGGTTCGGTTCTGTTTACTGCCACAGTCTCACACCTCCAGAGTCCCGGGTTCGGTTCTGTTTACTGCCACAGTCTCACAGCTCCAGTGACCCGGGTTCAGTTCTGTTTACTGCCACAGTCTCACAGCTCCAGTGTCCTGGGTTCGGTTCTGTTTACTGCCACAGTCTCACAGCTCCCGTGACCTGGGTTCGGTTCTGTTTACTGCCACAGTCTCACAGCTCCAGTGTCCCGGGTTCGGTTCTGTTTACTGCCACAGTCTCACAGCTCCAGTGTCCTGGGTTCAGTTCTGTTTACTGTCACAGTCTCACAGCTCCAGTGACCCGGGTTCAGTTCTGTTTACTGTCACAGTCTCACAGCTCCAGTGACCCGGGTTCAGTTCTGTTTACTGCCACAGTCTCACAGCTCCAGTGTCCCGGGTTCGGTTCTGTTTACTGCCACAGTCTCACAGCTCCAGTGACCTGGGTTCGGTTCTGTTTCCTGCCACAGTCTCACAGCTCCAGTGACCTGGGTTCGGTTCTGTTTACTGCCACAGTCTCACAGCTCCAGTGACCTGGGTTCGGTTCTGTTTACTGCCACAGTCTCACAGCTCCAGTGACCTGGGTTCGGTTCTGTTTACTGCCACAGTCTCACAGCTCCATTGACCCGGGTTCAGTTCTGTTTACTGCCACAGTCTCACAGCTCCAGTGTCCCGGGTTCGGTTCTGTTTACTGCCACAGTCTCACAGCTCCAGTGACCCGGGTTCGGTTCTGTTTACTGCCACAGTCTCACAGCTCCAGTGTCCTGGGTTCGGTTCTGTTTACTGCCACAGTCTCACAGCTCCAGTGTCCCGGGTTCGGTTCTGTTTACTGCCACAGTCTCACAGCTCCAGTGACCCGGGTTCGGTTCTGTTTACTGCCACAGTCTCACAGCTCCAGTGACCCGGGTTCGGTTCTGTTTACTGCCACAGTCTCACAGCTCCAGTGACCTGGGTTCGGTTCTGTTTACTGCCACAGTCTCACAGCTCCAGTGACCCGGGTTCGGTTCTGTTTACTGCCACAGTCTCACAGCTCCAGTGACCCGGGTTCGGTTCTGTTTACTGCCACAGTCTCACAGCTCCAGTGACCCGGGTTCGGTTCTGTTTACTGCCACAGTCACACAGCTCCAGTGACCCGGGTTCGGTTCTGTTTACTGCCACAGTCTCACAGCTCCAGTGACCTGGGTTCGGTTCTGTTTACTGCCACAGTCTCACAGCTCCAGAGTCCCGGGTTCAGTTCTGTTTACTGCCACAGTCTCACAGCTCCAGTGTCCCGGGTTCGGTTCTGTTTACTGACACAGTCTCACAGCTCCAGTGTCCCGGGTTCGGTTCTGTTTACTGCCACAGTCTCACAGCTCCAGTGACCCGGGTTCGGCTCTGTTTACTGCCACAGTCTCACAGCTCCAGTGTCCCGGGTTCGGTTCTGTATACTGCCACAGTCTCACAGCTCCAGTGACCCGTGTTCGGTTCTGTTTACTGCCCCAGTCTCACAGCTCCAGTGTCCCGGGTTCGGTTCTGTTTACTGCCACAGTCTCACACCTCCAGTGTCCCGGGTTCGGTTCTGTTTACTGCCACAGTCTCACAGCTCCAGTGTCCCGGGTTCGGTTCTGTTTACTGCCACAGTCTCACAGCTCCAGTGTCCCGGGTTCGGTTCTGTTTACTGCCACAGTCTCACAGCTCCAGTGTCCCGGGTTCGGTTCTGTTTACTGCCACAGTCTCACAGCTCCAGTGACCTGGGTTCGGTTCTGTTTACTGCCACAGTCTCACAGCTCCAGTGACCTGGGTTCGGTTCTGTTTACTGCCACAGTCTCACAGCTCCAGAGACCTGGGTTCGGTTCTGTTTACTGCCACAGTCTCACAGCTCCAGTGACCTGGGTTCGGTTCTGTTTACTGCCTCAGTCTCACAGCTCCAGTGACCTGGGTTCGGTTCTGTTTACTGCCACAGTCTCACAGCTCCAGTGTCCCGGGTTCGGTTCTGTTTACTGCCACAGTCTCACAGCTCCAGTGTCCCGGGTTCGGTTCTGTTTACTGCCACAGTCTCACAGCTCCAGTGACCTGGGTTCGGTTCTGTTTACTGCCACAGTCTCACAGCTCCAGTGTCCCGGGTTCGGTTCTGTTTACTGCCACAGTCTCACAGCTCCAGTGACCCGGGTTCGGTTCTGTTTACTGCCACAGTCTCACAGCTCCAGTGACCCGGGTTCAGTTCTGTTTACTGCCACAGTCTCACAGCTCCAGTGTCCCGGGTTCGGTTCTGTTTACTGCCACAGTCTCACACCTCCAGTGACCCGGGTTCGGTTCTGTTTACTGCCACAGTCTCACAGCTCCAGTGACCCGGGTTCGGTTCTGTTTACTGCCACAGTCTCACAGCTCCAGTGTCCCGGGTTCGGTTCTGTTTACTGCCACAGTCTCACAGCTCCAGTGACCCGGGTTCGGTTCTGTTTACTGCCACAGTCTCACAGCTCCAGTGACCCGGGTTCGGTTCTGTTTACTGCCACAGTCTCACAGCTCCATTGACCCGGGTTCAGTTCTGTTTACTGCCCCAGTCTCACAGCTCCAGTGTCCCGGGTTCGGTTCTGTTTACTGCCACAGTCTCACACCTCCAGTGACCCGGGTTCGGTTCTGTTTACTGCCACAGTCTCACACCTCCAGTGACCCGGGTTCGGTTCTGTTTACTGCCACAGTCTCACAGCTCCAGTGTCCTGGGTTCGGTTCTGTTTACTGCCACAGTCTCACACCTCCAGTGACCCGGGTTCGGTTCTGTTTACTGTCACAGTCTCACAGCTCCAGTGACCCGGGTTCAGTTCTGTTTACTGCCACAGTCTCACAGCTCCAGTGACATGGGTTCGGTTCTGTTTACTGCCACAGTCTCACAGCTCCAGTGACCCGGGTTCAGTTCTGTTTACTGCCACAGTCTCACAGCTCCAGTGTCCCGGGTTCGGTTCTGTTTACTGCCACAGTCTCACAGCTCCAGTCACCTGGGTTCGGTTCTGTTTCCTGCCACAGTCTCACAGCTCCAGTGTCCCGGGTTCGGTTCTGTTTACTGCCACAGTCTCACAGCTCCAGTGACCCGGGTTCGGTTCTGTTTACTGCCACAGTCTCACAGCTCCAGTGACCCGGGTTCAGTTCTGTTTACTGCCACAGTCTCACAGCTCCAGTGTCCCGGGTTCGGTTCTGTTTACTGCCACAGTCTCACACCTCCAGTGACCCGGGTTCGGTTCTGTTTACTGCCACAGTCTCACAGCTCCAGTGACCCGGGTTCGGTTCTGTTTACTGCCACAGTCTCACAGCTCCAGTGTCCCGGGTGCGGTTCTGTTTACTGCCACAGTCTCACAGCTCCAGTGACCCGGGTTCGGTTCTGTTTACTGCCACAGTCTCACAGCTCCAGTGACCCGGGTTCGGTTCTGTTTACTGCCACAGTCTCACAGCTCCATTGACCCGGGTTCAGTTCTGTTTACTGCCCCAGTCTCACAGCTCCAGTGTCCCGGGTTCGGTTCTGTTTACTGCCACAGTCTCACACCTCCAGTGACCCGGGTTCGGTTCTGTTTACTGCCACAGTCTCACACCTCCAGTGACCCGGGTTCGGTTCTGTTTACTGCCACAGTCTCACAGCTCCAGTGTCCTGGGTTCGGTTCTGTTTACTGCCACAGTCTCACAGCTCCAGTGACCCGGGTTCAGTTCTGTTTACTGCCACAGTCTCACAGCTCCAGTGTCCCGGGTTCGGTTCTGTTTACTGTCACAGTCTCACAGCTCCAGTGACCCGGGTTCAGTTCTGTTTACTGCCACAGTCTCACAGCTCCAGTGACATGGGTTCGGTTCTGTTTACTGCCACAGTCTCACAGCTCCAGTGACCCGGGTTCAGTTCTGTTTACTGCCACAATCTCACACCTCCAGTGACATGGGTTCGGTTCTGTTTACTGCCACAGTCTCACAGCTCCAGTGACCCGGGTTTAGTTCTGTTTACTGCCACAGTCTCACAGCTCCAGTGTCCCGGGTTCGGTTCTGTTTACTGCCACAGTCTCACAGCTCCAGTGACCTGGGTTCGGTTCTGTTTACTGCCACAGCCTCACAGCTCCAGTGACCTGGGTTCGGTTCTGTTTACTGTCACAGTCTCACAGCTCCAGTGACCCGGGTTCAGTTCTGTTTACTGCCACAGTCTCACAGCTCCAGTGTCCCGGGTTCGGTTCTGTTTCCTGTCACAGTCTCACAGCTCCAGTGTCCCGGGTTCGGTTCTGTTTACTGCCACAGTCTCACAGCTCCAGTGACCCGGGTTCAGTTCTGTTTACTGCCACAGTCTCACAGCTCCAGTGACCCGGGTTCGGTTCTGTTTACTGCCACAGTCTCACAGCTCCAGTGACATGGGTTCGGTTCTGTTTACTGCCACAGCCTCACAGCTCCAGTGACCCGGGTTTGGTTCTGTTTACTGTCACAGTCTCACAGCTCCAGTGTCCTCGGTTCGGTTCTGTTTACTGCCACAGTCTCACAGCTCCAGTGACCCGGGTTCGGTTCTGTTTACTGCCACAGTCTCACAGCTCCAGTGACCTGGGTTCGGTTCTGTTTACTGCCACAGTCTCACAGCTCCAGTGTCCCGGGTTAGTTTCTGTTTACTGCCACAGTCTCACAGCTCCAGTGACCCGGGTTCGGTTCTGTTTACTGCCACAGTCTCACAGCTCCAGTGTCCCGGGTTCGGTTCTGTTTACTGCCACAGTCTCACACCTCCAGTGTCCCGGGTTCGGTTCTGTTTACTGCCACAGTCTCACAGCTCCAGTGACCCGGGTTCAGTTCTGTTTACTGCCACAGTCTCACAGCTCCAGTGTCCTGGGTTCGGTTCTGTTTACTGCCACAGTCTCACAGCTCCCGTGACCTGGGTTCGGTTCTGTTTACTGCCACAGTCTCACAGCTCCAGTGTCCCGGGTTCGGTTCTGTTTACTGCCACAGTCTCACAGCTCCAGTGTCCTGGGTTCAGTTCTGTTTACTGTCACAGTCTCACAGCTCCAGTGACCCGGGTTCAGTTCTGTTTACTGCCACAGTCTCACAGCTCCAGTGTCCCGGGTTCGGTTCTGTTTACTGCCACAGTCTCACAGCTCCAGTGACCTGGGTTTGGTTCTGTTTACTGCCACAGTCTCACAGCTCCAGTGACCTGGGTTCAGTTCTGTTTACTGCCACAGTCTCACAGCTCCAGTGACCTGGGTTCGGTTCTGTTTACTGTCACAGTCTCACAGCTCCATTGACCCGGGTTCAGTTCTGTTTACTGCCACAGTCTCACAGCTCCAGTGTCCCGGGTTCGGTTCTGTTTACTGCCACAGTCTCACAGCTCCAGCGACCCGGGTTCGGTTCTGTTTACTGCCACAGTCTCACAGCTCCAGTGACCTGGGTTCGGTTCTGTTTACTGCCACAGTCTCACAGCTCCAGTGACCCGGGTTCGGTTCTGTTTACTGCCACAGTCTCACCGCTCCAGTGACCTGGGTTCGGTTCTGTTTACTGCCACAGTCTCACAGCTCCAGTGACCTGGGTTCGGTTCTGTTTACTGCCACAGCCTCACAGCTCCAGTGTCCCGGGTTCGGTTCTGGGGACTGCCACAGTCTCACAGCTCCAGTGACCTGGGTTCGGTTCTGTTTACTGCCACAGTCTCACAGCTCCAGTGACCTGGGTTCGGTTCAGTTTTCTGCCACAGTCTCACAGCTCCAGTGACCCGGGTTCAGTTCTGTTTACTGCCACAGTCTCACAGCTCCAGTGACCTGGGTTCGGTTCTGTTTACTGCCACAGTCTCACAGCTCCAGTGACCTGGGTTCGGTTCTGTTTACTGCCACAGTCTCACAGCTCCAGTGACCTGGGTTCAGTTCTGTTTACTGCCACAGTCTCACAGCTCCAGTGTCCCGGGTTCGGTTCTGTTTACTGTCACAGTCTCACAGCTCCAGTGACCTGGGTTCAGTTCTGTTTACTGTCACAGTCTCACAGCTCCAGTGACATGGGTTCAGTTCTGTTTACTGCCACAGTCTCACAGCTCCAGTGACCCGGGTTCGGTTCTGTTTACTGCCACAGTCTCACAGCTCCAGTGACCCGGGTTTAGTTCCGTTTACTGCCACAGTCTCACAGCTCCAGTGACCTGGTTCGGTTCTGTTTACTGCCACAGTCTCACAGCTCCAGTGACATGGGTTCAGTTCTGTTTACTGCCACAGTCTCACAGCTCCAGTGACCCGGGTTCAGTTCCGTTTACTGCCACAGTCTCACAGCTCCAGTGACCCGGGTTCGGTTCTGTTTACTGCCACAGTCTCACAGCTCCAGTCTCCCGGGTTCGGTTCTGTTTACTGCCACAGTCTCACAGCTCCAGTGTTTCGGGTTCGGTTCTGTTTACTGCCACAGTCTCACAGCTCCAGTGTTCCGGGTTCGGTTCTGTTTACTGCCACAGTCTCACAGCTCCAGTGACCTGGGTTCGGTTCTGTTTACTGCCACAGCCTCACAGCTCCAGTGACCCGGGTTCGGTTCTGTTTACTGCCACAGCCTCACAGCTCCAGTGACCCGGGTTCGGTTCTGTTTACTGCCACAGTCTCACAGCTCCAGTGACCTGGGTTCGGTTCTGTTTACTGCCACAGTCTCACAGCTCCAGTGACCCGGGTTCGGTTCTGTTTACTGCCACAGTCTCACAGCTCCAGTGACCTGGGTTCGGTTCTGTTTACTGCCACAGTCTCACAGCTCCAGTGTCCCGGGTTCGGTTCTGTTTACTGCCACAGTCTCACAGCTCCAGTGACCTCGGTTCGGTTCTGTTTACTGCCACAGTCTCACAGCTCCCGTGACCCGGGTTCGGTTCTGTTTACTGCCACAGTCTCACAGCTCCAGTGACCCGGGTTCGGTTCTGTTTACTGCCACAGTCTCACAGCTCCAGTGTCCCGGGTTCGGTTCTGTTTACTGCCACAGTCTCACAGCTCCCGTGACCCGGGTTCGGTTCTGTTTACTGCCACAGTCTCACAGCTCCAGTGACCTGGGTTCGGTTCTGTTTACTGCCACAGTCTCACAGCTCCAGTGACCTGGGTTCGGTTCTGTTTACTGCCACAGTCTCACAGCTCCAGTGACCCGTGTTCGGTTCTGCTAACTGCCACAGTCTCACAGCTCCAGTGTCCCGGGTTCGGTCCTGTTTACTGTTACAGTCTCACAGCTCCAGTGACCTGGGTTCGGTTCTGTTTACTGCCACAGTCTCACAGCTCCAGTGTCCCGGGTTCGGTTCTGTTTACTGTCACAGTCTCACAGCTCCAGTGTCCTGGGTTCGGTTCTGTTTACTGCCACAGTCTCACAGCTCCAGTGACCCGGGTTCGGTTCTGTTACTGCCACAGTCTCACAGCTCCAGTGACCCGGGTTCGGTTCTGTTTACTGCCACAGTCACACAGCTCCAGTGACCCGGGTTCGGTTCTGTTTACTGCCACAGTCTCACAGCTCCAGTGACCTGGGTTCGGTTCTGTTTACTGCCACAGTCTCACAGCTCCAGTGTCCCGGGTTCGGTTCTGTTTACTGCCACAGTCTCACAGCTCCAGTGTCCCGGGTTCGGTTCTGTTTACTGCCACAGTCTCACAGCTCCAGTGACCTGGGTTCGGTTCTGTTTACTGCCACAGTCTCACAGCTCCAGAGTCCCGGGTTCAGTTCTGTTTACTGCCACAGTCTCACAGCTCCAGTGACCTGGGTTCAGTTCTGTTTACTGCCACAGTCTCACAGCTCCAGTGTCCCGGGTTCGGTTCTGTTTACTGCCACAGTCTCACAGCTCCAGTGTCCCGGGTTCGGTTCTGTTTACTGCCACAGTCTCACAGCTCCAGTGACCCGGGTTCGGTTCTGTTTACTGCCACAGTCTCACAGCTCCAGTGTCCCGGGTTCGGTTCTGTATACTGCCACAGTCTCACAGCTCCAGTGACCCGGGTTCGGTTCTGTTTACTGCCCCAGTCTCACAGCTCCAGTGTCCCGGGTTCGGTTCTGTTTACTGCCACAGTCTCACACCTCCAGTGTCCCGGGTTCGGTTCTGTTTACTGCCACAGTCTCACAGCTCCAGTGTCCCGGGTTCGGTTCTGTTTACTGCCACAATCTCACAGCTCCAGTGTCCCGGGTTCGGTTCTGTTTACTGCCACAGTCTCACAGCTCCAGTGACCTGGGTTCGGTTCTGTTTACTGCCACAGTCTCACAGCTCCAGTGACCTGGGTTCGGTTCTGTTTACTGCCACAGTCTCACAGCTCCAGTGACCTGGGTTCGGTTCTGTTTACTGCCACAGTCTCACAGCTCCAGTGACCTGGGTTCAGTTCTGTTTACTGCCACAGTCTCACAGCTCCAGTGACCTGGGTTCGGTTCTGTTTACTGCCACAGTCTCACAGCTCCAGTGTCCCGGGTTCAGTTCTGTTTACTGCCACAGTCTCACAGCTCCAGTGTCCCGGGTTCGGTTCTGTTTACTGCCAGTCTCACAGCTCCAGTGACCCGGGTTCGGTTCTGTTTACTGCCACAGTCTCACAGCTCCAGTGTCCCGGGTTCGGTTCTGTTTACTGCCACAGTCTCACAGCTCCAGTGACCCGGGTTCGGTTCTGTTTACTGCCACAGCCTCACAGCTCCAGTGACCCGGGTTCAGTTCTGTTTACTGCCACAGTCTCACAGCTCCAGTGACCCGGGTTCGGTTCTGTTTACTGCCACAGTCTCACAGCTCCAGTGTCCCGGGTTCGGTTCTGTTTACTGCCACAGTCTCACAGCTCCAGTGACCCGGGTTCGGTTCTGTATACTGCCACAGCCTCACAGCTCCAGTGACCTGGGTTCGGTTCTGTTTACTGTCACAGTCTCACAGCTCCAGTGACCCGGGTTCAGTTCTGTTTACTGCCACAGTCTCACAGCTCCAGTGACCTGGGTTCGGTTCTGTTTACTGCCACAGTCTCACAGCTCCAGTGTCCCGGTTTCGGTTCTGTTTCCTGTCACAGTCTCACAGCTCCAGTGTCCCGGGTTCGGTTCTGTTTACTGCCACAGTCTCACAGCTCCAGTGACCCGGGTTCAGTTCTGTTTACTGCCACAGTCTCACAGCTCCAGTGACCTGGGTTCGGTTCTGTTTACTGCCACAGTCTCACCGCTCCAGTGACCTGGGTTCGGTTCTGTTTACTGCCACAGTCTCACAGCTCCAGTGACCTGGGTTCGGTTCTGTTTACTGCCACAGTCTCACAGCTCCAGTGACCCGGGTTCGGTTCTGTTTACTGCCACAGTCTCACAGCTCCGGTGACCTGGGTTCGGTTCTGTTTACTGCCACAGTCTCACAGCTCCAGTGACCCGGGTTTGGTTCTGTTTACTGTCACAGTCTCACAGCTCCAGTGTCCTCGGTTCGGTTCTGTTTACTGTCACCGTCTCACAGCTCCAGTGACCTGGGTTCGGTTCTGTTTACTGCCACAGTCTCACAGCTCCAGTGACCTGGGTTTGGTTCTGTTTACTGCCACAGTCTCACAGCTCCAGTGACCTGGGTTCGGTTCTGTTTACTGCCACAGTCTCACAGCTCCAGTGACCCGGGTTCGGTTCTGTTTACTGCCCCAGCCTCACAGCTCCAGTGGCCTGGGTTCGGTTCTGTTTACTGTCACAGTCTCACAGCTCCGGTGACCTGGGTTCGGTTCTGTTTACTGCCACAGTCTCACAGCTCCAGTGACCCGGGTTCGGTTCTGTTTACTGCCACAGTCTCACAGCTCCGGTGACCCGGGTTCGGTTCTGTTTACTGCCACAGTCTCACAGCTCCAGTGTCCCGGGTTCGGTTCTGTTTACTGCCACAGTCTCACAGCTCCAGTGACCCGGGTTCGGTTCTGTTTACTGCCACAGTCTCACAGCTCCAGTGTCCCGGGTTCGGTTCTGTTTACTGTCACAGTCTCACAGCTCCAGTGACCTGGGTTCGGTTCTGTTTACTGTCACAGTCTCACAGCTCCAGTGTCCTGGGTTCAGTTCTGTTTACTGCCACAGTCTCACAGCTCCAGTGTCCTGGGTTCGGTTCTGGGGACTGCCACAGTCACACAGCTCCAGTGACCCGGGTTCGGTTCTGTTTACTGCCACAGTCTCACAGCTCCAGTGACCTGGGTTCGGTTCTGTTTACTGCCACAGTCTCACAGCTCCAGTGACCCGGGTTCGGTTCTGTTTACTGCCACAGTCTCACAGCTCCAGTGTCCCGGGTTCGGTTCTGTTTACTGCCACAGTCTCACAGCTCCAGTGTCCTGGGTTCGGTTCTGTTTACTGCCACAGTCTCACAGCTCCAGTGACCCGGGTTCGGTTCTGTTTACTGCCACAGTCTCACAGCTCCAGTGTCCCGGGTTCGGTTCTGTTTACTGCCACAGTCTCACAGCTCCAGTGTCCCGGGTTCGGTTCTGTTTACTGCCACTGTCTCACAGCTCCAGTGTCCTGGGTTCGGTTCTGTTTACTGCCACAGTCTCACAGCGCCAGTGACCCGGGTTCGGTTCTGTTTACTGCCACAGTCTCACAGCTCCAGTGACCCGGGTTCAGTTCTGTTTACTGCCACAGTCTCACAGCTCCAGTGTCCCGGGTTCGGTTCTGTTTACTGTCACAGTCTCACAGCTCCAGTGACCCGGGTTCGGTTCTGTTTACTGCCACAGTCTCACAGCTCCAGTGTCCCGGGTTCGGTTCTGTTTACTGCCACAGTCTCACAGCTCCAGTGACCTGGGTTCGGTTCTGTTTACTGCCACTGTCTCACAGCTCCAGTGACCTGGGTTCGGTTCTGTTTACTGCCACAGTCTCACAGCTCCAGTGACCCGGGTTCAGTTCTGTTTACTGCCACAGTCTCACAGCTCCAGTGTCCCGGGTTCGGTTCTGTTTACTGCCACAGTCTCACAGCTCCAGTGACCTGGGTTCGGTTCTGTTTACTGCCACAGTCTCACAGCTCCAGTGTCCCGGGTTCGGTTCTGTTTACTGCCACAGTCTCACATCTCCAGTGTCCCGGGTTCGGTTCTGTTTACTGCCACAGTCTCACAGCTCCAGTGACCTGTGTTCGGTTCTGTTTACTGCCACAGTCTCACAGCTCCAGTGACCTGGGTTCGGTTCTGTTTACTGCCACAGTCTCACAGCTCCAGTGACCCGGGTTCGGTTCTGTTTACTGCCACAGTCTCACAGCTCCAGTGTCCCGGGTTCGGTTCTGTTTACTGTCACAGTCTCACAGCTCCAGTGACCTGGGTTCGGTTCTGTTTACTGCCACAGTCTCACAGCTCCAGTGACCTGGGTTCGGTTCTGTTTAATGCCACAGTCTCACAGCTCCAGTGACCTGGGTTCGGTTCTGTTTACTGCCACAGTCTCACCGCTCCAGTGACCTGGGTTCGGTTCTGTTTACTGCCACAGTCTCACAGTTCCAGTGACCTGGGTTCGGTTCTGTTTACTGCCACAGTCTCACAGCTCCAGTGTCCCGGGTTCGGTTCTGTTTACTGCCACAGTCTCACAGCTCCAGTGACCTGGGTTCGGTTCTGTTTACTGCCACAGTCTCACAGCTCCAGTGACCCGGGTTCGGTTCTGTTTACTGCCACAGTCTCACAGCTCCGGTGACCTGGGTTCGGTTCTGTTTACTGCCACAGTCTCACAGCTCCAGTGACCTGGGTTCGGTTCTGTTTACTGTCACAGTCTCACAGCTCCAGTGTCCTGGGTTCGGTTCTGTTTACTGTCACGGTCTCACAGCTCCAGTGACCTGGGTTCGGTTCTGTTTACTGCCACAGTCTCACTGCTCCAGTGACCTGGGTTCGGTTCTGTTTACTGCCACAGTCTCACAGCTCCAGTGACCCGGGTTCGGTTCTGTTTACTGCCACAGTCTCACAGCTCCAGTGACCCGGGTTCGGTTCTGTTTACTGCCACAGCCTCACAGCTCCAGTGACCTGGGTTCGGTTCTGTTTACTGCCACAGTCTCACAGCTCCAGTGACCCGGGTTCAGTTCTGTTTACTGCCACAGTCTCACATGTCCGGTGACCCGGGTTCGGTTCTGTTTACTGCCACAGTCTCACAGCTCCAGTGTCCTGGGTTCGGTTCTGTTTACTGCCACAGCCTCACAGCTCCAGTGACCCGGGTTCGGTTCTGTTTACTGCCACAGTCTCACAGCTCCAGTGACCTGGGTTCGGTTCTGTTTACTGCCACAGTCTCACAGCTCCAGTGACCCGGGTTCGGTTCTGTTTACTGCCACAGTCTCACAGCTCCAGTGTCCTGGGTTCGGTTCTGTTTACTGCCACAGCCTCACAGCTCCAGTGACCCGGGTTCGGTTCTGTTTACTGACACAGCCTCACAGCTCCAGTGACCTGGGTTCGGTTCTGTTTACTGCCACAGCCTCACAGCTCCAGTGACCCGGGTTCGGTTCTGTTTACTGCCACAGTCTCACAGCTCCAGTGACCCGGGTTCGGTTCTGTTTACTGCCACAGTCTCACAGCTCCAGTGACCCGGGTTCGGTTCTGTTTACTGCCACAGTCTCACAGCTCCAGTGTCCTGGGTTCGGTTCTGTTTACTGCCACAGTCTCACAGCTCCAGTGACCCGGGTTCGGTTCTGTTTACTGCCACAGTCTCACAGCTCCAGTGTCCTGGGTTCGGTTCTGTTTACTGCCACAGTCTCACAGCTCCAGTGACCCGGGTTCGGTTCTGTTTACTGCCACAGTCTCACAGCTCCAGTGACCTGGGTTCGGTTCTGTTTACTGCCACAGTCTCACAGCTCCAGTGTCCCGGGTTCAGTTCTGTTTACTGCCACAGTCTCACAGCTCCAGTGTCCCGGGTTCAGTTCTGTTTACTGCCACAGTCTCACAGCTCCAGTGACCTGGGTTCGGTTCTGTTTACTGCCACAGTCTCACAGCTCCAGTGACCCGGGTTCAGTTCTGTTTACTGCCACAGTCCCACAGCTCCAGTGACCCGGGTTCGGTTCTGTTTACTGCCACAGTCTCACAGCTCCAGTGACCTGGGTTCGGTTCTGTTTACTGCCACAGTCTCACAGCTCCAGTGACCTGGGTTCGGTTCTGTTTACTGCCACAGTCTCACAGCTCCAGTGACCCGGGTTCAGTTCTGTTTACTGCCACAGTCTCACAGCTCCAGTGACCCGGGTTCAGTTCTGTTTACTGCCACAGTCTCACAGCTCCAGTGACCCGGGTTCAGTTCTGTTTACTGCCACAGTCTCACAGCTCCAGTGACCCGGGTTCAGTTCTGTTTACTGCCACAGTCTCACAGCTCCAGTGACCTGGGTTCGGTTCTGTTTACTGCCACAGTCTCACAGCTCCAGTGTCCTGGGTTCGGTTCTGTTTACTGCCACAGTCTCACAGCTCCAGTGACCCGGGTTCGGTTCTGTTTACTGCCACAGTCTCACAGCTCCAGTGTCCTGGGTTCGGTTCTGTTTACTGCCACAGTCTCACAGCTCCAGTGACCCGGGTTCGGTTCTGTTTACTGCCACAGTCTCACAGCTCCAGTGACCTGGGTTCGGTTCTGTTTACTGCCACAGTCTCACAGCTCCAGTGTCCCGGGTTCAGTTCTGTTTACTGCCTCAGTCTCAAAGCTCCAGTGTCCCGGGTTCAGTTCTGTTTACTGCCACAGTCTCACAGCTCCAGTGACCTGGGTTCGGTTCTGTTTACTGCCACAGTCTCACAGCTCCAGTGACCCGGGTTCAGTTCTGTTTACTGCCACAGTCTCACAGCTCCAGTGACCCGGGTTCGGTTCTGTTTACTGCCACAGTCTCACAGCTCCAGTGACCTGGGTTCGGTTCTGTTTACTGCCACAGTCTCACAGCTCCAGTGTCCCGGGTTCAGTTCTGTTTACTGCCTCAGTCTCACAGCTCCAGTGTCCCGGGTTCAGTTCTGTTTACTGCCACAGTCTCACAGCTCCAGTGACCTGGGTTCGGTTCTGTTTACTGCCACAGTCTCACAGCTCCAGTGACCCGGGTTCAGTTCTGTTTACTGCCACAGTCTCACAGCTCCAGTGACCCGGGTTCGGTTCTGTTTACTGCCACAGTCTCACAGCTCCAGTGACCTGGGTTCGGTTCTGTTTACTGCCACAGTCTCACAGCTCCAGTGTCCTGGGTTCGGTTCTGTTTACTGCCACAGTCTCACAGCTCCAGTGACCCGGGTTCGGTTCTGTTTACTGCCACAGTCTCACAGCTCCAGTGTCCTGGGTTCGGTTCTGTTTACTGCCACAGTCTCACAGCTCCAGTGACCCGGGTTCGGTTCTGTTTACTGCCACAGTCTCACAGCTCCAGTGACCTGGGTTCGGTTCTGTTTACTGCCACAGTCTCACAGCTCCAGTGTCCCGGGTTCAGTTCTGTTTACTGCCTCAGTCTCACAGCTCCAGTGTCCCGGGTTCAGTTCTGTTTACTGCCACAGTCTCACAGCTCCAGTGACCTGGGTTCGGTTCTGTTTACTGCCACAGTCTCACAGCTCCAGTGACCCGGGTTCAGTTCTGTTTACTGCCACAGTCTCACAGCTCCAGTGACCCGGGTTCGGTTCTGTTTACTGCCACAGTCTCACAGCTCCAGTGACCTGGGTTCGGTTCTGTTTACTGCCACAGTCTCACAGCTCCAGTGTCCCGGGTTCAGTTCTGTTTACTGCCTCAGTCTCACAGCTCCAGTGTCCCGGGTTCAGTTCTGTTTACTGCCACAGTCTCACAGCTCCAGTGACCTGGGTTCGGTTCTGTTTACTGCCACAGTCTCACAGCTCCAGTGACCCGGGTTCAGTTCTGTTTACTGCCACAGTCTCACAGCTCCAGTGACCCGGGTTCGGTTCTGTTTACTGCCACAGTCTCACAGCTCCAGTGACCTGGGTTCGGTTCTGTTTACTGCCACAGTCTCACAGCTCCAGTGACCCGGGTTCGGTTCTGTTTACTGCCACAGTCTCACAGCTCCAGTGTCCCGGGTTCGGTTCTGTTTACTGCCACAGTCTCACAGCTTGAGTGTCCCGGGTTCGGTTCTGTTTACTGCCACAGTCTCACAGCTCCAGTGTCCCGGGTTCGGTTCTGTTTACTGCCACAGTCTCACAGCTCCCGTGACCCGGGTTCGGTTCTGCTAACTGCCACAGTCTCACAGCTCCAGTGTCCCGGGTTCGGTTCTGTTTACTGTCACAGTCTCACAGCTCCAGTGTCCCGGGTTCGGTTCTGTTTACTGTCACAGTCTCACAGCTCCAGTGTCCTGGGTTCGGTTCTGTTTACTGCCACAGTCTCACAGCTCCAGTGTCCCGGGTTCGGTTCTGTTTACTGCCACAGTCTCACAGCTCCAGTGTCCTGGGTTCGGTTCTGTTTACTGCCACAGTCTCACAGCTCCAGTGTCCCGGGTTCGGTTCTGTTTACTGCCACAGTCTCACAGCTCCAGTGACCCGGGTTCGGTTCTGTTTACTGCCACAGTCTCACAGCTCCAGTGTCCTGGGTTCGGTTCTGTTTACTGCCACAGTCTCACAGCTCCAGTGTCCCGGGTTCGGTTCTGTTTACTGCCACAGTCTCACAGCTCCAGTGACCCTGGTTCGGTTCTGTTTACTGCCACAGTCTCACAGCTCCAGTGTCCTGGGTTCGGTTCTGTTTACTGCCACAGTCTCACAGCTCCAGTGTCCTGGGTTCGGTTCTGTTTACTGCCACAGTCTCACAGCTCCAGTGTCCAGGGTTCGGTTCTGTTTACTGCCACAGTCTCACAGCTCCAGTGACCCGGGTTCGGTTCTGTTTACTGCCACAGTCTCACAGCTCCAGTGACCTGGGTTCGGTTCTGTTTACTGCCACAGTCTCACAGCTCCATTGACCCGGGTTCGGTTCTGTTTACTGCCACAGTCTCACAGCTCCAGTGTCCCGGGTTCGGTTCTGTTTACTGCCACAGTCTCACAGCTCCAGTGACCTGGGTTCGGTTCTGTTTACTGCCACAGTATCACAGCTCCAGTGTCCCGGGTTCGGTTCTGTTTACTGCCACAGTCTCACAGCTCCAGTGTCCCGGGTTCGGTTCTGTTTACTGCCACAGTCTCACTGCTCCAGCGTCCCGGGTTCGGTTCTGTTTACTGCCACAGTCTCACAGCTCCAGTGACCCGGGTTCGGTTCTGTTTACTGCCACAGTCTCACAGCTCCAGTGTCCCGGGTTCGGTTCTGTTTACTGCCACAGTCTCACACCTCCAGTGTCCCTGGTTCGGTTCTGTTTACTGCCACAGTCTCACAGCTCCAGTGACCCGGGTTCAGTTCTGTTTACTGCCACAGTCTCACAGCTCCAGTGACCCGGGTTCGGTTCTGTTTACTGTCACAGTCTCACAGCTCCAGTGACCCGGGTTCAGTTCTGTTTACTGCCTCAGTCTCACGGCTCCAGTGTCCTGGGTTCGGTTCTGTTTACTGCCACAGTCTCACAGCTCCCGTGACCTGGGTTCGGTTCTGTTTACTGCCACAGTCTCACAGCTCCAGTGTCCCGGGTTCGGTTCTGTTTACTGCCACAGTCTCACAGCTCCAGTGTCCTGGGTTCAGTTCTGTTTACTGTCACAGTCTCACAGCTCCAGTGACCCGGGTTCAGTTCTGTTTACTGCCACAGTCTCACAGCTCCAGTGTCCCGGGTTCGGTTCTGTTTACTGCCACAGTCTCACAGCTGCAGTGACCTGGTTTCGGTTCTGTTTACTGCCACAGTCTCACAGCTCCAGTGACCTGGGTTCGGTTCTGTTTACTGCCACAGTCTCACAGCTCCAGTGTCCCGGGTTCGGTTCTGTTTACTGCCACACTCTCACAGCTCCATTGACCTGGGTTCGGTTCTGGGGAATGCCACAGCCTCACAGCTCCAGTGACCTGGGTTCGGTTCTGTTTTTTGCCACAGTCTCACAGCTCCAGTGACCTGGGTTCGGTTCTGGGGACTGCCACAGTCTCACAGCTCCAGTGTCCCGGGTCCGGTTCTGTTTACTGCCACAGCCTCACAGCTCCAGTGACCCGGGTTCGGTTCTGTTTACTGCCACAGTCTCACAGCTCCAGTGTCCCGGGTCCGGTTCTGTTTACTGCCACAGTCTCACAGCTCCAGTGACCTGGGTTCGGTTCTGTTTACTGCCACAGTCTCACAGCTCCAGTGACCTGGGTTCGGTTCTGTTTACTGCCACAGTCTCACAGCTCCAGTGACCTGGGTTCGGTTATAGAACATAGAACATACAGCACAGAACAGGCCCTTCGGCCCACAATGTTGTGCCGATCCTTTGTCCTCTGTCAAGGACAATTTAATCTATACCCCATCATTCTCCTTTATCCATATACCTATCCAAAAGCCTTTTGAAAGTCCCTAAAGTTTCTGACTCAACAACTTCCCCGGGCAAGGCATTCCATGCCTCGACCACTCTCTGGGTAAAGAACCTTCCCCTGACATCCCCCTTATATCTCCCACCCTTCACCTTAAATTTATGACCCCTTGTAACGCTTTGCTCCACCCGGGGAAAAAGTTTCTGACTGTCTACCCTATCTATTCCCCTGATCATCTTATAAACCTCTATCATGTCACCCCTCATCCTTCTCCTTTCTAATGAGAAGAGGCCTAGAATGTTCAGCCTTTCCTCGTAAGACTTATTCTCCATTCCAGGCAACATCCTGGTAAATCTCCTCTGCACCCTCTCCAAGGCTTCCACATCCTTCCTAAAATGAGGCGACCAGAACTGCACACAGTACTCCAAATGAGGCCTTACCAAGGTCCTGTACAGCTGCATCATCACCTCACGGCTCTTAAATTCAATCCCTCTGCTAATGAACGCTAACACCCCATATGCCTTCTTCACAGCCCTATCCACTTGAGTTGCAACTTTCAATGATCTATGCACATAGACCCCAAGGTCTCTCTGCTCCTCCACATGCCCAAGAACCCTACCGTTAACCCAGTATTTTGCATTCATGTTTGTCCTTCCAAAATGGACGACCTCACACTTTTCAGGGTTAAACTCCATCTGCCACTTTTCAGCCCAGCACTGCAACCTATCCAAGTCCCTTTGCAGACGACAATAGCCCTCCTCGGTATCCACAACTCCACCAACCTTTGTATCATCTGCAAATTTACTGACCCACCCTTCGACTTCCTCATCCAAGTCGTTAATAAAAATCACAAACAGGAGAGGACCCAGAACTGATCCCTGTGGCACGCCACTGGTAACTGGGCTCCAGGCTGAGTATTTACCATCTAAGACCACTCTCTGCCTTCTATCAGTTAGCCAATTCTTAATCCAACTGGCCACATTCCCCACTATCCCATGCCTCCTGACTTTCTCCATAAGTCTACCATGGGGGACCTTATCAAATGCCTTACTAAAATCCATGTACACCACATCCACTGGTTTACCCTCATCCACTTGCTTGGTCACCTGCTCAAAGAATTCAATCAGGCTTGTGAGGCAAGACCTACCCCTCACAAAACCGTGCTGACTGTCCCGAATCAAGCAGTGTCTTTCCAGATGCTCATAAATCCTATCCCTCAGCACCTTTTCCATCAACTTGCCTACCACCGAAGTAAGACTAACTGGCCTGTAATTCCCAGGGTTGTTCCTATTCCCTTTCTTGAACAGGGGCACAACATTTGCCACCCTCCAATCACCTGGTACCACCCCCGTCAGCAGAGAAGATGAAAAGATCATTGCCAGCGGCTCTGCAATTTCATCCCTTGCTTCCCATAACATCCTTGGATATACCCCGTCAGGCCCGGGAGACTTGTCTATCTTCAAGTTATTCAAAAACCCCAACACATCTTCCCTCCTAACGGGCAGTTCCTCGAGCTTACCAGTCTGTTTCACACCGTCCTCTTCAGTAATACACCCCTTCTCATTCGTAAATACCGAAGAGAAGTACTCATTCAAAACCTCACTTATCTCTTCCGGCTCAACACATAGTCTCCCGCTATTGTCCTTGACCGGACCTACGGTCCCCCTAGTCATCCTCATATTTCTGACATACGCGTAAAAGGCCTTGGGGTTTTCTTTTATCCTACCCGCCAAGCATTTTTCATGCCCTCTCTTAGCTCTCCTAATCCCTTTCTTCAGATCCTTCCTGGCCATCTTGTATCCCTCCAGAGCTATGCCTGTGCCCTTTTTCCTCAACTTTATATACGCATCCTTCTTCTTCCTAACAAGACTCTCAACCTCTCTTGTCAACCACGGTTCCCTCACATGACCATCCCTTCCCTGTCTGACAGGGACATGCTTATCAATGGCCCCTACTATCTGCTCCTTGAAAAAGTTCCACATTTCGACCGTGCCCTTCCCTGCCAGCATATGCTCCCAACTTATGCTCCTCAGTTCCTGCCTGACAGCATCATATCTACCCTTCCCCCAATTGTAAACCTTGCCCTGTTGCACATACCTATCCCTCTCCATTACCACAGTGAATGCTACAGAATTGTGATCACTATCTCCAAAGTGCTCGCCCACCAACAGCTCTATCACTTGCCCTGGTTCATTACCTAGTACCAAATCCAATATTGCCTCCCCTCTGGTCGGGCAGTCTACATACTGAGTCAGAAAAGCTTCCTGGACATACTGCACAAACACTACCCCATCCAAACTATTCGATCTAAAGAGTTGCCAATCAATATTTGGGAAGTTGAAATCCCCCATAATTACTACCCTGTGACTTCTGCTCCTTTCCAAAATCTGTTTCCCAATCTGCTCTTCCACCTCCCTGCTGCTATTGGGGGGCCTATAGAAAACTCCCATCAAGGTGACTGCTCCTTTCCTGTTCCTGACCTCAACCCACAGTGCCTCAGTCGGCAGATCCTCCTCGAAAATTCTTTCAGCAGTTGTTACACTATTTCTAACTAACAATGCCACCCCCCCACCTCTTTTACCACCATTCCTAATCTTATGAAAACATCTATAACCAGGTAGCTCCAAAAACCATTCCTCCCCCTCACCTATCCACGTTTCAGTGATGGCCACAACATCGTAGTCCCAAGTGCCCATCCACGCCTTCAATTCACTCACCTTATTCCTGATGCTTCTTGCGTTGAAGTATACGCACTTTAACCCTTCTCTGTGCCCATCTGTCCTCTGTGACAGTGCTACCTTCCCCAATACCTCACTACACTCTTTGTCTTTCTGAGTGGACCCACTGGTCCCTGGATTACAAGTCCGGTTCCCATCCCCCTCCCAAACTAGTTTAAACCCTCCCGAACAGTACTAGCAAACCTCCCTCCCAGGATATTGGTGCCCCTCTGGTTCAGATGCAGCCCGTCCTGTTTGAACAGGTCCCATCTTCCCCAGAATGCAGTCCAATTATCCAAGAACTGGAAGCCCTCCCTCCTACACCATTCCTGCAGCCACGTGTTCAGCTGTGCTCTCTCCCTATTCCTAGCCTCACTATCACGTGGCGCCGGCAACAAACCAGAGATAACAACTCTGTCCGTCCGAGCTTTCAGCTTCCAGCCTAACTCCCTAAACTCACTTCTAACATCTGTGCCACCCTTCCTTCCTACGTCGTTGGTGCCAATGTGCACCACGACCTCTGGCTGCTCCCCCTCCCCTTTAAGGATCCTGAAGACGCGATCACAAACATCACGGACCCTGGCACCAGGGAGGCAACAAACCATCCGTGCGTCTCGCCTGCGCCCACAGAACCGCCTGTCCGTACTCCTCACCATCGAGTCCCCGATGACTAGTGCTCTCCCATTCTCCCTCCTTCCCTTCTGAGCCACAGTGCAGGACCCCGTGCCAGAGGCCCGGTCACTGCTGCCTGCCCCCGATAGGCCGTCCCCCCCAACAGTATCTAAAACTGTATACTTGTTGTTGAGGGGAACGACCACAGGAGATCCCTGCACTGACCTCTTCCCACCTCTAACTGTTACCCAGCTGCCTTTGATTTGTGGAGTAACGACCTCCGTGTAGCTTCTATCTATCAACCCCTCAGCTTCCCGAATGATCCTCAGTTCATCCAGCTCCAGCTCCAATTCCCTAACACGGTCTGATAGGAGCTGGAGACGGATGCACTTCCAGCAGGTGAAGTCGGCAGGGTCCCCGGAGGTTTCCCTCACCTCGAACATTCTGCAGGAGGAGCAAGACACTACACTGGCTGCCATTTCTTTTATTCAATTACCCCTTAGTTAAGTACAACTATAGATATTAACAAAAACAGTAAATAGCTTACCTGCTCAGTCCTTTTTGGTTAGAGGAGGAGGGTAAAAAGGGTCTTATTATTAGGTTAGAGGAGGAGGATGGGTGGGAGACAATACATGTGTAGTGGCTCGGGTTTACTCAGCTCCGCACCATTAAGGAAAATACCTACCCAGGAGTCCTCGCTGCCGACCAGCTTCCGGTTCCTCCGGCGCCAAAAGAAACTCAAAGACAAGGAAAACAGTAAGTAAAACAGTAAGTACTTACTTTTAAAACACAGCTCCTGATGCCTTCACTCACCCACCGAAGAGTCGCTACCTTCTCCTGCTGCTCCGCCGGGAAATGAGGCCGAGTCCACGGAGCTCCGCACCTTTAAGGAAAATACCTACCCAGGAGTCCTCGCTGCCGACCAGCTTCCGGTTCCTCCGGTTCTGCTTCAGTGACATGGGTTCGGTTCTGTTTACAGCCACACTCTTACAGCTCCAGTGACCTGGGTTCGGTTCTGTTTACTGCCACAGTCTCACAGCTCCAGTGTCCCGGGTTCGGTTCTGTTTACAGCCACACTCTTACAGCTCCAGTGACCTGGGTTCGGTTCTGTTTACTGCCACAGCCTCACAGCTCCAGTGACCCGGGTTCGGTTCTGTTTACTGCCACAGTCTCACAGCTCCAGTGACCTGGGTTCGGTTCTGTTTACTGCCACAGTCTCACAGCTCCAGTGACCTGGGTTCTGTTCTGTTTACTGCCACAGTCTCACAGCTCCAGTGACCTGGGTTCGGTTCTGTTTACTGCCACAGTCTCACAGCTCCAGTGACCCGGGTTCGGTTCTGTTTACTGCCACAGTCTCACAGCTCCAGTGACCCGGGTTCGGTTCTGTTTACTGCCACAGTCTCACAGCTCCAGTGACCTGGGTTCGGTTCTGTTTACTGCCACAGCCTCACAGCTCCAGTGACCCGGGTTCGGTTCTGTTTACTGCCACAGTCTCACCGCTCCAGTGACCCGGGTTCGGTTCTGTTTACTGCCACAGTCTCACCGCTCCAGTGACCCGGGTTCGGTTCTGTTTACTGCCACAGTCTCACAGCTCCAGTGACCTGGGTTCGGTTCTGGGGACTGCCACAGTCTCACAGCTCCAGTGACCCGGGTTCGGTTCTGGGGACTGCCACAGTCTCACAGCTCCAGTGACCTGGGTTCGGTTCTGTTTACTGCCACAGTCTCACAGCTCCAGTGACCTGGGTTCGGTTCTGTTTACTGCCACAGCCTCACAGCTCCAGTGTCCCGGGTTCGGTTCTGTTTACTGCCACAGTCTCACAGCTCCAGTGACCCGGGTTCAGTTCTGCGTACTGCCACAGTCTCACATCTCCAGTGTCCCGGGTTCGGTTCTGGGGACTGCCACAGTCTCACAGCTCCAGTGTCCCGGGTTCGGTTCTGTTTACTGCCACACTATCACAGCTCCAGTGACCTGGGTTCGGTTCTGGGGACTGCGACAGCCTCACAGCTCCAGTGACCTGGGTTCGGTTCTGTTTACTGCCGCAGCCTCACAGCTCCAGTGACCCGGGTTCGGTTCTGTTTTTTGCCACAGTCTCACAGCTCCAGTGTCCCGGGTTCGGTTCTGTTTACTGCCACAGTCTCACAGCTCCAGTGTCCCGGGTTCGGTTCTGTTTACTGCCACAGTCTCACAGCTCCAGTGACCCGGGTTCGGTTCTGTTTACTGCCACAGTCTCACAGCTCCATTGTCCCGTGTTCGGTTCTGTTTACTGTCACAGTCTCACAGCTCCAGTGACCTGGGTTCGGTTCTGTTTACTGCCACAGCCTCACAGCTCCAGTGACCCGGGTTCGGTTCTGTTTACTGTCACAGTCTTACAGCTCCAGTGACCTGGGTTCGGTTCTGTTTACTGCCACAGCCTCACAGCTCCAGTGACCCGGGTTCGGTTCTGTTTTTTGCCACAGTCTCACAGCTCCAGTGACCTGGGTTCGGTTCTGGGGACTGCCACAGTCTCACAGCTCCAGTGTCCCGGGTCCGGTTCTGTTTACTGCCACAGCCTCACAGCTCCAGTGACCCGGGTTCGTTTCTGTTTACTGCCACAGTCTCACAGCTCCAGTGTCCCGGGTCCGGTTCTGTTTACTGCGACAGTCTCACAGCTCCAGTGACCTGGGTTCAGTTCTGTTTACTGCCACAGTCTCACAGCTCCAGTGACCTGGGTTCGGTTCTGTTTACTGCCACTGTCTCACAGCTCCAGTGACCTGGGTTCGGTTCTGTTTACTGCCACAGTCTCACAGCTTCAGTGACCCGGGTTCGGTTCTGTTTACTGCCACAGTCTCATAGCTCCAGTGACCTGGGTTCGGTTCTGCGTACTGCCACAGTCTCACAGCTCCAGTGACCCGGGTTCTGTTCTGTTCACTGCCACAGTCTCACAGCTCCAGTGTCCTGGGTTCGGTTCTGTTTACTGCCACTGTCTCACAGCTCCAGTGACCTGGGTTCGGTTCTGTTTACTGCCACAGTCTCACAGCTCCAGTGACCCGGGTTCAGTTCTGTTTACTGCCACAGTCTCACAGCTCCAGTGACCTGGGTTCAGTTCTGTTTACTGCCACAGTCTCACAGCTCCAGTGACCTGGGTTCAGTTCTGTTTACTGCCACAGTCTCACAGCTCCAGTGACCTGGGTTCGGTTCTGTTTACTGCCACAGCCTCACAGCTCCAGTTTCCTGGGTTCGGTTCTGGGGACTGCCACAGTCTCACAGCTCCAGTGTCCCGGGTTCGGTTCTGTTTACTGCCACACTCTCACAGCTTCAGTGACCCGGGTTCAGTTCTGCGTACTGCCGCAGTCTCACAGCTCCAGTGACCCGGGTTCAGTTCTGTTTACTGCCACAGTCTCACAGCTCCAGTGTCCCGGGTTCGGTTCTGTTTACTGCCACAGTCTCACAGCTCCAGTGTCCTGGGTTCGGTTCTGTTTACTGCCGCAGTCTCATAGCTCCAGTGACCTGGGTTCGGTTCTGCGTTCTGCCGCAGTCTCACAGCTCCAGTGACCCGGGTTCTGTTCTGTTCACTGCCACAGTCTCACAGCTCCAGTGTCCCGGGTTCGGTTCTGTTTACTGCCACAGCCTCACAGCTCCAGTGTCCCGGGTTCGGTTCTGTTTACTGCCACAGTCTCACAGCTCCAGTGTCCTGGGTTCGGTTCTGTTTACTGCCACAGTCTCACAGCTCCAGTGACCTGGGTTCCGTTCTGTTTACTGCCACAGTCACACAGCTCCAGTGACCTGGGTTCGGTTCTGTTTACTGCCACAGTCACACAGCTCCAGTGACCTGGGTTCGGTTCTGTTTACTGCCACAGTCTCACAGCTCCAGTGACCTGGGTTCGGTTCTGTTCACTGCCACAGTCTCACAGCTCCAGTGTCCCGGGTTCGGTTCTGTTTACTGCCACAGTCTCACAGCTCCAGTGTCCCGGGTTCGGTTCTGTTTACTGCCACAGTCTCACAGCTCCAGTGACCCGGGTTCGGTTCTGTTTACTGCCACAGTCTCACAGCTCCAGTGTCCCGTGTTCGGTTCTGTTTACTGTCACAGTCTCACAGCTCCAGTGACCTGGGTTCGGTTCTGTTTACTGCCACAGCCTCACAGCTCCAGTGACCCGGGTTCGGTTCTGTTTACTGTCACAGTCTTACAGCTCCAGTGACCTGGGTTCGGTTCTGTTTACTGCCACAGCCTCACAGCTCCAGTGACCCGGGTTCGGTTCTGTTTTTTGCCACAGTCTCACAGCTCCAGTGACCTGGGTTCGGTTCTGTTTACTGCCCCAGTCTCACAGCTCCAGTGACCTGGGTTCAGTTCTGTTTACTGCCACAGTCTCACAGCTCCAGTGACCTGGGTTCGGTTCTGTTTACTGCCACAGTCTCACAGCTCCAGTGACCTGGGTCCGGTTCTGTTTACTGCCACAGCCTCACAGCTCCAGTGACCTGGGTTCCGTTCTGTTTACTGCCACAGTCTCACTGCTCCAGTGACCTGGGTTCGGTTCTGTTTACTGCCACAGTCTCACATCTACAGTGACCCGGGTTCGGTTCTGTTTACTGCCACAGTCTCACAGCTCCAGTGACCTGGGTTCGGTTCTGTTTACTGCCACAGTCTCACAGCTCCAGTGTCCCGGGTTCAGTTCTGTTTACTGCCACAGTCTCACAGCTCCAGTGACCCGGGTTCGGTTCTGTTTACTGCCACAGTCTCAGAGCTCCAGTGACCCGGGTTCGGTTCTGCGTACTGCCACAGTCTCACAGCTCCAGTAACCCGGGTTCCGTTCTGTTTACTGCCACAGTCTCACAGCTCCAGTGACCTGGGTTCGGTTCTGTTCACTGCCACAGTCTCACAGCTCCAGTGTCCCGGGTTCGGTTCTGTTTACTGCCACAGTCTCACAGCTCCAGTGTCCCGGGTTCGGTTCTGTTTACTGCCACAGTCTCACAGCTCCAGTGTCCCGGGTTCGGTTCTGTTTACTGTCACAGTCTTACAGCTCCAGTGACCTGGGTTCGGTTCTGTTTACTGCCACAGTCTCACAGCTCCAGTGACCCGGGTTCGGTTCTGTTTACTGCCACAGCCTCACAGCTCCAGTGTCCTGGGTTCGGTTCTGTTTACTGCCACAGTCTCACAGCTCCAGTGACCTGGGTTCGGTTCTGTTTACTGCCACAGTCTCACAGCTCCAGTGACCTGGGTTCGGTTCTGTTTACTGCCACAGTCTCACAGCTCCAGTGACCCGGGTTCGGTTCTGTTTACTGCCACAGCCTCACAGCTCCAGTGACCATGGTTCGTTTCTGTTTACTGCCACAGTCTCACCGCTCCAGTGACCCGGGTTCGGTTCTGTTTACTGCCACAGTCTCACAGCTCCAGTGACCTGGGTTCGGTTCTGTTTACTGCCACAGTCTCACAGCTCCAGTGACCTGGGTTCGGTTCTGGGGACTGCCACAGTCTCACAGCTCCAGTGACCCGGGTTCGGTTCTGGGGACTGCCACAGTCTCACAGCTCCAGTGACCTGGGTTCGGTTCTGTTTACTGCCACAGTCTCACAGCTCCAGTGTCCCGGGTTCGGTTCTGTTTACTGCCACAGTCTCACAGCTCCAGTGACCTGGGTTCGGTTCTGCGTACTGCCACAGTCTCACAGTTCCAGTGACCTGGGTTCGGTTCTGTTTACTGCCACAGCCTCACAGCTCCAGTGTCCCGGGTTCGGTTCTGTTTACTACCACAGTCTCACAGCTCCAGTGACCCGGGTTCAGTTCTGCGTACTTCCACAGTCTCACAGCTCCAGTGTCCCGGGTTCGGTTCTGGGGACTGCCACAGCCTCACAGCTCCAGTTTCCCGGGTTCGGTTCTGTTTACTGCCACACTCTCACAGCTCCAGTGACCTGGGTTCGGTTCTGGGGACTGCCACAGCCTCACAGCTCCAGTGACCTGGGTTCAGTTCTGTTTTTTGCCACAGTCTCACAGCTCCAGTGTCCTGGGTTCAGTTCTGTTTACTGCCACAGTCTCACAGCTCCAGTGACCTGGGTTCGGTTCTGTTTTTTGCCACAGTCTCACAGCTCCAGTGTCCTGGGTTCAGTTCTGTTTACTGCCACAGTCTCACAGCTCCAGTGACCTGGGTTCGGTTCTGTTTACTGCCACAGCCTCACAGCTCCAGTGTCCCGGGTTCGGTTCTGTTTACTACCACAGTCTCACAGCTCCAGTGACCCGGGTTCAGTTCTGCGTACTTCCACAGTCTCACAGCTCCAGTGTCCCGGGTTCGGTTCTGGGGACTGCCACAGCCTCACAGCTCCAGTTTCCCGGGTTCGGTTCTGTTTACTGCCACACTCTCACAGCTCCAGTGACCTGGGTTCGGTTCTGGGGACTGCCACAGCCTCACAGCTCCAGTGACCTGGGTTCAGTTCTGTTTTTTGCCACAGTCTCACAGCTCCAGTGTCCTGGGTTCAGTTCTGTTTACTGCCACAGTCTCACAGCTCCAGTGACCTGGGTTCGGTTCTGTTTTTTGCCACAGTCTCACAGCTCCAGTGTCCTGGGTTCAGTTCTGTTTACTGCCACAGTCTCACAGCTCCAGTGACCTGGGTTCGGTTCTGTTTACTGCCCCAGTCTCACAGCTCCAGTGACCTGGGTTCAGTTCTGTTTACTGCCACAGTTTCACAGCTCCAGTGACCTGGGTTCGGTTCTGTTTACTGCCACAGTCTCACAGCTCCAGTGACCTGGGTCCGGTTCTGTTTACTGCCACAGCCTCACAGCTCCAGTGACCTGGGTTCGGTTCTGTTTACTGCCACAGTCTCACTGCTCCAGTGACCTGGGTTCGGTTCTGTTTACTGCCACAGTCTCACATCTACAGTGACCCGGGTTCGGTTCTGTTTACTGCCACAGTCTCACAGCTCCAGTGACCTGGGTTCGGTTCTGTTTACTGCCACAGTCTCACAGCTCCAGTGTCCCGGGTTCAGTTCTGTTTACTGCCACAGTCTCACAGCTCCAGTGACCCGGGTTCGGTTCTGTTTACTGCCACAGTCTCAGAGCTCCAGTGACCCGGGTTCGGTTCTGCGTACTGCCACAGTCTCACAGCTCCAGTAACCCGGGTTCCGTTCTGTTTACTGCCACAGTCTCACAGCTCCAGTGACCTGGGTTCGGTTCTGTTCACTGCCACAGTCTCACAGCTCCAGTGTCCCGGGTTCGGTTCTGTTTACTGCCACAGTCTCACAGCTCCAGTGTCCCGGGTTCGGTTCTGTTTACTGCCACAGTCTCACAGCTCCAGTGTCCCGGGTTCGGTTCTGTTTACTGTCACAGTCTTACAGCTCCAGTGACCTGGGTTCGGTTCTGTTTACTGCCACAGTCTCACAGCTCCAGTGACCCGGGTTCGGTTCTGTTTACTGCCACAGCCTCACAGCTCCAGTGTCCTGGGTTCGGTTCTGTTTACTGCCACAGTCTCACAGCTCCAGTGACCTGGGTTCGGTTCTGTTTACTGCCACAGTCTCACAGCTCCAGTGACCTGGGTTCGGTTCTGTTTACTGCCACAGTCTCACAGCTCCAGTGACCCGGGTTCGGTTCTGTTTACTGCCACAGCCTCACAGCTCCAGTGACCATGGTTCGTTTCTGTTTACTGCCACAGTCTCACCGCTCCAGTGACCCGGGTTCGGTTCTGTTTACTGCCACAGTCTCACAGCTCCAGTGACCTGGGTTCGGTTCTGTTTACTGCCACAGTCTCACAGCTCCAGTGACCTGGGTTCGGTTCTGGGGACTGCCACAGTCTCACAGCTCCAGTGACCCGGGTTCGGTTCTGGGGACTGCCACAGTCTCACAGCTCCAGTGACCTGGGTTCGGTTCTGTTTACTGCCACAGTCTCACAGCTCCAGTGTCCCGGGTTCGGTTCTGTTTACTGCCACAGTCTCACAGCTCCAGTGACCTGGGTTCGGTTCTGCGTACTGCCACAGTCTCACAGTTCCAGTGACCTGGGTTCGGTTCTGTTTACTGCCACAGCCTCACAGCTCCAGTGTCCCGGGTTCGGTTCTGTTTACTACCACAGTCTCACAGCTCCAGTGACCCGGGTTCAGTTCTGCGTACTTCCACAGTCTCACAGCTCCAGTGTCCCGGGTTCGGTTCTGGGGACTGCCACAGCCTCACAGCTCCAGTTTCCCGGGTTCGGTTCTGTTTACTGCCACACTCTCACAGCTCCAGTGACCTGGGTTCGGTTCTGGGGACTGCCACAGCCTCACAGCTCCAGTGACCTGGGTTCAGTTCTGTTTTTTGCCACAGTCTCACAGCTCCAGTGTCCTGGGTTCAGTTCTGTTTACTGCCACAGTCTCACAGCTCCAGTGACCTGGGTTCGGTTCTGTTTTTTGCCACAGTCTCACAGCTCCAGTGTCCTGGGTTCAGTTCTGTTTACTGCCACAGTCTCACAGCTCCAGTGACCTGGGTTCGGTTCTGTTTACTGCCACAGCCTCACAGCTCCAGTGTCCCGGGTTCGGTTCTGTTTACTACCACAGTCTCACAGCTCCAGTGACCCGGGTTCAGTTCTGCGTACTTCCACAGTCTCACAGCTCCAGTGTCCCGGGTTCGGTTCTGGGGACTGCCACAGCCTCACAGCTCCAGTTTCCCGGGTTCGGTTCTGTTTACTGCCACACTCTCACAGCTCCAGTGACCTGGGTTCGGTTCTGGGGACTGCCACAGCCTCACAGCTCCAGTGACCTGGGTTCAGTTCTGTTTTTTGCCACAGTCTCACAGCTCCAGTGTCCTGGGTTCAGTTCTGTTTACTGCCACAGTCTCACAGCTCCAGTGACCTGGGTTCGGTTCTGTTTTTTGCCACAGTCTCACAGCTCCAGTGTCCTGGGTTCAGTTCTGTTTACTGCCACAGTCTCACAGCTCCAGTGACCTGGGTTCGGTTCTGTTTACTGCCACAGTCTCACAGCTCCAGTGACCCGGGTTCGGTTCTGTTTACTGCCACAGCCTCACAGCTCCAGTGACCATGGTTCGTTTCTGTTTACTGCCACAGTCTCACCGCTCCAGTGACCCGGGTTCGGTTCTGTTTACTGCCACAGTCTCACAGCTCCAGTGACCTGGGTTCGGTTCTGTTTACTGCCACAGTCTCACAGCTCCAGTGACCTGGGTTCGGTTCTGGGGACTGCCACAGTCTCACAGCTCCAGTGACCCGGGTTCGGTTCTGGGGACTGCCACAGTCTCACAGCTCCAGTGACCTGGGTTCGGTTCTGTTTACTGCCACAGTCTCACAGCTCCAGTGTCCCGGGTTCGGTTCTGTTTACTGCCACAGTCTCACAGCTCCAGTGACCTGGGTTCGGTTCTGCGTACTGCCACAGTCTCACAGTTCCAGTGACCTGGGTTCGGTTCTGTTTACTGCCACAGCCTCACAGCTCCAGTGTCCCGGGTTCGGTTCTGTTTACTACCACAGTCTCACAGCTCCAGTGACCCGGGTTCAGTTCTGCGTACTTCCACAGTCTCACAGCTCCAGTGTCCCGGGTTCGGTTCTGGGGACTGCCACAGCCTCACAGCTCCAGTTTCCCGGGTTCGGTTCTGTTTACTGCCACACTCTCACAGCTCCAGTGACCTGGGTTCGGTTCTGGGGACTGCCACAGCCTCTCAGCTCCAGTGACCTGGGTTCAGTTCTGTTTTTTGCCACAGTCTCACAGCTCCAGTGTCCTGGGTTCAGTTCTGTTTACTGCCACAGTCTCACAGCTCCAGTGACCTGGGTTCGGTTCTGTTTTTTGCCACAGTCTCACAGCTCCAGTGACCTGGGTTCGGTTCTGTTTACTGCCACAGCCTCACAGCTCCAGTGTCCCGGGTTCGGTTCTGTTTACTACCACAGTCTCACAGCTCCAGTGACCCGGGTTCAGTTCTGCGTACTTCCACAGTCTCACAGCTCCAGTGTCCCGGGTTCGGTTCTGGGGACTGTCACAGCCTCACAGCTCCTGTTTCCCGGGTTCGGTTCTGTTTACTGCCACACTCTCACAGCTCCAGTGACCTGGGTTCGGTTCTGGGGACTGCCACAGCCTCACAGCTCCAGTGACCTGGGTTTAGTTCTGTTTTTTGCCACAGTCTCACAGCTCCAGTGTCCTGGGTTCAGTTCTGTTTACTGCCACAGTCTCACAGCTCCAGTGACCTGGGTTCGGTTCTGTTTTTTGCCACAGTCTCACAGCTCCAGTGTCCTGGGTTCAGTTCTGTTTACTGCCACAGTCTCACAGCTCCAGTGACCTGGGTTCGGTTCTGTTTACTGCCACAGTCTCACAGTTCCAGTGACCTGGGTTCGGTTCTGTTTACTGCCACAGTCTCACAGCTCCAGTGACCCGGGTTCGGTTCTGTTTACTGCCACAGCCTCACAGCTCCAGTGTCCTGGGTTCAGTTCTGTTTACTGCCACAGTCTCACAGCTCCAGTGACCTGGGTTCGGTTCTGTTTTTTGCCACAGTCTCACAGCTCCAGTGACATGGGTTCGGTTCTGTTTACTGCCGCAGCCTCACAGCTCCAGTGACCTGGGTTCAGTTCTGTTTTTTGCCACAGTCTCACAGCTCCAGTGTCCTGGGTTCAGTTCTGTTTACTGCCACAGTCTCACAGCTCCAGTGACCTGGGTTCGGTTCTGTTTTTTGCCACAGTCTCACAGCTCCAGTGTCCTGGGTTCAGTTCTGTTTACTGCCACAGTCTCACAGTTCCAGTGACCTGGGTTCGGTTCTGTTTACTGCCACAGCCTCACAGCTCCAGTGACCCGGGTTCGGTTCTGTTTACTGTCACAGTCTTACAGCTCCAGTGACCTGGGTTCGGTTCTGTTTACTGCCGCAGCCTCACAGCTCCAGTGACCCGGGTTCTGTTCTGTTTTTTGCCACAGTCTCACAGCTCCAGTGACCTGGGTTCGGTTCTGGGGACTGCCACAGTCTCACAGCTCCAGTGTCCCGGGTCCGGTTCTGTTTACTGCCACAGCCTCACAGCTCCAGTGACCCGGGTTCGTTTCTGTTTACTGCCACAGTCTCACAGCTCCAGTGTCCCGGGTCCGGTTCTGTTTACTGCGACAGTCTCACAGCTCCAGTGACCTGGGTTCAGTTCTGTTTACTGCCACAGTCTCACAGCTCCAGTGACCTGGGTTCGGTTCTGTTTACTGCCACTGTCTCACAGCTCCAGTGACCTGGGTTCGGTTCTGTTTACTGCCACAGTCTCACAGCTTCAGTGACCCGGGTTCGGTTCTGTTTACTGCCACAGTCTCATAGCTCCAGTGACCTGGGTTCGGTTCTGCGTACTGCCACAGTCTCACAGCTCCAGTGACCCGGGTTCTGTTCTGTTCACTGCCACAGTCTCACAGCTCCAGTGTCCTGGGTTCGGTTCTGTTTACTGCCACTGTCTCACAGCTCCAGTGACCTGGGTTCGGTTCTGTTTACTGCCACAGTCTCACAGCTCCAGTGACCCGGGTTCAGTTCTGTTTACTGCCACAGTCTCACAGCTCCAGTGACCTGGGTTCAGTTCTGTTTACTGCCACAGTCTCACAGCTCCAGTAACCTGGGTTCAGTTCTGTTTACTGCCACAGTCTCACAGCTCCAGTGACCTGGGTTCGGTTCTGTTTACTGCCACAGCCTCACAGCTCCAGTTTCCTGGGTTCGGTTCTGGGGACTGCCACAGTCTCACAGCTCCAGTGTCCCGGGTTCGGTTCTGTTTACTGCCACACTCTCACAGCTTCAGTGACCCGGGTTCAGTTCTGCGTACTGCCGCAGTCTCACAGCTCCAGTGACCCGGGTTCAGTTCTGTTTACTGCCACAGTCTCACAGCTCCAGTGTCCCGGGTTCGGTTCTGTTTACTGCCACAGTCTCACAGCTCCAGTGTCCTGGGTTCGGTTCTGTTTACTGCCGCAGTCTCATAGCTCCAGTGACCTGGGTTCGGTTCTGCGTACTGCCGCAGTCTCACAGCTCCAGTGACCCGGGTTCTGTTCTGTTCACTGCCACAGTCTCACAGCTCCAGTGTCCCGGGTTCGGTTCTGTGTACTGCCACAGCCTCACAGCTCCAGTGTCCCGGGTTCGGTTCTGTTTACTGCCACAGTCTCACAGCTCCAGTGTCCTGGATTCGGTTCTGTTTACTGCCACAGTCTCACAGCTCCAGTGACCTGGGTTCCGTTCTGTTTACTGCCACAGTCACACAGCTCCAGTGACCTGGGTTCGGTTCTGTTTACTGCCACAGTCACACAGCTCCAGTGACCTGGGTTCGGTTCTGTTTACTGCCACAGTCTCACAGCTCCAGTGACCTGGGTTCGGTTCTGTTCACTGCCACAGTCTCACAGCTCCAGTGTCCCGGGTTCGGTTCTGTTTACTGCCACAGTCTCACAGCTCCAGTGTCCCGGGTTCGGTTCTGTTTACTGCCACAGTCTCACAGCTCCAGTGACCCGGGTTCGGTTCTGTTTACTGCCACAGTCTCACAGCTCCAGTGTCCCGTGTTCGGTTCTGTTTACTGTCACAGTCTCACAGCTCCAGTGACCTGGGTTCAGTTCTGTTTACTGCCACAGTCTCACAGCTCCAGTGACCTGGGTTCGGTTCTGTTTACTGCCACAGTCTCACAGCTCCAGTGACCTGGGTCCGGTTCTGTTTACTGCCACAGCCTCACAGCTCCAGTGACCTGGGTTCGGTTCTGTTTACTGCCACAGTCTCACATCTACAGTGACCCGGGTTCGGTTCTGTTTACTGCCACAGTCTCACAGCTCCAGTGACCTGGGTTCGGTTCTGTTTACTGCCACAGTCTCACAGCTCCAGTGTCCCGGGTTCAGTTCTGTTTACTGCCACAGTCTCACAGCTCCAGTGACCCGGGTTCGGTTCTGTTTACTGCCACAGTCTCAGAGCTCCAGTGACCCGGGTTCGGTTCTGCGTACTGCCACAGTCTCACAGCTCCAGTAACCCGGGTTCCGTTCCGTTTACTGCCACAGTCTCACAGCTCCAGTGACCTGGGTTCGGTTCTGTTCACTGCCACAGTCTCACAGCTCCAGTGTCCCGGGTTCGGTTCTGTTTACTGCCACAGTCTCACAGCTCCAGTGTCCCGGGTTCGGTTCTGTTTACTGCCACAGTCTCACAGCTCCAGTGTCCCGGGTTCGGTTCTGTTTACTGTCACAGTCTTACAGCTCCAGTGACCTGGGTTCGGTTCTGTTTACTGCCACAGTCTCACAGCTCCAGTGACCCGGGTTCGGTTCTGTTTACTGCCACAGCCTCACAGCTCCAGTGTCCTGGGTTCGGTTCTGTTTACTGCCACAGTCTCACAGCTCCAGTGACCTGGGTTCGGTTCTGTTTACTGCCACAGTCTCACAGCTCCAGTGACCTGGGTTCGGTTCTGTTTACTGCCACAGTCTCACAGCTCCAGTGACCCGGGTTCGGTTCTGTTTACTGCCACAGCCTCACAGCTCCAGTGACCATGGTTCGTTTCTGTTTACTGCCACAGTCTCACCGCTCCAGTGACCCGGGTTCGGTTCTGTTTACTGCCACAGTCTCACAGCTCCAGTGACCTGGGTTCGGTTCTGTTTACTGCCACAGTCTCACAGCTCCAGTGACCTGGGTTCGGTTCTGGGGACTGCCACAGTCTCACAGCTCCAGTGACCTGGGTTCGGTTCTGGGGACTGCCACAGTCTCACAGCTCCAGTGACCTGGGTTCGGTTCTGTTTACTGCCACAGTCTCACAGCTCCAGTGTCCCGGGTTCGGTTCTGTTTACTGCCACAGTCTCACAGCTCCAGTGACCTGGGTTCGGTTCTGCGTACTGCCACAGTCTCACAGTTCCAGTGACCTGGGTTCGGTTCTGTTTACTGCCACAGCCTCACAGCTCCAGTGTCCCGGGTTCGGTTCTGTTTACTACCACAGTCTCACAGCTCCAGTGACCCGGGTTCAGTTCTGCGTACTTCCACAGTCTCACAGCTCCAGTGTCCCGGGTTCGGTTCTGGGGACTGCCACAGCCTCACAGCTCCAGTTTCCCGGGTTCGGTTCTGTTTACTGCCACACTCTCACAGCTCCAGTGACCTGGGTTCGGTTCTGGGGACTGCCACAGCCTCACAGCTCCAGTGACCTGGGTTCAGTTCTGTTTTTTGCCACAGTCTCACAGCTCCAGTGTCCTGGGTTCAGTTCTGTTTACTGCCACAGTCTCACAGCTCCAGTGACCTGGGTTCGGTTCTGTTTTTTGCCACAGTCTCACAGCTCCAGTGTCCTGGGTTCAGTTCTGTTTACTGCCACAGTCTCACAGCTCCAGTGACCTGGGTTCGGTTCTGTTTACTGCCACAGCCTCACAGCTCCAGTGTCCCGGGTTCGGTTCTGTTTACTACCACAGTCTCACAGCTCCAGTGACCCGGGTTCAGTTCTGCGTACTTCCACAGTCTCACAGCTCCAGTGTCCCGGGTTCGGTTCTGGGGACTGCCACAGCCTCACAGCTCCAGTTTCCCGGGTTCGGTTCTGTTTACTGCCACACTCTCACAGCTCCAGTGACCTGGGTTCGGTTCTGGGGACTGCCACAGCCTCACAGCTCCAGTGACCTGGGTTCAGTTCTGTTTTTTGCCACAGTCTCACAGCTCCAGTGTCCTGGGTTCAGTTCTGTTTACTGCCACAGTCTCACAGCTCCAGTGACCTGGGTTCGGTTCTGTTTTTTGCCACAGTCTCACAGCTCCAGTGTCCTGGGTTCAGTTCTGTTTACTGCCACAGTCTCACAGCTCCAGTGACCTGGGTTCGGTTCTGTTTACTGCCACAGTCTCACAGTTCCAGTGACCTGGGTTCGGTTCTGTTTACTGCCACAGTCTCACAGCTCCAGTGACCCGGGTTCGGTTCTGTTTACTGCCACAGCCTCACAGCTCCAGTGTCCTGGGTTCAGTTCTGTTTACTGCCACAGTCTCACAGCTCCAGTGACCTGGGTTCGGTTCTGTTTTTTGCCACAGTCTCACAGCTCCAGTGACATGGGTTCGGTTCTGTTTACTGCCGCAGCCTCACAGCTCCAGTGACCTGGGTTCAGTTCTGTTTTTTGCCACAGTCTCACAGCTCCAGTGTCCTGGGTTCAGTTCTGTTTACTGCCACAGTCCCACAGCTCCAGTGACCTGGGTTCGGTTCTGTTTTTTGCCACAGTCTCACAGCTCCAGTGTCCTGGGTTCAGTTCTGTTTACTGCCACAGTCTCACAGTTCCAGTGACCTGGGTTCGGTTCTGTTTACTGCCACAGTCTCACAGCTCCAGTGACCCGGGTTCGGTTCTGTTTACTGCCACAGCCTCACAGCTCCAGTGTCCTGGGTTCAGTTCTGTTTACTGCCACAGTCTCACAGCTCCAGTGACCTGGGTTCGGTTCTGTTTTTTGCCACAGCCTCACAGCTCCAGTGACCTGGGTTCGGTTCTGTTTACTGCCACAGTCTCACAGTTCCAGTGACCTGGGTTCGGTTCTGTTTACTGCCACAGTCTCACAGCTCCAGTGACCTGGGTTCGGTTCTGTTTACTGCCACAGTCTCACAGCTCCAGTGACCCGGGTTCGGTTCTGTTTACTGCCACAGCCTCACAGCTCCAGTGACCCGGGTTCGTTCCTGTTTACTGCCACAGTCTCCCCGCTCCAGTGACCCGGGTTCGGTTCTGTTTACTGCCACAGTCTCACAGCTCCAGTGACCTGGGTTCAGTTCTGTTTACTGCCACACTCTCACAGCTCCAGTGACCTGGGTTCGGTTCTGGGGACTGCCACAGTCTCACAGCTCCAGTGACCCGGGTTCGGTTCTGGGGACTGCCACAGTCTCACAGCTCCAGTGACCTGGTTTCGGTTCTGTTTACTGCCACAGTCTCACAGCTCCAGTGACCTGGGTTCGGTTCTGTTTACTGCCACAGCCTCACAGCTCCAGTGTCCCGGGTTCGGTTCTGTTTACTGCCACAGTCTCACAGCTCCAGTGACCCGGGTTCAGTTCTGTTTACTGCCACAGTCTCACAGCTCCAGTGTCCCGGGTTCGGTTCTGTTTACTGTCACAGTCTCACAGCTCCAGTGTCCCGGGTTCGGTTCTGTTTACTGCCACAGTCTCACAGCTCCAGTGACATGGGTTCGGTTCTGGGGACTGCCACAGCCTCACAGCTCCAGTGTCCCGGGTTCGGTTCTGTTTACTGCCACACTCTCACAGCTCCAGTGACCTGGGTTCGGTTCTGGGGACTGCCACAGCCTCACAGCTCCAGTGACCTGGGTTCGGTTCTGTTTACTGCCGCAGCCTCACAGCTCCAGTGACCCGGGTTCGGTTCTGTTTTTTGCCACAGTCTCACAGCTCCAGTGACCTGGGTTCGGTTCTGGGGACTGACACAGTCTCACAGCTACAGTGTCCCGGGTCCGGTTCTGTTTACTGCCACAGCCTCACAGCTCCAGTGACCCGGGTTCGGTTCTGTTTACTGCCACAGTCTCACAGCTCCAGTGTCCCGGGTCCGGTTCTGTTTACTGCCACAGTCTCACAGCTCCAGTGACCTGGGTTCGGTTCTGTTTACTGCCACAGTCTCACAGATCCAGTGACCTGGGTTCGGTTCTGTTTACTGCCACAGTCTCACAGCTCCAGTGACCTGGGTTCGGTTCTGTTTACTGCCACAGTCTCACAGCTTCAGTGACCTGGGTTCGGTTCTGTTTACTGCCACAGTCTCACAGCTCCAGTGACCTGGGTTCGGTTCTGTTTACTGCCACAGTCTCACAGCTCCAGTGTCCTGGGTTCAGTTCTGTTTACTGCCACAGTCTCACAGCTCCAGTGACCCGGGTTCGGTTCTGTTTACTGCCACAGCCTCACAGCTCCAGTGACCCGGGTTCGGTTCTGTTTACTGCCACAGTCTCACCGCTCCAGTGACCCGGGTTCGGTTCTGTTTACTGCCACAGTCTCACAGCTCCAGTGACCTGGGTTCGGTTCTGGAGACTGCCACAGTCTCACAGCTCCAGTGACCTGGGTTCGGTTCTGTTTACTGCCAACGTCTCACAGCTCCAGTGACCTGGGTTCGGTTCTGTTTACTGCCACAGCCTCACAGCTCCAGTGTCCCGGGTTCGGTTCTGTTTACTGCCACAGTCTCACAGCTCCAGTGTCCCGGGTTCGGTTCTGGGGACTGCCACAGCCTCACAGCTCCAGTGTCCCGGGTTCGGTTCTGTTTACTGCCACACTCTCACAGCTCCAGTGACCTGGGTTCGGTTCTGGGGAATGCCACAGCCTCACAGCTCCAGTGACCTGGGTTCGGTTCTGTTTACTGCCACAGTCTCACAGCTCCAGTGACCTGGGTTCGGTTCTGGGGACTGCCACAGTCTCACAGCTCCAGTGTCCCGGGTCCGGTTCTGTTTACTGCCACAGCCTCACAGCTCCAGTGACCCGGGTTCGGTTCTGTTTACTGCCACAGTCTCACAGCTCCAGTGTCCCGGGTCCGGTTCTGTTTACTGCCACAGTCTCACAGCTCCAGTGACCTGGGTTCGGTTCTGTTTACTGCCACAGTCTCACAGCTCCAGTGACCTGGGTTCGGTTCTGTTTACTGCCACAGTCTCACAGCTCCAGTGACCTGGGTTCGGTTCTGTTTACTGCCACAGTCTCACAGCTTCAGTGACCCGGGTTTGGTTCTGTTTACTGCCACAGTCTCACAGCTCCAGTGACCCGGGTTCTGTTGTGTTCACTGCCACAGTCTCACAGCTCCAGTGTCCCGGGTTCGGTTCTGTTTACTGTCATAGTCTCACAGCTCCAGTGTCCCGGGTTCAGTTCTGTTTACTGCCACAGTCTCACAGCTCCAGTGTCCCGGGTTCGGTTCTGTTTACTGCCACAGTCTCACAGCTCCAGTGACCTGGGTTCGGTTCTGTTCACTGCCACAGTCTCACAGCTCCAGTGACCCGGGTTCAGTTCTGTTTACTGCCACAGTCTCACAGCTCCAGTGACCCGGGTTCGGTTCTGCTTACTGCCACAGTCTCACAGCTCCAGTGTCCCGGGTTCGGTTCTGTTTACTGCCACAGTCTCACAGCTCCAGTGTCCCGGGTTCGGTTCTGTTTACTGCCACAGTCTCACAGCTCCAGTGTCCCGGGTTCGGTTCTGTTTACTGTCACAGTCTTACAGCTCCAGTGACCCGGGTTCGGTTCTGTTTACTGCCACAGTCTCACAGCTCCAGTGACCTGGGTTCTGTTCTGTTTACTGCCACAGTCTCACAGCTCCAGTGACCTGGGTTCGGTTCTGTTTACTGCCACAGTCTCACAGCTCCAGTGTCCTGGGTTCAGTTCTGTTTACTGCCTCAGTCTCACAGCTCCAGTGTCCCGGGTTCGGTTCTGTTTACTGCCACAGCCTCACAGCTCCAGTGACCCGGGTTCGGTTCTGTTTACTGCCACAGTCTCACAGCTCCAGTGACCTGGGTTCGGTTCTGGGGACTGCCACAGTCTCACAGCTCCAGTGACCTGGGTTCGGTTCTGTTTACTGCCACACTCTCACAGCTCCAGTGACCTGGGTTCGGTTCTGGAGACTGCCACAGTCTCACAGCTCCAGTGACCTGGGTTCGGTTCTGTTTACTGCCAACGTCTCACAGCTCCAGTGACCTGGGTTCGGTTCTGTTTAATGCCACAGCCTCACAGCTCCAGTGTCCCGGGTTCGGTTCTGTTTACTGCCACAGTCTCACAGCTCCAGTGACCAGGGTTCAGTTCTGCGTACTGCCACAGTCTCACAGCTCCAGTGTCCCGGGTTCGGTTCTGGGGACTGCCACAGCCTCACAGCTCCAGTGTCCCGGGTTCGGTTCTGTTTACTGCCACACTCTCACAGCTCCAGTGACCTGGGTTCGGTTCTGGGGAAAGCCACAGCCTCACAGCTCCAGTGACCTGGGTTCGGTTCTGTTTACTGCCGCAGCCTCACAGCTCCAGTGACCTGGGTTCGGTTCTGTTTTTTGCCACAGTCTCACAGCTCCAGTGACCTGGGTTCGGTTCTGGGGACTGCCACAGTCTCACAGCTCCAGTGTCCCGGGTCCGGTTCTGTTTACTGCCACAGCCTCACAGCTCCAGTGACCCGGGTTCGGTTCTGTTTACTGCCACAGTCTCACAGCTCCAGTGTCCCGGGTCCGGTTCTGTTTACTGCCACAGTCTCACAGCTCCAGTGACCTGGGTTCGGTTCTGTTTACTGCCACAGTCTCACAGCTCCAGTGACCCGGGTTCGGTTCTGTTACTGTCCACAGTCTCACAGCTCCATTGTCCCGGATTCGGTTCTGTTTACTGCCACAGTCTCACAGGTCCAGTGTCCCGGGTTCGGTTCTGTTTACTGTCACAGTCTCACAGCTCCAGTGACCTGGGTTCAGTTCTGTTTACTGTCACAGTCTCACAGCTCCAGTGTCCCGGTTTCGGTTCTGTTTACTGCCACAGTCTCACAGCTCCAGTGTCCCGGGTTCGGTTCTGTTTACTGTCACAGTCTCACAGCTCCAGTGACCTGGGTTCAGTTCTGTTTACTGCCACAGTCTCACAGCTCCAGTGTCCCGGGTTCGGTTCTGTTTACTGCCACAGTCTCACAGCTCCAGTGTCCCGGGTTCGGTTCTGTTTACTGCCACAGTCTCACAGCTCCAGTGACCTGGGTTCGGTTCTGTTTACTGCCACAGTCTCACTGCTCCAGTGACCTGGGTTCGGTTCTGTTTACTGCCACAGTCTCACAGCTCCAGTGACCTGGGTTCAGTTCTGTTTACTGTCACAGTCTCACAGCTCCAGTGTCCCGGGTTCGGTTCTGTTTACTGCCACAGTCTCACAGCTCCAGTGACCTGGGTTCGGTTCTGTTTACTGCCACAGTCTCACAGCTCCAGTGTCCCGGGTTCGGTTCTGTTTACTGCCACAGTCTCACAGCTCCAGTGACCTGGGTTCGGTTCTGTTTACTGCCACAGTCTCACAGCTCCAGTGTCCCGGGTTCGGTTCTGTTTACTGCCACAGTCTCACAGCTCCAGTGACCTGGGTTCGGTTCTGTTTACTGCCACAGTCTCACAGCTCCAGTGACCTGGGTTCGGTTCTGTTTACTGCCACAGTCTCACAGCTCCAGTGTCCCGGGTTCGGTTCTGTTTACTGCCGCAACCTCACATCTCCAGTGACCTGGGTTCGGTTCTGTTTACTGCCACAGTCTCACAGCTCCAGTGTCCCGGGTTCAGTTCTGTTTACTGCCACAGTCTCACAGCTCCAGTGTCCCGGGTTCGGTTCTGTTTACTGCCACAGTCTCACAGCTCCAGTGTCCCGGGTTCTGTTCCGTTTACTGCCACAGTCTCACAGCTCCAGTGTCCCGGGTTCGGTTCTGTTTACTGCCACAGTCTCACAGCTCCCGTGACCCGGGTTCGGTTCTGTTTACTGCCACAGTCTCACAGCTCCAGTGTCCTGGGTTCGGTTCTGTTTACTGCCACAGTCTCACAGCTCCAGTGTCCCGGGTTCAGTTCTGTTTACTGCCACAGTCTCACAGCTCCAGTGTCCCGGGTTCGGTTCTGTTTACTGCCACAGTCTCACAGCTCCAGTGTCCTGGGTTCGGTTCTGGGGACTGCCACAGTCTCACAGCTCCAGTGACCCGGGTTCGGTACTGTTTACTGCCACAGTCTTACAGCTCCAGTGTCCCGGGTTCAATTCTGTTTACTGCCACACTCACAGCTCCAGTGTCCCGGGTTCGGTTCTGTTTACTGCCACAGTCTCACAGCTCCAGTGTCCTGGGTTCGGTTCTGTTTACTGCCACAGCCTCACAGCTCCAGTGACCCGGGTTCGGTTCTGTTTACTGCCACAGTCTCACAGCTCCAGTGACCCGGGTTCGGTTCTATTTACTGCCACAGTCTCACAGCTCCAGTGTCCCGGGTTCGGTTCTGTTTACTGCCACAGTCTCACAGCTCCAGTGACCCGGGTTCGGTTCTGTTGACTGCCACAGTCTCACAGCTCCAGTGTCCCGGGTTCGGTTCTGTTTACTGCCACAGTCTCATAGCTCCAGTGTCCCGGGTTCGGTTCTGTTGACTGCCACAGTCTCACAGCTCCAGTGACCCGAGTTCGGTTCTGTTTACTGTCACAGTCTCACAGCTCCAGTGACCCGGGTTCGGTTCTGTTTACTGCCACAGTCTCACAGCTCCAGTGACCCGGGTTCGGTTCTGTTTACTGCCACAGTCTCACAGCTCCAGTGTCCTGGGTTCGGTTCTGTTTACTGCCACAGCCTCACAGCTCCAGTGACCCGGGTTCGGTTCTGTTTACTGCCACAGTCTCACAGATCCAGTGTCCCGGGTTCGGTTCTGTTTACTGCCACAGTCTCACAGCTCCAGTGACCCGGGTTCAGTTCTGTTTACTGCCACAGTCTCACAGCTCCAGTGTCCCGGGTTCGGTTCTGTTTACTGCCATAGTCTCACAGCTCCAGTGACCCAGGTTCGGTTCTGTTTACTGCCACAGTCTCACAGCTCCAGTGTCCCGGGTTCGGTTCTGTTTACTGCCACAGTCTCACAGCTCCAGTGTCCCGGGTTCGGTTCTGTTTACTGCCACAGTCTCACAGCTCCAGTGACCCGGGTTCAGTTCTGTTTCCTGCCACAGTCTCACAGCTCCAGTGACCTGGGTTCGGTTCTGTTTACTGCCACAGTCTCACAGCTCCAGTGTCCCGGGTTCGGTTCTGTTTACTGCCACAGTCTCACAGCTCCAGTGACCTGGGTTCGGTTCTGTTTACTGCCACAGTCTCACAGCTCCAGTGACCCGGGTTCGGTTCTGTTTACTGTCACAGTCTCACAGCTCCAGTGACCCGGGTTCGGTTCTGTTTACTGCCACAGTCTCACAGCTCCAGTGACCTGGGTTCGGTTCTGTTTACTGCCACAGTCTCACAGCTCCAGTGACCCGGGTTCGGTTCTGTTTACTGCCACAGTCTCACAGCTCCAGTGTCCTGGGTTCGGTTCTGTTTACTGCCACAGTCTCACAGCTCCAGTGACCCGGGTTCGGTTCTGTTTACTGCCACAGTCTCACAGCTCCAGTGACCTGGGTTCGGTTCTGTTTACTGCCACAGTCTCACAGCTCCAGTGACCTGGGTTCGGTTCTGTTTACTGTCACAGTCTCACAGCTCCAGTGACCCGGGTTCAGTTCTGTTTACTGCCACAGTCTCACAGCTCCAGTGTCCCGGGTTCGGTTCTGTTTACTGCCACAGTCTCACAGCTCCAGTGACCTGGGTTCGGTTCTGTTTACTGCCACAGTCTCACAGCTCCAGTGACCTGGGTTCGGTTCTGTTTACTGCCACAGTCTCACAGCTCCAGTGACCCGGGTTCAGTTCTGTTTACTGCCACAGTCTCACAGCTCCAGTGTCCCGGGTTCGGTTCTGTTTACTGCCACAGTCTCACAGCTCCAGTGACCTGGGTTCGGTTCTGTTTACTGCCACAGTCTCACAGCTCCAGTGACCCGGGTTCAGTTCTGTTTACTGCCACAGTCTCACAGCTCCAGTGACCTGGGTTCGGTTCTGTTTACTGCCACAGTCTCACAGCTCCAGTGACCTGGGTTCGGTTCTGTTTACTGCCACAGTCTCACAGCTCCAGTGACCCGGGTTCGGTTCTGTTTACTGCCACAGTCTCACAGCTCCAGTGTCCCGGGTTCGGTTCTGTTTACTGCCACAGTCTTACAGCTCCAGTGACCTGGGTTCGGTTCTGTTTACTGCCACAGTCTCACAGCTCCAGTGACCCGGGTTCGGTTCTGTTTACTGCCACAGTCTCACAGCTCCAGTGACCTGGGTTCAGTTCTGTTTACTGCCACAGTCTCACAGCTCCAGTGACCTGGGTTCGGTTCTGTTTACTGCCACAGTCTCACAGCTCCAGTGACCTGGGTTCGGTTCTGTTTACTGCCACAGTCTCACAGCTCCAGTGACCTGGGTTCGGTTCTGTTTACTGCCACAGTCTCACAGCTCCAGTGACCTGGGTTCGATTCTGTTTACTGCCACAGTCTCACAGCTCCAGTGACCTGGGTTCGGTTCTGTTTACTGCCACAGCCTCACAGCTGCAGTGTCCTGGGTTCGGTTCTGTTTACTGCCACAGTCTCACAGCTCCAGTGTCCCGGGTTCGGTTCTGTTTACTGCCACAGTCTCACAGCTCCAGTGACCTGGGTTCGGTTCTGTTTACTGCCACAGTCTCACAGCTCCAGTGACCTGGGTTCGGTTCTGTTTACTGCCACAGTCTCACAGCTCCAGTGACCTGTGTTCGGTTCTGTTTACTGCCACAGTCTCACAGCTCCAGTGTCCTGGGTTCTGTTCTGTTTACTGCCACAGTCTCACAGCTCCAGTGACCTGGGTTTGGTTCTGTTTACTGCCACAGTCTCACAGCTCCAGTGACCTGGGTTCAGTTCTGTTTTCTGCCACAGTCTCACAGCTCCAGTGACCTGGGTTTGGTTCTGTTTACTGCCACAGTCTCACAGCTCCAGTGTCCCGGGTTCGGTTCTGTTTCCTGCCACAGTCTCACAGCTCCAGTGACCTGGGTTCGGTTCTGTTTACTGCCACAGTCTCACGGCTCTAGTGTCCTGGGTTCGGTTCTGTTTACTGCCACAGCCTCACAGCTCCAGTGACCTGGGTTCAGTTCTGTTTTCTGCCACAGTCTCACAGCTCCAGTGACCTGGGTTTGGTTCTGTTTACTGCCACAGTCTCACAGCTCCAGTGTCCCGGGTTCGGTTCTGTTTACTGCCACAGCCTCACAGCTCCAGTGACCTGGGTTCAGTTCTGTTTACTGCCACAGTCTCACAGCTCCAGTGTCCCGGGTTCGGTTCTGTTTACTGCCACAGTCTCGCAGCTCCAGTGACCTGGGTTCGGTTCTGTTTACTGCCACAGCCTCACAGCTCCAGTGACCTGGGTTCAGTTCTGTTTTCTGCCACAGTCTCACAGCTCCAGTGACCTGGGTTCGGTTCTGTTTACTGTCACAGCCTCACAGCTCCAGTGTCCCGGGTTCTGTTCTGGGTGCTGCCTGTGTGGAATTTGCAAGTTTTCCCTGTGACCATGTGGGTTTCTGCCGGGTGCTCTGGTTTCCTCCCACAGACAAAGACTTGCAGTTTGATTGATAAATTGGCCATTGTAAATGTCCCGAGTCTCGTTAGGTGGTTGGAGGATGGTGGGGATGTGGTAGGGAATATGGGATTAATGTCGGATATATAAATGGGTGGCTGTTGGTCAGCACATACTCGATGGGCCAAAGGGTCTGTTTCAGTGCAGTATCTCTCTATGATTCTATTTGTGTAAAGACTTTTCATCCATTTTACACAGACAGATATTTGTCTTCATTGTTAGGATGTGTCTGTCACTAGACCAGCAGATATTGTCCATCCCCAGTTGTCCATTGAGAAGGTGATGCTGGTCCATTACCTTGAACCTCTGCAGTCTGTGTGGTGAAGGTCATCTCACAATGGTGTTGGAGAAGGAGTTACAGCATTTTCACCCAGTCATGATGAAGGAAAGGTGATATATGTCCAACACAACAACAACTTGTATTTATATAGCACCATTAATGTCAGTACATGTTCCAAGGCACTCCTCTCCACCACTCCCCTCCCCCACTCCCCTCCCCAACACCCCTACCCCACTCCCCTCCCCCACTCCCCTCCCCCACTCCCCTCCCCAACACCCCTACCCCACTCCCCTCCCCCACTCCCCGCCCCCACTCCCCTCCCCCACTCCCCTCCCCAAACACCCCTACCCCACTCCCCTCCCCCACTCCCCTCCCCCACTCACCCTCCCCCACTCCCCTCCCCAACACCCCTACACCCACTCCCCTCCCCCCACTCCACTCCCACACTCCTCTCCACACCACTCCCCTCCCCCACTCCCCCTCCCCAACACCCCTACCCCACTCCCCTCCCCCACTCCCCTCACCCACTCCCCTCCCCCACTCCAACTCCCCACTCCACTCCCCCACTCCTCTCCACCACTCCCCTCCCCCACTCCCCTCCCCAACACCCCTCCCCAACACCCCTACCCCCACTCCCCTCCCTCACTCCCCTCCCAACACCCCTACCCCACTCCTCTCCCCCACTCCACTCCCACACTCCTCTCCACCACTCCCCTCCCCCACTCCCCTCCCCAACACCCCTACCCCACTCCCCTCCCCCACTCCCCTCCCCCACTCCACTCCCCCACTCCACTCCCCCACTCCTCTCCACCACTCCCCTCCCCCACTCTCCCTCCCCAACACCCCTCCCCAACACCCCTACCCCCACTCCCCTCCCTCACTCCCCTCCCCAACACCCCTACCCCACTCCCCTCCCCCACTCCCACACTCCTCTCCACCACACCCCTCCCCACTCCCCTCCCCAACACCCCTACCCCACTCCCCTCCCCCACTCCCCTCCCCCACTCCACTCCCCCACTCCACTCCCCCACTCCCCTCCCCCACTCCCCTCCCCTACGCCCCTACCCCACTCCCCTCCCCCACTCCCCTCCCCATACCCCTACCCCACTCCCCTCCCCCACTCTCCACCCCACTGCGCTCCCCAGCTCCCCTTGCCCACTCCCCGCCCCAACTCCCCTACCCCACTCCCCTCCCCCACTCGCCTATATCACACCCCTCCCCCACTCCCCGACACCACTCCCATCCCCCACTCGCCTCCCAAACTTCCCTACTCCACTCGGCTCCCCAAACACCCTCCCCCATTCCCCTACCCAAATCCCATCCCCAGCTCCCATTACCCACTCCACTCACCCACACCCCAACCCCACTCACTTCCCTAACTCCGCAAGCCCACACCCCTCCACTACTCACCTCCCCAACTCCCCTCACCAACTCCCTCCCACTCACCTCCTTAACTCCCCTCCCTAACTCGCCTCCCCCGCTCCCCTCCCCCTCACCTCCCCAACTCCCCTCACTAACTCCCTCCCACTCACCTCCCCTCCCTAACACCCCTCCCTCACTCCCCCACCCCACTTACCTCCCCAATCCCCCTCACCAACTCCCTCCCCCTCACCTCACCAACTCCCCTCACTAACTCCCTCTCACTCACCTCCCCTCCTCTCCACTCCTCTCCACTCCCCTCCCACACTCGCCTCCCAAACTGCCCTCCTCCATTCCGCTCCCCAACCCCCCTCCCCCACTCCCCTACCCCACCCACCTCCCTAACTCCGCACCTCCACTCCCCTCCCCCACTCAACTCCCCAACTCCCCTCACTAACTCCCTCCCACTCACCTCCCTAACTCCCCTCCCTAACTCCCCTCCCCCACTCCCCTCCCCCTCACCTCCCCAACTCCCCTCACTAACTCCCTCCCACTCAACTCCCCACTCCCCTCCCTAAATCCCCTCCCTCACACCCCAACCCCACTTACTTCCCCAACTTCCCTCCCCCACTCATCTCCCCAAATCCCCCCACCAACTTCCTCACACTCACCTCCCCCACTCCCCAGTCCCACTCCCCTCCCCCGTTCACTCCCACTCTCCACCCCCACTCCTCTACCCCACTGCACTCCCCAGCTCCCCTTGCCCACTCCCCTCCCCCACTCCCCTATATCACTCCCCTCCCCCACTCAGCTCCCCCACTCGCCTCCCAAACTTCCCTACTCCACTCCGCTCCCCCACCCCGTTCTCCAACACCCCTCCCCTTCCCCTATCCCACTCCCCTCCCCCAAACCCCTACTCCACACTCCTCCCCCATTCCCCTCCCCCAATCTCCTCCCCCACTCCGCTCCCCCAATCTCCTCCCCCACTCCACTCCCCTCCCCCACTCCCCTCCCCTACTCCGCTACCCAACACACTCCCCATTCTCCGACCCAAATCCCCTCCCCAAACTCTCCCCTCCACTCCACTCCCCCATGCCCCTCCCCCACTCCCCAACCCCACCCACCTCCCCATCTGCCCTCCCCCAAATCCCTCCCCCACTCCCCTCCCGCACTCACCTCCCCCACTCCCCTCCACACACCCACTTCCCTTCCTCCACACTCCACTCCCTCTCCCCTACCCCACTCCCCTCCACACACCCAATCCCCTGCACCACTCCCCACACCCACTCCCCTACCCCAGTCCTCTCTCCTTCTCTCCTCCCACAATCTCCTCCCCCACTTCCCTCCACCACTCCCACTCTCTACCCCTCTCCTCTCCCCCTCATCTCTCCTCCCCACTCCCCTTCCCAATCCCCTCCCCCACTCCCCTCCTCTCCACTCCTCTCCACTCCCCTCCCCCACTTGCCTCCCAAACTTCCCTCCTCCATTCCGCTCCCCAAACCCCCTCCCCATTCCCCTACCCCACTCCCCTCCCCAACTCCCCTCCCCAACCCCCCTCCACCACTACCCGACATCACACCCCTCCCCCACTCCCCTCCTCTCCACTCCCCTCCCCCACTCGCCTCATAAACTTCCCTCCTCCATTCCGCTCCCCAACCACCCTCCCCATTCCCCTACCCCACTCCCAGTGCCCCACTCACATCCCCAACCCCCCTCCACCACTACCCTACATCACACCCCGCCCCCACTCCCCAACCCCACTCCCGTCCCCAAATCTCCTCCTCCACTCCCCTCCCCTACTCCCCATACCCCACACCCCTCCCCCACTCCCCTACCCCACTCCATTTCCACTCCCCTTCCCTCGCCCCTTCCAACTCCCCTCCCCCACTCTCCTTCCCACTCCCCTCCCCCACTCCCCTTCCACTCCCCACCCACACTCCCCTCCCCCACTCCCCTCCCCACATCCCCTCCCCACATCCCCTCCCCCACTCCCCTACTCCACACCATTTCCACTCCCCTCCCCCGCATTCCTTCTACGCCCCTCCCCCACACAACACCCACTCCCCTCCCCCACTCCCCTTCCAACTCCCCCCACCAACTCCCTCCCACTCACCTCCCCCACTCCCCTCCCTAACTCCCATCCCCCACTCCCCTCCCCAACTTCCCACACCCATTCCCCTGCCCAACTCCCTCCCACACACATCCCCCACTCCCCTATCCCTCTCCCCTCCCCCGCTCACCCCCACTCTCCACCCCCACATCTCTACCCCACTCCCCTCCCCAAACTCACTCCCCGACTCCCCTACCCCACTGCGCTCCCCAGCTCCCCTTGCCCACTCCCCGCCCCAATTCCCCTACCCCACACCCCTCCACCACTCCCCTATATCACTCCCCTCCCCCACTCCCCTCCCAAACGTCCTTACTCCACTCCGCTCCCCAACCCCCCTCCCCCATTCCCCTACCCCACTCCCCTCCACCACTCCCTTACTCCACGCTCCTCCCCCACTCCCCTCCCCCACTCCCCTCCCCCACTCCCCTCCCCAATCTCCTCCCCCACTCCCCTCCTCCACACCCCACACCCACTCCCCGACCCCACTCCCCCCACACACCCACTCCCCTGCACCACACCCCACCCCCACTCCACTTTTCCACACCCCACTCCCACTCCCCTACCCCAGTCCCCTTCCCTACTCTCCTCCCCCACTTCCCTCCACCACTCCCACTCTCTACCCCTCTCCTCTCCCCCTCCTCTCTCCTCCCCACTCCCCTTTCCCAATCCCCTCCCCAACTCCACAACCCCACTCTCCTCCTCTCCACTCCTCTCCTCTCCACTACTCCACTCCCCACCCCCACTGCCCTTCCACCCCTCCCCTCCCACTCCCATTCCCACTCCCCTCCCTCACTCCCCTTCCCACACCCCTACGCACTCCCCTCCCCCACTCTCCTTCGCATTCCCCTCCCCCACACTCCTTCGCACTCCCCTCCCCCACTCTCCTTCCCACTTCGCTCCCCCACTTCCCCACTCCCCTCCCCCACTCCCCTTCCAACTCCCCTCCCCCACTCCCCTTCCAACTCCCCTCCCCCACTCCCCTTCCCACACCCCTCCCCCACTCTCCTTCCCACTTCGCTCACCCACTCCCCGTCCACGCCCCTCCCCACTCGCCACCCAAACTTCGCTCCTCCATTCCGCTCCCCAAACCCCCTCCCCATTCCCCTAACACACGACCCTCCCCAACTCCCCTGCCCCAACCACCCTCCACCACTACCCTACATCACTCCCCTCCCACACTCCTCAACCCCACTCCCATCCCCAAAATCCCACCTCCACTCCCCTCCCCCACTGTCCTTCCCACTTTGCTCGCCCACTCCCCTTCCACTCCCCTCCCCCACTCCCCTCCCCCACTCCCCTTCCACTCCCCTCCCCCCCAATCCCCTTCCACTCCCCTCCCCAAATCCCCTTCCACTCCCCTCCCCACTCCGCTTCCACTCCCCTCCCCCACTACCCTTTCCCACTCCCCTTCCACTCTGCTGTCCCACTCCCCTCACCCACTCTCCTTTCCACTTCGCTCCCCCAGTCCCCTCCCCACGCCCCTCCCACACTCCCCTCCCCCACTCCCCCACTCCCCCACTCCCCCACTCCCCTCCACCACCCCACTCCCCCACACCCCCTCCCCCACTCCCCCTCCTCCACTCCCATTCCCCCCTTCCACTCCCCTCCCCACTCCGCTTCCACTCCCCTGTCCCACTCCCCTCACCCACTCACCGTCCCCCACATCCCTCCTCCACTCCGCTCCCCTTCAACCCTCCCACACTCCCTTCACACACTTCCCTCCGCCACTCCCACTCGCTACCCCTCTCCTCCCTCCGCTCCCCTCCACCTTCCGCTTACCACGCCCCTCTCCCACAGCCTCCCCATTCCCATCCTCTCCCCTCCACACTCCCCTTGCCATTCCCCTCTCTCACAGCCTCCTCTCCCCACCTCTTCCCTCCCCCACTACCCTTCCCACTCCAATCTCCCACAGCCTCCCCTCCCCCATTCCCCTCTCCCACAGCCTACCCGACTCCCCTCCTCTCCCCTCCACCACTCCTCTTCCCACTCTCCTCTCCCATCCCCTCCCCCTACTCCCCTCCTCTCCCCTCCTCCCCTACTCTACCCTCCTCCCCTCCTCTCCCCTCCTCCACTCCCATTCCCACTCCCCCTCCCACAGCCACCCCTACTCCCCTCCTCTACCCTCCTCCCCCTCCTCCCCTACTCTACCCTCCTACCCTCCTCTCCCCTACTCCACTCCCCTTCCCACTCCCCTCTCCCACTGCCACCCCTACTCCCGTCCTCTCCCCTCCCCCACTCCCCTTCCCAATCAATTCCCACCTCCCCACCCGCACACCCCTCCCCCAGACCCCTCCCCAATCACCTTCCCAACCCCTCCCCCACCCCCTTCCCACTCCGATCCCCCACTTCCCTCCCCCTCTCCCCACTCCCAATCCCCTCCTGCATACCCCTCCACCACTCCCCTCCCGAACAACCCGCCCCCACTCCCCTCCCCCAATCACCTTCCCAGCCCCTCCCCCACCCCTTCCCCACTCCCCTCCCCCACCCCCTTCCCCACTCCCCTCCCCCACAAACCTTCCCAACCTCTCCAACACCCCCTTCCCACTCCCCTCCCCCACTCCCCTCCCCCACCCACCTTCCCAACCCCGCCTCCACCCACTTCCCACACCCGTCCGCCACCCATCTCCCACTCCCACTCCCCTACCCCTGCCACTTCCCCACTCCCCTCCCTCACTCCCTCACTCCCCTCTCCCACTCCCCTTAACGCTCACCTACCCCCTCCCATCGCAATCCCCTCCCCCTCACCCTCACCCCACCCCTTCCCCCCTCCCCTCCTCCTCTCCCCGACCTCCTCCCCTCCCACTCCCCCTCCCACTCCCCCTCCGACTCGCCTCCAACTCCCCCTCCCAGCCGCCTCCCACTGCACTCCCCCACTCCCCTCCCACTCCACTCCCCCACTGCCCTCCCCCACTCACATCCCATCAGTATTAAACAATCAGGGGAACACACTCTCCTCACTTATACTCTTCACCTGGTAACATGTCCCGTGTGTATTAAACCATCAGGGGAACACACTCTCCTCACTTATACTGTTCACCTGGTAACATGCGCTGTGCATATTAAACCATCAGGGGAACACACTCTCCTCACTTATACTGTTCACCTGGTGACATGTCCTGTCAGTATTAAACCATCAGGGGAACACAATCTCCTCACTTATACTGTTCACCTTGTAACATGTCCCGTGTGTATTAAACCATCAGGGGAACACACTCTCCTCACTTATACTGTTCACCTGGTAACATGCGCTGTGCATATTAAACCATCAGGGGAACACACTCTCCTCACTTATACTGTTCACCAGGTAACATGTCCCACGTATATTAAACCATCAGTGGAACACACTCTCCTCACTTATACTGTTCACCTAGTGAAATGTCCCGCGTGCATTAAAAAATCAGGGGAACACAGTCTCCTCACTTAAACTGTTCGCCTGGTAACATGTCCCATGTATATTAAACCACCAGGGGAACACACTTTCCTCACTTTACTGTTCACCTGGTAACATGTCCTGTGTATATTAAACTATCAGGGGAACACACTCTCCTCACTTATACTGTTCACCTGTCAACATGTCCCGTCTATATTAAACCATCAGGGGAACACTCTCTCCTCACTTATACTGTTCACCTGGTAACATGTCCCGTGTATTTTAAACAATCAGGGGAACACACTCTCCTCACTTATACTGTTCACCTGGTAACATGTCCTGTGTATATTGAACCATCAGGGGAACACACTCTCCTCACTTATCCTGTTCACCTGGTAACATGTCTGTGTGTGTTAAACAATCAGGAGAACACACTCTCCTCACTTATCCTGTACACCTGGTAACATGTCTGTGTGTGTTAAACAATCAGGGGAACACACTCTCCTCACATTTACTGTTCACCTGGTAACGTGTCCTGTGTATATTAAACAATCAGGGGAACACACTCTCCTCACTTATACTGTTAACCTGGTAATATGTCCCGTGTCTATTAAAACATTAGGGGAACACAGTCTCGTCACTAAAACTGTTCACCTGGTAACATATCCCGAGTATATTAAACAAACAGGGGAACACACTCTCCTCACTTATCCTGTTCACATGGTAACATGTCTGTGTGTGTTAAACAATCAGGAGAACACACTCTCCTCACTTATCCTGTTCACCTGGTAACATGTCTCTGTGTGTATTAAACAATCAGGGGAACACACTCTCCTCACATTTACTGTTCACCTGGTAACGTGTCCTGTGTATATTAAACAATCAGGGGAACACACTCTCCTCACTTATACTGTTAACCTGGTAATATGTCCCGTGTCTATTAAAACATTAGGGGAACACACTCTCCTCACTTTACTGTTCACCTGGTAACATGTCCCGTGTATATTGAACCATCAGGGGAACACACTCTCCTCACTTTACTGTTCACCTTGTAACATGTCCCGTGTATATTAAACAAACAGGGGAAAACACTTCCTCCCTTATACTGTTCACCTGGTGACATGTCCCGTGTACATTAAACCATCAGGGGAACACACTCTCCTCACTTTACTGTTCACCTGGTAACATGTCCCGTGTATATTGAACCATCAGGGGAACACACTCTCCTCACTTATACTGTTCACCTGGTAACATGTCTGTGTGTATTAAACAATCAGGGGAACACACTCTCCTCACTTATACTGTTAACCTGGTAATATGTCCCGTGTCTATTAAAACATTAGGGGAACACACTCTCCTCACTTATACTGTTCATCTGGTCACATGTCCCGTGTGTATTAAATCATCAGGGGAACACCCTCTCCTCACTTATACTGTTCACATGGTAACATGTCCCGTGTGTATTAAAACATCAGGGAAACACACTCTCCTCACTTATACTGTTCACCTGGTAACATGTCTCGTGTATATTAAACCATCAGGGCAACACACTCTCCTCACTTATACTGTTCACATGGTAACATGTCCCTTGTGTATTAAAACATCAGGGAAACACACTCTCCTCACTTATACTGTTCATCTGGTAACATGTCCCGTGTGTATTAAAACATGAGGGGAGCACCCTCTACTCACTTATACTGTTCACCTGGTAACATGTCCCGTGTGTATTAAACAATCTGGGGAACACACTCTCCTCACTTATACTGTTCACCTGGCAACATGTCCCGTGTGTATTAAAACATCAGGGGAACACACTCAGCTCACTTATACTGTTCACCTGGTAACATGTCCCGTGTGTATTAAACAATCTGGGGAACACACTCTCCTCACTTATACTGTTCACCTGGTAACATGTCCCTTGTATATTAAACAAACAGGGGAACACATTCTCCTCACTTATACGGTTCACCTGGTAACATGTCCCTTGTATATTAAACAATCTGGGGAACACGTTCGCCTCACTTATACTGTTCACCTGGTAACATGTCCCGTGTGTATTAAAACATCAGCGAAACACACTCTCCTCACTTAAACTGTTCACCTGGTAACATGTCCCGTGTATATTAAACAATCAGAGGAACACACTCTCCTCAATTATACTGCTCACCTGGGAACATGTCCTGTGTATATTAAACCATTAGGGGAACACAGTCTCCTCACTTATACTGTTCACCTGTTAACTTGTCCCGTGTCTATTAAAACATTAGGGGAACACACTCTCCTCACTTATGCTGTTCATCTGGTAAAATGTCCCGTGTCTATTAAACTATCAGTGGAACACAGTCTCCTCACTTATACTGTTCACCTGGCAACATGTCCCGTGTGTATTAAAACATCAGGGGAACACACTCTCCTCACTTATACTGTTCACCTGGTAAAATGTCTCGTGTATATTAAACCATCAGGGTAACACACTCAGCTCACTTATACTGTTCACCTGGTAACATGTCCCGTGTGTATTAAACAAACAGGGGAACACACTCTCCTCACTTATACGGTTCACCTGGTAACATGTCCCGTGTATATTAAACAATCTGGGGAACACACTCGCCTCACTTATACTGTTCACCTGGTAACATGTCCCGTGTGTATTAAAACATCAGCGAAACACACTCTCCTCACTTAAACTGTTCACCTGGTAACATGTCCCGTGTGTATTAAAACATCAGCGAAACACACTCTCCTCACTTAAACTGTTCACCTGGTGACATGTCCCGTGTGTATTAAACAATCAGAGGAACACACACTCCTAACTTAAACTGTTCAACTGGTAACATGTCTCGTGTATATTAAACCATCAGAGGAACACACTCTCCTCACTTATACTGCTCACCTGGGAACATGTCCTGTGTATATTAAACAATCTGGGGAACACACTCGCCTCACTTATACTGTTCAGCTGGTAACATGTCCCGTGTGTATTAAACCATCAGGGGAACACACTCTCCTCACTTATACTGTTCACCTGGTAACATGCGCTGTGCATATTAAACCATCAGGGGAACACACTCTCCTCACTTATACTGTTCACCTGGTGACATGTCCTGTCAGTATTAAACCATCAGGGGAACACAATCTCCTCACTTATACTGTTCACCTTGTAACATGTCCCGTGTGTATTAAACAATCAGGGGAACACACTCTCCTCACTTATACTGTTCACCAGGTAACATGTCCCGTCAGTATTAAACAATCAGGGGAACAAACTCTCCTCACTTCTACTGTTCACCTGGTAACATGTCCCACGTATATTAAACCATCAGTGGAACACACTCTCCCCACTTATACTGTTCACCTAGTGAAATGTCCCGCGTGCATTAAAAAATCAGGGGAACACAGTCTCCTCACTTAAACTGTTTGCCTGGTAACATGTCCCGTGTGTATTAAACAATCAGGGGAACACACTCTCCTCACTTATTCTGTTCGCCTGGTAACATGTCCCATGTATATTAAACCACCAGGGGAACACACTTTCCTCACTTTACTGTTCACCTGTTAACATGTCCTGTGTATATTAAACAATCAGGGGAACACACTCTCCTCACTTATACTGTTCACCTGGTAACATGTCCTGTGTATATTGAACCATCAGGGGAACACACTCTCCTCACTTATACTGTTCACCTGGTGACATGTCCCGTGTATATTAAACAAACAGGGGAACACACTCTCCTCACATTTACTGTTCACCTGGTAACATGTCCCGTGTGTATGAAACAAACAGGGGAACACACTCTCCTCACTTATCCTGTTCACCTGGTAACATGTCTGTGTGTGTTAAACAATCAGGAGAACGCACTCTCCTCACTTATCCTGTTCACCTGGTAACATGTCTGTGTGTGTTAAACAATCAGGGGAACACACTCTGCTCACATTTACTGTTCACCTGGTAACGTGTCCTGTGTATATTAAACAATCAGGGGAACACACTCTCCTCACTTATACTGTTAACCTGGTAATATGTCCCGTGTCTATTAAAACATTAGGGGAACACAGTCTCGTCACTAAAACTGTTCACCTGGTAACATATCCCGAGTATATTAAACAAACAGGGGAACACACTCTCCTCACTTATCCTGTTCACATGGTAACATGTCTGTGTGTGTTAAACAATCAGGGGAACACACTCTCCTCACATTTACTGTTCACCTGGTAACGTGTCCTGTGTATATTAAACAATCAGGGGAACACACTCTCCTCACTTATACTGTTAACCTGGTAATATGTCCCGTGTCTATTAAATCATTAGGGGAACACACTCTCCTCACTTTACTGTTCACCTGGTAACATGTCCCGTGTATATTGAACCATCAGGGGAACACACTCTCCTCACTTTACTGTTCACCTTGTAACATGTCCCGTGTATATTAAACAAACAGGGGAAAACACTTCCTCCCTTATACTGTTCACCTGGTGACATGTCCCGTGTACATTAAACCATCAGGGGAACACACTCTCCTCACTTATACTGTTCACCTGGTAACATGTCTGTGTGTATTAAACAATCAGGGGAACACACTCTCCTCACTTATACTGTTAACCTGGTAATATGTCCCGTGTCTATTAAAACATTAGGGGAACACACTCTCCTCACTTATACTGTTCATCTGGTCACATGTCCCGTGTGTATTAAATCATCAGGGGAACACCCTCTCCTCACTTATACTGTTCACATGGTAACATGTCCCGTGTGTATTAAAACATCAGGGAAACACACTCTCCTCACTTATACTGTTCACCTGGTAACATGTCTCGTGTATATTAAACCATCAGGGCAACACACTCTCCTCACTTATACTGTTCACATGGTAACATGTCCCTTGTGTATTAAAACATCAGGGAAACACACTCTCCTCACTTATACTGTTCATCTGGTAACATGTCCCGTGTGTATTAAAACATGAGGGGAGCACCCTCTCCTCACTTATACTGTTCACCTGGTAACATGTCCCGTGTGTATTAAACAATCTGGGGAACACATTCTCCTCACTTATACTGTTCACCGGGCACCATGTCCCGTGTGTATTAAAACATCAGGGGAACACACTCAGCTCACTTATACTGTTCACCTGGTAACATGTCCCGTGTGTATTAAACAATCTGGGGAACACACTCTCCTCACTTATACTGTTCACCTGGTAACATGTCCCTTGTATATTAAACAAACAGGGGAACACACTCTCCTCACTTATACGGTTCACCTGGTAACATGTCCCTTGTATATTAAACAATCTGGGGAACACGCTCGCCTCACTTATACTGTTCACCTGGTAACATGTCCCGTGTGTATTAAAACATCAGCGAAACACACTCTCCTCACTTAAACTGTTCACCTGGTAACATGTCCCGTGTATATTAAACAATCAGAGGAACACACTCTCCTCAATTATACTGCTCACCTGGGAACATGTCCTGTGTATATTAAACCATTAGGGGAACACAGTCTCCTCACTTATACTGTTCACCTGTTAACTTGTCCCGTGTCTATTAAAACATTAGGGGAACACACTCTCCTCACTTATACTGTTCATCTGGTAAAATGTCCCGTGTCTATTAAACTATCAGTGGAACACAGTCTCCTCACTTATACTGTTCACCTGGCAACATGTCCCGTGTGTATTAAAACATCAGGGGAACACACTCTCCTCACTTATACTGTTCACCTGGTAACATGTCCCGTGTGTATTAAACAATCTGGGGAACACACTCTCCTCACTTATACTGTTCACCTGGTAAAATGTCTCGTGTATATTAAACCATCAGGGGAACACACTCAGCTCACTTATACTGTTCACCTGGTAACATGTCCCGTGTGTATTAAACAAACAGGGGAACACACTCTCCTCACTTATACGGTTCACCTGGTAACATGTCCCGTGTATATTAAACAATCTGGGGAACACACTCGCCTCACTTATACTGTTCACCTGGTAACATGTCCCGTGTGTATTAAAACATCAGCGAAACACACTCTCCTCACTTAAACTGTTCACCTGGTAACATGTCCCGTGTGTATTAAAACATCAGCGAAACACACTCTCCTCACTTAAACTGTTCACCTGGTGACATGTCCCGTGTGTATTATACAATCAGAGGAACACACTCTCCTAACTTAAACTGTTCAACTGGTAACATGTCTCGTGTATATTAAACCATCAGAGGAACACACTCTCCTCACTTATACTGCTCACCTGGGAACATGTCCGGTGTATATTAAACAATTTGGGGAACACACTCGCCTCACTTATACTGTTCAGCTGGTAACATGTCCAGTGTGTATTAAAACATCAGTGAAACACACTCTCCTCACTTAAACTGTTCACCTGGTAACATGTCCCGTGTGTATTAAACAATCAGAGGAACACACTCTCCTAACTTAAACTGTTCAACTGGTAACATGTCTCGTGTATATTAAACCATCAGGGGAACACACTCTCCTCACTTATACTGTTCACCTGGTAACATGTCTCGTGTATATTAAACCATCAGGGGAACACACTCTCCTCACTTATACTGTTCACCTGGTAACATGTCCCGTGTATATTAAACCATCAGGGGAACACACTCTCCTCACTTATCCTGTTCACCTGGTAACATGTCCCGTGCTTATTAAACAATCAGGGGAACACACTCTCCTCACTTATACTGCTCACCGGGCAACATGTCCCGTGTATATTAAACCATCAGGGGAACACACTCTCCTCACTTATACTGCTCACCTGGCAACATGTCCCGTGTGTATTAAACAATCTGGGGAACACACTCTCCTCACTTAAACTGTTCACCTGGTAACATGTCCCGTGTGTATTAAAACATCAGCGAAACACACTCTCCTCACTTATACTGTTCACCTGGCAACATGTCCCGTGTGTAATAAACAATCAAGGGAACACACTCTGCTCTCTTATACAGTTCACCTGGTAACATGTCCCGTGTATATTAAACAATCTGGGGAACACACTCGCCTCACTTATACTGTTCACCTGGTAACATGTCCCGTGTCTATTAAAACATCAGCGAAACACACTCTCCTCACTTATACTGTTCACCTGGTAACATGTCCTGTGTATATTAAACAATCTGGGGAACACACTCGCCTCACTTATACTGTTCACCTGGTAACTTGTCCCGTGTTTATTAAAACATTAGGGGAACACACTCTCCTCACTTATACTGTTCATCTGGTAACATGTCCCGTGCTTATTAAACAATCAGGGGAACACACTCTCCTCACTTATACTGCTCACCTGGCAACATGTCCCGTGTGTATTAAACAATCTGGGGAACACACTCTCCTCACTGGAACTGTTCACCTGGTAACATGTCTCGTGTATATTAAACCATCAGGGGAACACACACTCCTCACTTACACTGTTCACCTGGTAACATGTCCCGTGTGTTTTAAACAATGAGGGGAACACACTCTCCTCACTTATACTGTTCACCTGGTAACATGTCTCGTGTATATTAAACCATCAGGGGAAAACACACTCTCACTTACACTGTTCACCTGGTAACATGTCCCGTGTGTTTTAAACAATCAGGGGAACACACTCTCCTCACTTATACTGTTCACCTGTTGACTTGTCCCGGGTATATTAAACAATCAGGGGAACACACTCTCCTCACTTATACTGTTCACCTGGTAACATGTCCCGTGTGTTTTAAACAATCAGGGGAACACACTCTCCTCACTTATACTGTTCACCTGTTGACTTGTCCCGGGTATATTAAACCATCAGGGGAACACACACTCCTCACTTACACTGTTCACCTGGTAACATGTCCCGTGTGTTTTAAACAATCAGGGGAACACACTCTCCTCACTTATACTGTTCACCTGTTGACTTGTCCCGGGTATATTAAACAATCAGGGGAACACACTCTCCTCACTTATACTGTTCACCTGGTAACATGTCCCGTGCTTATTAAACAATCAGGGGAACACACTCTCCTCACTTATACTGCTCACCTGGCAACATGTCCCGTGTGTATTAAACAATCTGGGGAACACACTCTCCTCACTTAAACTGTTCACCTGGTAACATGTCCCGTGTATATTAAACAATCTGGGGAACACACCCTCTTCACTTATACTGTTCACCTGGCAACATGTCCCGTGTGTATTAAACAATCTGGGGAACACACCCGCTTCACTTATACTGTTCACCTGGTAACATGTCCCTTGTGTATTAAAACATCAGCGAAACACACTCCTCACTTATACTGTTCACCTGGCAACATGTCCCGTGTGTATTAAACAATCAGGGGAACACACTCTGCTCTTTTATACTGTTCACCTGGTAACATGTCCCGTGTATATTAAACAATCTGGGGAACACACTCGCCTCACTTATACTGTTCACCTGGTAACATGTCCCGTGTGTATTAAAACATCAGCGAAACACACTCTCCTCACTTATACCGTTCACCTGGTAACATATCCTGTGTATATTAAACAATCTGGGGAACACACTCGCCTCACTTATACTGTTCACCTGGTAACTTGTCCCGGGTCTATTAAAACATTAGGGGAACACACTCGCCTCACTTATACTGATCACCTGGTAACATGTCCCGTGTATATTAAAACATCAGGGGAACACCCTCTCCTCACTTATACTGTTCACCTGGTAACATGTCCCGTGAGTATTAAACATGAGGGGAGCACCCTCTCCTCACTTATACTGTTCACCTGGTAACATGTCCCGTGTCTATTAAACTATCAGTGGAACACAGTCTCCTCACCTATACTGTTCACCTGGTAACATGTCCCGTGTGTATTAAACAATCTGTGGAACACACTCTCCTCACTTATACTGTTCACCTGGCAACATGTCCCGTGTGTATTAAACAGTCTGTGGAACACACTCTCCTCACTTATACTGTTCACCTGGTAACATGTCCCGTGTGTGTTAAACAATCTGTGGAACACACTCTCCTCACTTATACTGTTCACCTGGTAACATGTCCCGTGTGTATTAAACAATCTGGGGAACACACTGTCCTCACTTATACGGTTCACCTGGTAACATGTCCCTTGTATATTAAACAATCTGGGGAACACACTCTCTTCACTTAAACTGTTCACCTGGTAACATGTCCCGTGTGTATTAAAACATCAGCGAAACACACTCTCCTCATTTATACTGTTCACCTGGTAACATGTCCCGTGTATATTAAACCCTCAGGGGAAAACACTCTCCTCACTTATACTGTTCACCTGGGAACATGTCCCGTGTATATTAAACCATCAGGGGAACACACTCTCCTCACTTATACTGTTCACCTGGTAACATGTCCCGTGTATATTAAACAATCAGAGGAACACATTCTCCTCACTTATACTGCTCACCTGGGAACATGTCCTGTGTATATTAAACAATCTGGGGAACACACTCGCCTCACTTATACTGTTCAACTGGTAACATGTCCCGTGTGTATTAAAACATCAGCGAAACACACTCTCTTCACTTAAACTGTTCACCTGGTAACATGTCCCGTGTGTATTAAAACATCAGCGAAACACATTCTCCTCACTTATACTGTTCACCTGGTAACATGTCCCGTGTATATTAAACAATCAGAGGAACACACTCTCCTCACTTATACTGCTCACCTGGGAACATGTCCTGTGTATATTAAACCATCAGGGGAACACACTCTCCTAACTTAAACTGTTCACCTGGTAACATGTCCCGTGTGTATTAAACAATCAGGGGAACACACTCTTCTCACTTATACTGTTCACCTGGTATCATGTCTCATGTATATTAAACCATCAGGAGAACACACTCTCCTCACTTACACTGTTCACCTGGTAACATTTCCCGTGTGTATTAAACAATCTGGGGAACACACTCTCCTCACTTATACTGTTCACCTGGCAACATGTCTCATGTATATTAAACCATCAGGGGAACACAATCTCCTCACTTACACTGTTCACCAGGTAACTTGTCCCGTGTGTATTAAAACATCAGCGAAACACACTCTCCTCACTTAAACTGTTCACCTGGTAACATGTCCCGTGTATATTAAACAATCAGAGGAACACACTCTCCTCAATTATACTGCTCACCTGGGAACATGTCCTGTGTATATTAAACCATCAGGGGAACACACTCTCCTCACTTATACTGTTCACCTGTTAATTTGTCTCGTGTCTATTAAAACATTAGGGGAACACACTCTCCTCACTTATACTGTTCATCTGGTAAAATGTCCCGTGTCTATTAAACTATCAGTGGAACACAGTCTGCTCACTTATACTGTTCACCTGGCAACATGTCCCGTGTGTATTAAAGCATCAGGGGAACACACTCTCCTCACTTATACTGTTCACCTGGTAACATGTCCCGTGTGTATTAAACAATCTGGGGAACACACTCTCCTCACTTATACTGTTCACCTGGTAAAATGTCTCGTGTATATTAAACCATCAGGGGAACACACTCAGCTCACTTATACTGTTCACCTGGTAACATGTCCCGTGTGTATTAAACAAACAGGGGAACACACTCTCCTCACTTATACGGTTCACCTGGTAACATGTCCCGTGTATATTAAACAATCTGGGGAACACACTCGCCTCACTTATACTGTTCACCTGGTAACATGTCCCGTGTGTATTAAAACATCAGCGAAACACACTCTCCTCACTTATACTGTTCACCTGGTAACATGTCCCGTGTATATTAAACAATCAGAGGAACACACTCTCCTCACTTATACTGCTCACCTGGGAACATGTCCTGTGTATATTAAACAATCTGGGGAACACACTCGCCTCACTTATACTTTTCACCTGGTAACATGTCTCGTGTATATTAAACCATCAGGGGAACACACTCTCCTCACTTATACTTTTCACCTGGTAACATGTCCCGGGTGTATTAAAAAATCAGAGGAACACACTCTCCTAACTTAAACTGTTCAACTGGTAACATGTCTCGTGTATATTAAACCATCAAGGGAACACACTCTCCTCACTTATACTGTTCACCTGGTAACATGTCTCGTGTATATTAAACCATCAGGGGAACACACTCTCCTCACTTATACTGTTCACCTGGTAACATGTCTCGTGTATATTAAACCATCAGGGGAACACACTCTCCTCACTTATACTGTTCACCTGGTAACATGTCCCGTGTATATTAAACCATCAGGGGAACACACTCTCCTCACTTATCCTGTTCACCTGGTAACATGTCCCGTGCTTAGTAAACAATCAGGGGAACACACTCTCCTCACTTATACTGCTCACCGGGCAACATGTCCCGTGTATATTAAACCATCAGGGGAACACACTCTCCTCACTTATGCTGCTCACCTGGCAACATGTCCCGTGTGTATTAAACAATCTGGGGAACACACTCGCCTCACTTATACTGTTCACCTGGTAACATGTCCCGTGTCTATTAAAACATCAGCGAAACACACTCTCCTCACTTATACTGTTCACCTGGTAACATGTCCTGTGTATATTAAACAATCTGGGGAACACACTCGCCTCACTTATACTGTTCACCTGGTAACTTGTCCCGTGTTTATTAAAACATTAGGGGAACACACTCTCCTCACTTATACTGTTCATCTGGTAACATGTCCCGTGTGTATTAAAACATCAGGGGAACACCCTCTCCTCACTTGTACTGTTCACCTGGTAACATGTCTCGTGTATATTAAACCATCAGGGGAACACACTCTCCTCACTTACACTGTTCACCTGGTAACATGTCTCGTGTATATTAAACCATCAGGGGAACACACTCTCCTCACTTATACTGTTCACCTGGTAACATGTCTCGTGTATATTAAACCATCAGGGGAACACACTCTCCTCACTTATTCTGTTCACCTGGTAACATGTCTCGTGTATATTAAACCATCAGGGGAACACACTCTCCTCACTTATACTGTTCACCTGGTAACATGTCACGTGTATATTAAACCATCAGGGGAACACACTCTCCTCACTTATCCTGTTCACCTGGTAACATGTCCCGTGCTTATTAAACAATCAGGGGAACACACTCTCCTCACTTATACTGCTCACCTGGTAACATGTCCCGTGTATATTAAACCATCAGGGGAACACACTCTCCTCACTTATCCTGTTCACCTGGTAACATGTCCCGTGCTTAGTAAACAATCAGGGGAACACACTCTCCTCACTTATACTGCTCACCGGGCAACATGTCCCGTGTATATTAAACCATCAGGGGAACACACTCTCCTCACTTATACTGCTCACCTGGCAACATGTCCCGTGTGTATTAAACAATCTGGGGAACACACTCGCCTCACTTATACTGTTCACCTGGTAACTTGCCCCGTGTTTATTAAAACATTAGGGGAACACACTCTCCTCACTTATACTGTTCATCTGGTAACATGTCCCGTGTGTATTAAAACATCAGGGGAACACCCTCTCCTCACTTGTACTGTTCACCTGGTAACATGTCTCGTGTATATTAAACCATCAGGGGAACACACTCTCCTCACTTACACTGTTCACCTGGTAACATGTCTCGTGTATATTAAACCATCAGGGGAACACACTCTCCTCACTTATACTGTTCACCTGGTAACATGTCTCGTGTATATTAAACCATCAGGGGAACACACTCTCCTCACTTATACTGTTCACCTGGTAACATGTCTCGTGTATATTAAACCATCAGGGGAACACACTCTCCTCACTTATCCTGTTCACCTGGTAACATGTCCCGTGCTTAGTAAACAATCAGGGGAACACACTCTCCTCACTTATACTGCTCACCGGGCAACATGTCCCGTGTATATTAAACCATCAGGGGAACACACTCTCCTCACTTATACTGCTCACCTGGCAACATGTCCCGTGTGTATTAAACAATCTGGGGAACACACTCGCCTCACTTATACTGTTCACCTGGTAACATGTCCCGTGTCTATTAAAACATCAGCGAAACACACTCTCCTCACTTATACTGTTCACCTGGTAACATGTCCTGTGTATATTAAACAATCTGGGGAACACACTCGCCTCACTTATACTGTTCACCTGGTAACTTGTCCCGTGTTTATTAAAACATTAGGGGAACACACTCTCCTCACTTATACTGTTCATCTGGTAACATGTCCCGTGTGTATTAAAACATCAGGGGAACACCCTCTCCTCACTTGTACGGTTCACCTGGTAACATGTCTCATGTATATTAAACCATCAGGGGAACACACTCTCCTCACTTACACTGTTCACCTGGTAACATGTCTCGTGTATATTAAACCATCAGGGGAACTCACTCTCCTCACTTATACTGTTCACCTGGTAACATGTCTCGTGTATATTAAACCATCAAGGGAACACACTCTCCTCACTTATACTGTTCACCTGGTAACATGTCTCGTGTATATTAAACCATCAGGGGAACACACTCTCCTCACTTATACTGTTCACCTGGTAACATGTCCCGTGTATATTAAACCATCAGGGGAACACACTCTCCTCACTTATCCTGTTCACCTGGTAACATGTCCCGTGCTTATTAAACAATCAGGGGAACACACTCTCCTCACTTATACTGCTCACCTGGTAACATGTCCCGTGTATATTAAACCATCAGGGGAACACACTCTCCTCACTTATCCTGTTCACCTGGTAACATGTCCCGTGCTTAGTAAACAATCAGGGGAACACACTCTCCTCACTTATACTGCTCACCGGGCAACATGTCCCGTGTATATTAAACCATCAGGGGAACACACTCTCCTCACTTATACTGCTCACCTGGCAACATGTCCCGTGTGTATTAAACAATCTGGGGGACACACTCGCCTCACTTATACTGTTCACCTGGTAACATGTCCCGTGTCTATTAAAACATCAGCGAAACACACTCTCCTCACTTATACTGTTCACCTGGTAACATGTCCTGTGTATATTAAACAATCTGGGGAACACACTCGCCTCACTTATACTGTTCACCTGGTAACTTGTCCCGTGTTTATTAAAACATTAGGGGAACACACTCTCCTCACTTATACTGTTCATCTGGTAACATGTCCCGTGTGTATTAAAACATCAGGGGAACACCCTCTCCTCACTTGTACTGTTCACCTGGTAACATGTCTCGTGTATATTAAACCATCAGGGGAACACACTCTCCTCACTTACACTGTTCACCTGGTAACATGTCTCGTGTATATTAAACCATCAGGGGAACACACTCTCCTCACTTATACTGTTCACCTGGTAACATGTCTCGTGTATATTAAACCATCAGGGGAACACACTCTCCTCACTTATACTGTTCACCTGGTAACATGTCTCGTGTATATTAAACCATCAGGGGAACACACTCTCCTCACTTATACTGTTCACCTGGTAACATGTCCCGTGTATATTAAACCATCAGGGGAACACACTCTCCTCACTTATCCTGTTCACCTGGTAACATGTCCCGTGCTTATTAAACAATCAGGGGAACACACTCTCCTCACTTATACTGCTCACCGGGCAACATGTCCCGTGTATATTAAACCATCAGGGGAACACACTCTCCTCACTTATACTGCTCACCTGGCAACATGTCCCGTGTGTATTAAACAATCTGGGGAACACACTCTCCTCACTTAAACTGTTCACCTGGTAACATGTCCCGTGTGTATTAAAACATCAGCGAAACACACTCTCCTCACTTATACTGTTCACCTGGCAACATGTCCCGTGTGTATTAAACAATCAAGGGAACACACTCTGCTCTCTTATACAGTTCACCTGGTAACATGTCCCGTGTATATTAAACAATCTGGGGAACACACTCGCCTCACTTATACTGTTCACCTGGTAACATGTCCCGTGTCTATTAAAACATCAGCGAAACACACTCTCCTCACTTATACTGTTCACCTGGTAACATGTCCTGTGTATATTAAACAATCTGGGGAACACACTCGCCTCACTTATACTGTTCACCTGGTAACTTGTCCCGTGTTTATTAAAACATTAGGGGAACACACTCTCCTCACTTATACTGTTCATCTGGTAACATGTCCCGTGTGTATTAAAACATCAGGGGAACACACTCTCCTCACTTATACTGTTCACCTGGTAACATGTCCCGTGTATATTAAACCATCAGGGGAACACACTCTCCTCACTTATCCTGTTCACCTGGTAACATGTCCCGTGCTTATTAAACAATCAGGGGAACACACTCTCCGCACTTATACTGCTCACCGGGCAACATGTCCCGTGTATATTAAACCATCAGGGGAACACACTCTCCTCACTTATACTGCTCACCTGGCAACATGTCCCGTGTGTATTAAACAATCTGGGGAACACACTCTCCTCACTTAAACTGTTCACCTGGTAACATGTCCCGTGTGTATTAAAACATCAGCGAAACACACTCTCCTCACTTATACTGTTCACCTGGCAACATGTCCCGTGTGTATTAAACAATCAAGGGAACACACTCTGCTCTCTTATACAGTTCACCTGGTAACATGTCCCGTGTATATTAAACAATCTGGGGAACACACTCGCCTCACTTATACTGTTCACCTGGTAACATGTCCCGTGTCTATTAAAACATCAGCGAAACACACTCTCCTCACTTATACTGTTCACCTGGTAACATGTCCTGTGTATATTAAACAATCTGGGGAACACACTCGCCTCACTTATACTGTTCACCTGGTAACTTGTCCCGTGTTTATTAAAACATTAGGGGAACACACTCTCCTCACTTATACTGTTCATCTGGTAACATGTCCCGTGTGTATTAAAACATCAGGGGAACACCCTCTCCTCACTTGTACTGTTCACCTGATAACATGTCCCGTGTGTTTTAAACAATCAGGGGAACACACTCTCCTCACTTATACTGTTCACCTGTTGACATGTCCCGGGTATATTAAACAATCATGGGAACACACTCTCCTCACTTATACTGCTCACCTGGCAACATGTCCCGTGTGTATTAAACAATCTGGGGAACACACTCTCCTCACTTAAACAGTTCACCTGGTAACATGTCTCGTGTATATTAAACCATCAGGGGAACACACACTCCTCACTTACACTGTTCACCTGGTAACATGTCCCGTGTGTTTTAAACAATCAGGGGAACACACTCTCCTCACTTATACTGTTCACCTGTTGACATGTCCCGGGTATATTAAACAATCAGGGGAACACGCTCTCCTCACTTATACTGCTCACCTGGCAACATGTCCCGTGTGTATTAAACAATCTGGGGAACACACTCTCCTCACTTAAACTGTTCACCTGGTAACATGTCCCGTGTATATTAAACAATCTGGGGAACACACCCGCTTCACTTATACTGTTCACCTGGCAACATGTCCCGTGTGTATTAAACAATCTGGGGAACACACCCGCTTCACTTATACTGTTCACCTGGTAACATGTCCCTTGTGTATTAAAACATCAGCGAAACACACTCCTCACTTATACTGTTCACCTGGCAACATGTCCCGTGTGTATTAAACAATCAGGGGAACACACTCTGCTCACTTATACTGTTCACCTGGTAACATGTCCCGTGTATATTAAACAATCTGGGGAACACACTCGCCTCACTTATACTGTTCACCTGGTAACATGTCCCGTGTGTATTAAAACATCAGCGAAACACACTCTCCTCACTTATACTGTTCACCTGGTAACATATCCTGTGCATATTAAACAATCTGGGGAACACACTCGCCTCACTTATACTGTTCACCTGGTAACTTGTCCCGTGTCTATTAAAACATTAGGGGAACACACTCGCCTCACTTATACTGATCACCTGGTAACATGTCCCGTGTATATTAAAACATCAGGGGAACACCCTCTCCTCACTTATACTGTTCACCTGGTAACATGTCCCGTGAGTATTAAACATGAGGGGAGCACCCTCTCCTCACTTATACTGTTCACCTGGTAACATGTCCCGTGTCTATTAAACTATCAGTGGAACACAGTCTCCTCACCTATACTGTTCACCTGGTAACATGTCCCGTGTGTATTAAACAATCTGGGGAACACACTCTCCTCACTTATACTGTTCACCTGGCAACATGTCCCGTGTGTATTAAAACATCAGGGGAACACACTCAGCTCACTTTTACTGTTCACCTGGTAACATGTCCCTTGTATATTAAACAAACAGGGGAACACACTCTCCTCACTTATACGGTTCACCTGGTAACATGTCCCTTGTATATTAAACAATCTGGGGAACACGCTCGCCTCACTTATACTGTTCACCTGGTAACATGTCCCGTGTGTATTAAAACATCAGCGAAACACACTCTCTTCACTTAAACTGTTCACCTGGTAACATGTCCCGTGTGTATTAAAACATCAGCGAAACACACTCTCCTCACTTATACTGTTCACCTGGTAACATGTCCCGTGTATATTAAACCATCAGGGGAACACACTCTCCTCACTTATACTGTTCACCTGGTAACATGTCCCGTGTATATTAAACAATCAGAGGAACACATTCTCCTCACTTATACTGCTCACCTGGGAACATGTCCTGTGTATATTAAACAATCTGGGGAACACACTCGCCTCACTTATACTGTTCAACTGGTAACATGTCCCGTGTGTATTAAAACATCAGCGAAACACACTCTCCTCACTTAAACTGTTCACCTGGTAACATGTCCCGTGTGTATTAAAACATCAGCGAAACACATTCTCCTCACTTATACTGTTCACCTGGTAACATGTCCCGTGTATATTAAACAATCAGAGGAACACACTCTCCTCACTTATACTGCTCACCTGGGAACATGTCCTGTGTATATTAAACCATCAGGGGAACACACTCTCCTAACTTAAACTGTTCACCTGGTAACATGTCCCGTGTGTATTAAACAATCAGGGGAACACACTCTCCTCACTTATACTGTTCACCTGGTAACATGTCTCATGTATATTAAACCATCAGGGGAACACACTCTCCTCACTTACACTGTTCACCTGGTAACATTTCCCGTGTGTATTAAACAATCTGGGGAACACACTCTCCTCACTTATACTGTTCACCTGGCAACATGTCTCATGTATATTAAACCATCAGGGGAACACACTCTCCTCACTTACACTGTTCACCAGGTAACTTGTCCCGTGTGTATTAAAACATCAGCGAAACACACTCTCCTCACTTAAACTGTTCACCTGGTAACATGTCCCGTGTATATTAAACAATCAGAGGAACACACTCTCCTCAATTATACTGCTCACCTGGGAACATGTCCTGTGTATATTAAACCATCAGGGGAACGCACTCTCCTCACTTATACTGTTCACCTGTTAATTTGTCCCGTGTCTATTAAAACATTAGGGGAACACACTCTCCTCACTTATACTGTTCATCTGGTAAAATGTCCCGTGTCTATTAAACTATCAGTGGAACACAGTCTCCTCACTTATACTGTTCACCTGGCAACATGTCCCGTGTGTATTAAAGCATCAGGGGAACACACTCTCCTCACTTATACTGTTCACCTGGTAACATGTCCCGTGTGTATTAAACAATCTGGGGAACACACTCTCCTCACTTATACTGTTCACCTGGTAAAATGTCTCGTGTATATTAAACCATCAGGGGAACACACTCAGCTCACTTATACTGTTCACCTGGTAACATGTCCCGTGTGTATTAAACAAACAGGGGAACACACTCTCCTCACTTATACGGTTCACCTGGTAACATGTCCCGTGTATATTAAACAATCTGGGGAACACACTCGCCTCACTTATACTGTTCACCTGGTAACATGTCCCGTGTGTATTAAAACATCAGCGAAACACACTCTCCTCACTTAAACTGTTCACCTGGTAACATGTCCCGTGTGTATTAAAACATCAGCGAAACACACTCTCCTCACTTAAACTGTTCACCTGGTAACATGTCCCGTGTGTATTAAAACATCAGCGAAACACACTCTCCTCACTTATACTGCTCACCTGGTAACATGTCCCGTGTGTATTAAACAAACAGGGGAACACACTCTCCTCACTTATACGGTTCACCTGGGAACATGTCCTGTGTATATTAAACAATCTGGGGAACACACTCGCCTCACTTATACTGTTCACCTGGTAACATGTCTCGTGTATATTAAACCATCAGGGGAACACACTCTCCTCACTTATACTGTTCACCTGGTAACATGTCCCGGGTGTATTAAACAATCAGAGGAACACACTCTCCTCACTTATACTGTTCACCTGGTAACATGTCTCGTGTATATTAAACCATCAGGGGAACACACTCTCCTCACTTATACTGTTCACCTGGTAACATGTCTCGTGTATATTAAACCATCAGGGGAACACACTCTCCTCACTTATACTGTTCACCTGGTAACATGTCCCGTGTATATTAAACCATCAGGGGAACACACTCTCCTCACTTATCCTGTTCACCTGGTAACATGTCCCGTGCTTATTAAACAATCAGGGGAACACACTCTCCTCACTTATACTGCTCACCGGGCAACATGTCCCGTGTATATTAAACCATCAGGGGAACACACTCTCCTCACTTATACTGCTCATCTGGCAACATGTCCCGTGTGTATTAAACAATCTGGGGAACACACTCTCCTCACTTAAACTGTTCACCTGGTAACATGTCCAGTGTGTATTAAACAATCAAGGGAACACACTCTGCTCTCTTACACAGTTCACCTGGTAACATGTCCCGTGTATATTAAACAATCTGGGGAACACACTCGCCTCACTTATACTGTTCACCTGGTAACATGTCCCGTGTCTATTAAAACATCAGCGAAACACACTCTCCTCACTTATACTGTTCACCTGGTAACATGTCCTGTGTATATTAAACAATCTGGGGAACACACTCGCCTCACCTATACTGTTCACCTGGTAACTTGTCCCGTGTTTATTAAAACATTAGGGGAACACACTCTCCTCACTTATACTGTTCATCTGGTAACATGTCCCGTGTGTATTAAAACATCAGGGGAACACCCTCTCCTCACTTGTACTGTTCACCTGGTAACATGTCTCGTGTATATTAAACCATCAGGGGAACACACTCTCCTCACTTACACTGTTCACCTGGCAACATGTCCCGTGTGTATTAAAGCATCAGGGGAACACACTCTCCTCACTTATACTGTTCACCTGGTAACATGTCCCGTGTGTATTAAACAATCTGGGGAACACACTCTCCTCACTTATACTGTTCACCTGGTAAAATGTCTCGTGTATATTAAACCATCAGGGGAACACACTCTGCTCACTTATACTGTTCACCTGGTAACATGTCCCGTGTGCATTAAACAAACAGGGGAACACACTCTCCTCACTTATACGGTTCACCTGGTAACATGTCCCGTGTATATTAAACAATCTGGGGAACACACTGGCCTCACTTATACTGTTCACCTGGTAACATGTCCCGTGTGTATTTAAACATCAGCGAAACACACTCTCCTCACTTAAACTGTTCACCTGGTAACATGTCCCGTGTGTATTAAAACATCAGCGAAACACACTCTCCTCACTTAAACTGTTCACCTGGTAACATGTCCCGTGTGTATTAAAACATCAGCGAAACACACTCTCCTCACTTATACTGCTCACCTGGTAACATGTCCCGTGTGTATTAAACAAACAGGGGAACACACTCTCCTCACTTATACGGTTCACCTGGGAACATGTCCTGTGTATATTAAACAATCTGGGGAACACACTCGCCTCACTTATACTGTTCACCTGGTAACATGTCTCGTGTATATTAAACCATCAGGGGAACACACTCTCCTCACTTATACTGTTCACCTGGTAACATGTCCCGGGTGTATTAAACAATCAGAGGAACACACTCTCCTAACTTAAACTGTTCAACTGGTAACATGTCTCGTGTATATTAAACCATTAGGGGAACACACTCTCCTCACTTATACTGTTCACCTGGTAACATGTCTCGTGTATATTAAACCATCAGGGGAACACACTCTCCTCACTTATACTGTTCACCTGGTAACATGTCTCGTGTATATTAAACCATCAGGGGAACACACTCTCCTCACTTATACTGTTCACCTGGTAACATGTCCCGTGTATATTAAACCATCAGGGGAACACACTCTCCTCACTTATCCTGTTCACCTGGTAACATGTCCCGTGCTTATTAAACAATCAGGGGAACACACTCTCCTCACTTATACTGCTCACCGGGCAACATGTCCCGTGTATATTAAACCATCAGGGGAACACACTCTCCTCACTTATACTGCTCACCTGGCAACATGTCCCGTGTGTATTAAACAATCTGGGGAACACACTCTCCTCACTTAAACTGTTCACCTGGTAACATGTCCCGTGTGTATTAAACAATCAAGGAAACACACTCTGCTCTCTTACACAATTCACCTGGTAACATGTCCCGTGTATATTAAACAATCTGGGGAACACACTCGCCTCACTTATACTGTTCACCTGGTAACATGTCCCGTGTCTATTAAAACATCAGCGAAACACACTCTCCTCACTTATACTGTTCACCTGGTAACATGTCCTGTGTATATTAAACAATCTGGGGAACACACTCGCCTCACTTATACTGTTCACCTGGTAACTTGTCCCGTGTTTATTAAAACATTAGGGGAACACACTCTCCTCACTTATACTGTTCATCTGGTAACATGTCCCGTGTGTATTAAAACATCAGGGGAACACCCTCTCCTCACTTGTACTGTTCACCTGGTAACATGTCTCGTGTATATTAAACCATCAGGGGAACACACTCTCCTCACTTACACTGTTCACCTGGTAACATGTCCCGTGTGTTTTAAACAATCAGGGGAACACACTCTCCTCACTTATACTGTTCACCTGTTGACATGTCCCGGGTATATTAAACAATCAGGGGAACACACTCTCCTCACTTATACTGTTCACCTGGTAACATGTCCCGTGCTTATTAAACAATCAGGGGAACACACTCTCCTCACTTATACTGCTCACCTGGCAACATGTCCCGTGTGTATTAAACAATCTGGGGAACACACTCTCCTCACTTAAACTGTTCACCTGGTAACATGTCCCGTGTATATTAAACAATCTGGGGAACACACCCGCTTCACTTATACTGTTCACCTGGCAACATGTCCCGTGTGTATTAAACAATCTGGGGAACACACCCGCTTCACTTATACTGTTCACCTGGTAACATGTCCCTTGTGTATTAAAACATAAGCGAAACACACTCCTCACTTATACTGTTCACCTGGCAACATGTCCCGTGTGTATTAAACAATCAGGGGAACACACTCTGCTCACTTATACTGTTCACCTGGTAACATGTCCCGTGTATATTAAACAATCTGGGGAACACACTCGCCTCACTTATACTGTTCACCTGGTAACATGTCCCGTGTGTATTAAAACATCAGCGAAACACACTCTCCTCACTTATACTGTTCACCTGGTAACATGTCCTGTGTATATTAAACAATCTGGGGAACACACTCGCCTCACTTATACTGATCACCTGGTAACATGTCCCGTGTATATTAAAACATCAGGGGAACACCCTCTCCTCACTTATACTGTTCACCTGATGACATGTCCCGTGAGTATTAAACAATCAGGGGAACACACTCTCCTCACTTATACTGTTCACCTGGTAACATGTCCCGTGAGTATTAAACAATCAGGGGAACACACTCTCCTCACTTATACTGTTCACCTGGTAACATGTCCCGTGTGTATTATACAATCAGGGGAACACACTTTCCTCACTTATACTGTTCACCTGGTAACATGTCTCGTGTATATTAAACCATCAGGGGAACACACTCTCCTCACTTATACTGTTCACCTGGTAACTTGTCCCGTGTCTATTAAAACATTAGGGGAACACACTCTCCTCACTTATACTGATCACCTGGTAACATGTCCCGTGTCTATTAAACTATCAGTGGAACACAGTCTCCTCACCTATACAGTTCACCTGCTGACATGTCTCGTGTATATTAAACCATCAGGGGAACACACTCTCCTCACATATAATGTTCACCTGGTAACATGTCCTGTGTGCATTAAACAATCAGGGGAACACACTCTCCTCACTTATACTCTTCACCTGGTAACATGTCCCGTGTGTATTAAACCATCAGGAGAACACACTCTCCTCACTTATACTGTTCTCCTGGTGACATGTCCCTTGTGTATTAAACAATCAGGGGAACACACTCTGCTCCCTTATACTGTTCACCTGGTAACATGTCCTGTGTATATTAAACAATCTGGGGAACACACTCGCCTCACTTATACTGTTCTCCTGGTGACATGTCCCTTGTGTATTAAACAATCAGGGGAACACACTCTGCTCCCTTATACTGTTCACCTGGTAACATGTCCTGTGTATATTAAACAATCTGGGGAACACACTCGCCTCACTTATACTGTTCAGCTGGTAACATGTCCCGTGTGTATTAAAACATCAGCGAAACACACTCTCCTCACTTAAACTGTTCACCTGGGAACATGTCCCGTGTGTATTAAAACATCAGCGAAATACACTCTCCTCACTTATACTGTTCACTTGGTAACATGTCCTGTGTATATTAAACAATCAGAGGAACACACTCTCCTCACTTATACTGCTCACCTGGGAACATGTCCTGTGTATATTAAACAATCTGGGGAACACACTCTCCTAACTTAAACTGTTCAACTGGTAACATGTCTCGTGTATATTAAACCATCAGGGGAACACACTCTCCTCACTTACACTGTTCACCTGGTAACATGTCTCGTGTATATTAAACCATCAGGGGAACACACTCTCCTCACTTATACTGTTCACCTGGTAACATGTCTCGTGTATATTAAGCCATCAGGGGAACACACTCTCCTCACTTACACTGTTCACCTGGTAACATGTCCCGTGTGTATTAAACAATCAGGGGAACACACTCTCCTCACTTATACTGTTCACCTGGTAACATGTCTCGTGTATATTAAACCATCAGGGGAACACACTCTCCTCACTTACACTGTTCACCTGGTAACATGTCCCGTGCTTATTAAACCATCAGGGGAACACACTCTCCTCACTTCTGCTGCTCACCGGGCAACATGTCCCGTGTATATTAAACCAGCAGGGGAACACACTCTCCTCACTTATACTGCTCACCTGGCAACATGTCCCGTGTGTATTAAACAATCTGGGGAACACACTCTCCTCACTTAAACTGTTCACCTGGTAACATGTCCCGTGTTTATTAAATCATCAGCGAAACACACTCTCCTCACTTATACTGTTCACCTGGTAACATGTCCCGTGTGTATTAAACAATCAGGGGAACACACTCTGCTCACTTATACAGTTCACCTGGTAACATGTCCCGTGTATATTAAACAATCTGGGGAACACACTCTCCTCACTTATACTGTTCACCTGGTAACATGTCCCGTGTGTATTATACAATCAGGGGAACACACTTTCCTCACTTATACTGTTCACCTGGTAACATGTCTCGTGTATATTAAACCATCAGGGGAACACACTCTCCTCACTTATACTGTTCACCTGGTAACTTGTCCCGTGTCTATTAAAACATTAGGGGAACACACTCTCCTCACTTATACAGTTCACCTGGTAACATGTCCCGTGTGTATTAAACTATCAGTGGAAGACAGTCTCCTCACCTATACAGTTCACCTGCTGACATGTCTCGTGTATATTAAACCATCAGGGGAACACACTCTCCTCACTTATAATGTTCACCTGGTAACATGTCTCGTGTATATTAAACCATCAGGGGAACACACTCTCCTCACTTATACTGTTCACCTGGTAACTTGTCCCGTGTCTATTAAAACATTAGGGGAACACACTCTCCTCACTTATACTGTTCATCTGGTAACATGTCCCGTGTGTATTAAAACATCAGGGGAACACCCTCTCCTCACTTATACTGATCACCTGGTAACATGTCCCGTGTCTATTAAACTATCAGTGGAACACAGTCTCCTCACCGAAACAGTTCACCTGCTGACATGTCTCGTGTATATTAAACCTTCAGGGGAACACACTCTCCTCACTTATAATGTTCACCTGGTAACATGTCCCTTGTGTATTAAACAATCAGGGGAACACACTCTGCTCCCTTATACTGTTCACCTGGTAACATGTCCTGTGTATATTAAACAATCTGGGGTACATACTCGCCTCACTTATACTGTTCTCCTGGTGACATGTCCCTTGTGTATTAAACAATCAGGGGAACACACTCTGCTCCCTTATACTGTTCACCTGGTAACATGTCCTGTGTATATTAAACAATCTGGGGAACACACTCGCCTCACTTATACTGTTCAGCTGGTAACATGTCCCGTGTGTATTAAAACATCAGCGAAACACACTCTCCTCACTTAAACTGTTCACCTGGGAACATGTCCCGTGTGTATTAAAACATCAGCGAAATACACTCTCCTCACTTATACTGTTCACCTGGTAACATGTCCTGTGTATATTAAACAATCAGAGGAACACACTCTCCTCACTTATACTGCTCACCTGGGAACATGTCCTGTGTATATTAAACAATCTGGGGAACACACTCTCCTAACTTAAACTGTTCAACTGGTAACATGTCTCGTGTATATTAAACCATCAGGGGAACACACTCTCCTCACTTACACTGTTCACCTGGTAACATGTCTCGTGTATATTAAACCATCAGGGGAACACACTCTCCTCACTTATACTGTTCACCTGGTAACATGTCTCGTGTATATTAAGCCATCAGGGGAACACACTCTCCTCACTTACACTGTTCACCTGGTAACATGTCCCGTGTGTATTAAACAATCAGGGGAACACACTCTCCTCACTTATACTGTTCACCTGGTAACATGTCTCGTGTATATTAAACCATCAGGGGAACACACTCTCCTCACTTACACTGTTCACCTGGTAACATGTCCCGTGCTTATTAAACCATCAGGGGAACACACTCTCCTCACTTATACTGCTCACCTGGCAACATGTCCCGTGTGTATTAAACAATCTGGGGAACACACTCTCCTCACTTAAACTGTTCACCTGGTAACATGTCCCGTGTGTATTAAATCATCAGCGAAACATACTCTCCTCACTTATACTGTTCACCTGGTAACATATCCCGTGTGTATTAAACAATCAGGGGAACACACTCTCCTCACTTATACTGTTCACCTGGTAACTTGTCCCGTGTCTATTAAAACATTAGGGGAACACACTCTCCTCACTTATACTGTTCATCTGGTAACATGTCCCGTGTGTATTAAAACATCAGGGGAACACCCTCTCCTCACTTATACTGATCACCTGGTAACATGTCCCGTGTCTATTAAACTATCAGTGGAACACAGTCTCCTCACCGAAACAGTTCACCTGCTGACATGTCTCGTGTATATTAAACCTTCAGGGGAACACACTCTCCTCACTTATAATGTTCACCTGGTAACATGTCCCTTGTGTATTAAACAATCAGGGGAACACACTCTGCTCCCTTATACTGTTCACCTGGTAACATGTCCTGTGTATATTAAACAATCTGGGGTACATACTCGCCTCACTTATACTGTTCTCCTGGTGACATGTCCCTTGTGTATTAAACAATCAGGGGAACACACTCTGCTCCCTTATACTGTTCACCTGGTAACATGTCCTGTGTATATTAAACAATCTGGGGAACACACTCGCCTCACTTATACTGTTCAGCTGGTAACATGTCCCGTGTGTATTAAAACATCAGCGAAACACACTCTCCTCACTTAAACTGTTCACCTGGGAACATGTCCCGTGTGTATTAAAACATCAGCGAAATACACTCTCCTCACTTATACTGTTCACCTGGTAACATGTCCTGTGTATATTAAACAATCAGAGGAACACACTCTCCTCACTTATACTGCTCACCTGGGAACATGTCCTGTGTATATTAAACAATCTGGGGAACACACTCTCCTAACTTAAACTGTTCAACTGGTAACATGTCTCGTGTATATTAAACCATCAGGGGAACACACTCTCCTCACTTACACTGTTCACCTGGTAACATGTCTCGTGTATATTAAACCATCAGGGGAACACACTCTCCTCACTTATACTGTTCACCTGGTAACATGTCTCGTGTATATTAAGCCATCAGGGGAACACACTCTCCTCACTTACACTGTTCACCTGGTAACATGTCCCGTGTGTATTAAACAATCAGGGGAACACACTCTCCTCACTTATACTGTTCACCTGGTAACATGTCTCGTGTATATTAAACCATCAGGGGAACACACTCTCCTCACTTACACTGTTCACCTGGTAACATGTCCCGTGCTTATTAAACCATCAGGGGAACACACTCTCCTCACTTATACTGCTCACCTGGCAACATGTCCCGTGTGTATTAAACAATCTGGGGAACACACTCTCCTCACTTAAACTGTTCACCTGGTAACATGTCCGTGTGTATTAAATCATCAGCGAAACACACTCTCCTCACTTATACTGTTCACCTGGTAACATATCCCGTGTGTATTAAACAATCAGGGGAACACACTCTCCTCACTTATACTGTTCACCTGGTAACTTGTCCCGTGTCTATTAAAACATTAGGGGAACACCCTCTCCTCACTTATACTGATCACCTGGTAACATGTCCCGTGTCTATTAAACTATCAGTGGAACACAGTCTCCTCACCGAAACAGTTCACCTGCTGACATGTCTCGTGTATATTAAACCTTCAGGGGAACACACTCTCCTCACTTATAATGTTCACCTGGTAACATGTCCCTTGTGTATTAAACAATCAGGGGAACACACTCTGCTCCCTTATACTGTTCACCTGGTAACATGTCCTGTGTATATTAAACAATCTGGGGTACATACTCGCCTCACTTATACTGTTCTCCTGGTGACATGTCCCTTGTGTATTAAACAATCAGGGGAACACACTCTGCTCCCTTATACTGTTCACCTGGTAACATGTCCTGTGTATATTAAACAATCTGGGGAACACACTCGCCTCACTTATACTGTTCAGCTGGTAACATGTCCCGTCTGTATTAAAACATCAGCGAAACACACTCTCCTCACTTAAACTGTTCACCTGGGAACATGTCCCGTGTGTATTAAAACATCAGCGAAATACACTCTCCTCACTTATACTGTTCACCTGGTAACATGTCCTGTGTATATTAAACAATCAGAGGAACACACTCTCCTCACTTATACTGCTCACCTGGGAACATGTCCTGTGTATATTAAACAATCTGGGGAACACACTCTCCTAACTTAAACTGTTCAACTGGTAACATGTCTCGTGTATATTAAACCATCAGGGGAACACACTCTCCTCACTTACACTGTTCACCTGGTAACATGTCTCGTGTATATTAAACCATCAGGGGAACACACTCTTCTCACTTATACTGTTCACCTGGTAACATGTCTCGTGTATATTAAGCCATCAGGGGAACACACTCTCCTCACTTACACTGTTCACCTGGTAACATGTCCCGTGTGTATTAAGCAATCAGGGGAACACACTCTCCTCACTTATACTGTTCACCTGGTAACATGTCTCGTGTATATTAAACCATCAGGGGAACACACTCTCCTCACTTACACTGTTCACCTGGTAACATGTCCCGTGCTTATTAAACCATCAGGGGAACACACTCTCCTCACTTATACTGCTCACCTGGCAACATGTCCCGTGTGTATTAAACAATCTGGGGAACACACTCTCCTCACTTAAACTGTTCACCTGGTAACATGTCCCGTGTGTATTAAATCATCAGCGAAACACACTCTCCTCACTTATACTGTTCACCTGGTAACATATCCCGTGTGTATTAAACAATCAGGGGAACACACTCTGCTCACTTATACAGTTCACCTGGTAACATGTCCCGTGTATATTAAACAATCTGGGGAACACACACGCCTCACTTATACTGTTCAGCTGGTAACATGTCCCGTGTGTATTAAAACATCAGCGAAACACACTCTCCTCACTTAAACTGTTCACCTGGGAACATGTCCCGTGTGTATTAAAACATCAGCGAAATACACTCTCCTCACTTATACTGTTCACCTGGTAACATGTCCTGTGTATATTAAACAATCAGAGGAACACACTCTCCTCACTTATACTGCTCACCTGGGAACATGTCCTGTGTATATTAAACAATCTGGGGAACACACTCTCCTAACTTAAACTGTTCAACTGGTAACATGTCTCGTGTATATTAAACCATCAGGGGAACACACTCTCCTCACTTACACTGTTCACCTGGTAACATGTCTCGTGTATATTAAACCATCAGGGGAACACACTCTTCTCACTTATACTGTTCACCTGGTAACATGTCTCGTGTATATTAAGCCATCAGGGGAACACACTCTCCTCACTTACACTGTTCACCTGGTAACATGTCACGTGTGTATTAAGCAATCAGGGGAACACACTCTCCTCACTTATACTGTACACCTGGTAACATGTCTCGTGTATATTAAACCATCAGGGGAACACACTCTCCTCACTTACACTGTTCACCTGGTAACATGTCCCGTGCTTATTAAACCATCAGGGGAACACACTCTCCTCACTTATACTGCTCACCTGGCAACATGTCCCGTGTGTATTAAACAATCTGGGGAACACACTCTCCTCACTTAAACTGTTCACCTGGTAACATGTCCCGTGTGTATTAAATCATCAGCGAAACACACTCTCCTCACTTATACTGTTCACCTGGTAACATATCCCGTGTGTATTAAACAATCAGGGGAACACACTCTGCTCACTTATACAGTTCACCTGGTAACATGTCCCGTGTATATTAAACAATCTGGGGAACACACACGCCTCACTTATACTGTTCAGCTGGTAACATGTCCCGTGTGTATTAAAACATCAGCGAAACACACTCTCCTCACTTATACTGTTCACCTGGTAACATGTCCTGTGTATATTAAACAATCTGGGGAACACACTCGCCTCACTTATACTGTTCACCTGGTAACTTGTCCCGTGTCTATTAAAACATTAGGGGAACACAATCTCCTCACTTATACTGTTCATCTGGTAACATGTCCCGTGTGTATTAAAACATCAGGGGAACACCCTCTCCTCACTTATACTGTTCACCTGGTAACATGTCTCGTGTATATTAAACCATCAGGGGAACACACTCTCCTCACTTACACTGTTCACCTGGTAAAATGTCCCGTGTGTTTTAAACAATCAGGGGAACACACTCTCCTCACTTATACTGTTCACCTGGTAACATGTCTCGTGTATATTAAACCATCAGGGGAACACACTCTCCTCACTTACACTGTTCACCTGGTAACATGTCCCGTGTGTATTAAACAATCAGGGGAACACACTCTCCTCACTTATACTTCTCACCTGGCAACATGTCCCGTGTGTATTAAACAATCTGGGGAACACACTCAGCTCATTTATACTGTTCACCTGGTAACATGTCCCGTGTGTATTAAACAATCTGGGGAACACACTCGCCTCACTTATACTGTTCACCTGGTAACATGTCCCGTGTGTATTAAAACATCAGCGAAACACACTCTCCTCACTTAAACTGTTCACCTGGTAACATGTCCCGTGTGTAGTAAAACATCAGCGAAACACACTCTCCTCACTTATACTGTTCACCTGGTAACATGTCCCGTGTATATTAAACATTCAGAGGAACACACTCTCCTCACTTATACTGCTCACCTGGGAACATGTCCTGTGTATATTAAACAATCTGGGGAACACACTCTCCTCACTTATACTGTTCAGCTGATAACATGTCCCGTGTGTAGTAAAACATCAGCGAAACACACTCTCCTCACTTATACTGTTCACCTGGTAACATGTCCCGTGTATATTAAACCATCAGGGGAACACACTCTCCTCACTTATCCTGTTCACCTGGTAAGATGTCCCGTGCTTATTAAACAATCAGGGGAACACACTCTCCTCACTTATACTGCTCACCGGGCAACATGTCCCGTGTATATTAAACCATCAGGGGAACACACTCTCCTCACTTATACTGCTCACCTGGCAACATGTCCCGTGTGTATTAAACAATCTGGGGAACACACTCTCCTCACTTAAACTGTTCACCTGGTAACATGTCCCGTGTGTATTAAAACATCAGCGAAACACACTCTCCTCACTTATACTGTTCACCTGCCAACATGTCCCGTGTGTATTAAACAATCAAGGGAACACACTCTGCTCTCTTACACAGTTCACCTGGTAACATGTCCCGTGTATATTAAACAATCTGGGGAACACACTCGCCTCACTTATACTGTTCACCTGGTAACATGTCCCGTGTCTATTAAAACATCAGCGAAACACACTCTCCTCACTAATACTGTTCACCTGGTAACATGTCCTGTGTATATTAAACAATCTGGGGAACACACTCGCCTCACTTATACTGTTCACCTGGTAACTTGTCCCGTGTTTATTAAAACATTAGGGGAACACACTCTCCTCACTTATACTGTTCATCTGGTAACATGTCCCGTGTGTATTAAAACATCAGGGGAACACCCTCTCCTCACTTGTACTGTTCACCTGGTAACATGTCTCGTGTATATTAAACCATCAGGGGAACACACTCTCCTCACTTACACTGTTCACCTGGTAACATGTCCCGTGTGTTTTAAACAATCAGGGGAACACACTCTCCTCACTTATACTGTTCACCTGTTGACATGTCCCGGGTATATTAAACAATCAGGGGAACACACTCTCCTCACTTATACTGTTCACCTGGTAACATGTCCCGTGCTTATTAAACAATCAGGGGAACACACTCTCCTCACTTATACTGCTCACCTGGCAACATGTCCCGTGTGTATTGAACAATCTGGGGAACACATTCCCCTCACTTAAACTGTTCACCTGGTAACATGTCCCGTGTATATTAAACAATCTGGGGAACACACCCGCTTCACTTATACTGTTCACCTGGCAACATGTCCCGTGTGTATTAAACAATCTGGGGAACACACCCGCTTCACTTATACTGTTCACCTGGTAACATGTCCCTTGTGTATTAAAACATAAGCGAAACACACTCCTCACTTATACTGTTCACCTGGCAACATGTCCCGTGTGTATTAAACAATCAGGGGAACACACTCTGCTCACTTATACTGTTCACCTGGTAACATGTCCCGTGTATATTAAACAATCTGGGGAACACACTCGCCTCACTTATACTGTTCACCTGGTAACATGTCCCGTGTGTATTAAAACATCAGCGAAACACACTCTCCTCACTTATACTGTTCACCTGGTAACATGTCCTGTGTATATTAAACAATCTGGGGAACACACTCGCCTCACTTATACTGATCACCTGGTAACATGTCCCGTGTATATTAAAACATCAGGGGAACACCCTCTCCTCACTTATACTGTTCACCTGATGACATGTCCCGTGAGTATTAAACAATCAGGGGAACACACTCTCCTCACTTATACTGTTCACCTGGTAACATGTCCCGTGAGTATTAAACAATCAGGGGAACACACTCTCCTCACTTATACTGTTCACCTGGTAACATGTCCCGTGTGTATTATACAATCAGGGGAACACACTTTCCTCACTTATACTGTTCACCTGGTAACATGTCTCGTGTATATTAAACCATCAGGGGAACACACTCTCCTCACTTATACTGTTCACCTGGTAACTTGTACCGTGTCTATTAAAACATTAGGGGAACACACTCTCATCACTTATACTGATCACCTGGTAACATGTCCCGTGTCTATTAAACTATCAGTGGAACACAGTCTCCTCGCCTATACAGTTCACCTGCTGACATGTCTCGTGTATATTAAACCATCAGGGGAACACACTCTCCTCACTTATAATGTTCACCTGGTAACATGTCCTGTGTGCATTAAACAATCAGGGGAACACACTCTCCTCACTTATACTCTTCACCTGGTAACATGTCCCGTGTGTATTAATCCATCAGGAGAACACACTCTCCCCACTTATACTGTTCTCCTGGTGACATGTCCCTTGTGTATTAAACAATCAGGGGAACACACTCTGCTCCCTTATACTGTTCACCTGGTAACATGTCCTGTGTATATTAAACAATCTGGGGAACACACTCGCCTCACTTATACTGTTCTCCTGGTGACATGTCCCTTGTGTATTAAACAATCAGGGGAACACACTCTGCTCCCTTATACTGTTCACCTGGTAACATGTCCTGTGTATATTAAACAATCTGGGGAACACACTCGCCTCACTTATACTGTTCAGCTGATAACATGTCCCGTGTGTAGTAAAACATCAGCGAAACACACTCTCCTCACTTATACTGTTCACCTGGTAACATGTCCCGTGTATATTAAACCATCAGGGGAACACACTCTCCTCACTTATCCTGTTCACCTGGTAAGATGTCCCGTGCTTATTAAACAATCAGGGGAACACACTCTCCTCACTTATACTGCTCACCGGGCAACATGTCCCGTGTATATTAAACCATCAGGGGAACACACTCTCCTCACTTATACTGCTCACCTGGCAACATGTCCCGTGTGTATTAAACAATCTGGGGAACACACTCTCCTCACTTAAACTGTTCACCTGGTAACATGTCCCGTGTGTATTAAAACATCAGCGAAACACACTCTCCTCACTTATACTGTTCACCTGGCAACATGTCCCGTGTGTATTAAACAATCAAGGGAACACACTCTGCTCTCTTACACAGTTCACCTGGTAACATGTCCCGTGTATATTAAACAATCTGGGGAACACACTCGCCTCACTTATACTGTTCACCTGGTAACATGTCCCGTGTCTATTAAAACATCAGCGAAACACACTCTCCTCACTTATACTGTTCACCTGGTAACATGTCCTGTGTATATTAAACAATCTGGGGAACACACTCGCCTCACTTATACTGTTCACCTGGTAACTTGTCCCGTGTTTATTAAAACATTAGGGGAACACACTCTCCTCACTTATACTGTTCATCTGGTAACATGTCCCGTGTGTATTAAAACATCAGGGGAACACCCTCTCCTCACTTGTACTGTTCACCTGGTAACATGTCTCGTGTATATTAAACCATCAGGGGAACACACTCTCCTCACTTACACTGTTCACCTGGTAACATGTCCCGTATGTTTTAAACAATCAGGGGAACACACTCTCCTCACTTATACTGTTCACCTGTTGACATGTCCCGGGTATATTAAACAATCAGGGGAACACACTCTCCTCACTTATACTGTTCACCTGGTGACATGTCCCGTGCTTATTAAACAATCAGGGGAACACACTCTCCTCACTTATACTGCTCACCTGGCAACATGTCCCGTGTGTATTAAACAATCTGGGGAACACACTCTCCTCACTTAAACTGTTCACCTGGTAACATGTCCCGTGTATATTAAACAATCTGGGGAACACACCCGCTTCACTTATACTGTTCACCTGGCAACATGTCCCGTGTGTATTAAACAATCTGGGGAACACACCCGCTTCACTTATACTGTTCACCTGGTAACATGTCCCTTGTGTATTAAAACATAAGCGAAACACACTCCTCACTTATACTGTTCAACTGGCAACATGTCCCGTGTGTATTAAACAATCAGGGGAACACACTCTGCTCACTTATACTGTTCACCTGGTAACATGTCCCGTGTATATTAAACAATCTGGGGAACACACTCGCCTCACTTATACTGTTCACCTGGTAACATGTCCCGTGTGTATTAAAACATCAGCGAAACACACTCTCCTCACTTATACTGTTCACCTGGTAACATGTCCTGTGTATATTAAACAATCTGGGGAACACACTCGCCTCACTTATACTGATCACCTGGTAACATGTCCCGTGTATATTAAAACATCAGGGGAACACCCTCTCCTCACTTATACTGTTCACCTGATGACATGTCCCGTGAGTATTAAACAATCAGGGGAACACACTCTCCTCACTTATACTGTTCACCTGGTAACATGTCCCGTGAGTATTAAACAATCAGGGGAACACACTCTCCTCACTTTACTGTTCACCTGGTAACATGTCCCGTGTGTATTATACAATCAGGGGAACACACTTTCCTCACTTATACTGTTCACCTGGTAACATGTCTCGTGTATATTAAACCATCAGGGGAACACACTCTCCTCACTTATACTGTTCACCTGGTAACTTGTCCCGTGTCTATTAAAACATTAGGGGAACACACTCTCCTCACTTATACTGATCACCTGGTAACATGTCCCGTGTCTATTAAACTATCAGTGGAACACTGTCTCCTCACCTATACAGTTCACCTGCTGACATGTCTCGTGTATATTAAACCATCAGGGGAACACACTCTCCTCACTTATAATGTTCACCTGGTAACATGTCCTGTGTGCATTAAACAATCAGGGGAACACACTCTCCTCACTTATACTCTTCACCTGGTAACATGACCCGTGTGTATTAAACCATCAGGAGAACACACTCTCCTCACTTATACTGTTCTCCTGGTGACATGTCCCTTGTGTATTAAACAATCAGGGGAACACACTCTGCTCCCTTATACTGTTCACCTGGTGACATGTCCTGTGTATATTAAACAATCTGGGGAACACACTCGCCTCACTTATACTGTTCTCCTGGTGACATGTCCCTTGTGTATTAAACAATCAGGGGAACACACTCTGCTCCCTTATACTGTTCACCTGGTAACATGTCCTGTGTATATTAAACAATCTGGGGAACACACTCGCCTCACTTATACTGTTCAGCTGGTAACATGTCCCGTGTGTATTAAAACATCAGCGAAACACTCTCTCCTCACTTAAACTGTTCACCTGGGAACATGTCCCGTGTGTATTAAAACATCAGCGAAATACACTCTCCTCACTTATACTGTTCACCTGGTAACATGTCCTGTGTATATTAAACAATCAGAGGAACACACTCTCCTCACTTATACTGCTCACCTGGGAACATGTCCTGTGTATATTAAACAATCTGGGGAACACACTCTCCTAACTTAAACTGTTCAACTGGTATCATGTCTCGTGTATATTAAACAATGAGGGGAACACACTCTCCTCACTTACACTGTTCACCTGGTAACATGTCTCGTGTATATTAAACCATCAGGCGAACACACTCTCCTCACTTATACTGTTCACCTGGTAACATGTCTCGTGTATATTAAGCCATCAGGGGAACACACTCTCCTCACTTACACTGTTCACCTGGTAACATGTCCCGTGTGTATTAAACAATCAGGGGAACACACTCTCCTCACTTATACTGTTCACCTGGTAAGATGTCCCGTGCTTATTAAACAATCAGGGGAACACACTCTCCTCACTTATACTGCTCACCGGGCAACATGTCCCGTGTATATTAAACCATCAGGGGAACACACTCTCCTCACTTATACTGCTCACCTGGCAACATGTCCCGTGTGTATTAAACAATCTGGGGAACACACTCTCCTCACTTAAACTGTTCACCTGGTAACATGTCCCGTGTGTATTAAAACATCAGCGAAACACACTCTCCTCACTTATACTGTTCACCTGGCAACATGTCCCGTGTGTATTAAACAATCAAGGGAACACACTCTGCTCTCTTACACAGTTCACCTTGTAACATGTCCCGTGTATATTAAACAATCTGGGGAACACACTCGCCTCACTTATACTGTTCACCTGGTAACATGTCCCGTGTCTATTAAAACATCAGCGAAACACACTCTCCTCACTTATACTGTTCACCTGGTAACATGTCCTGTGTATATTAAACAATCTGGGGAACACACTCGCCTCACTTATACTGTTCACCTGGTAACTTGTCCCGTGTTTATTAAAACAGTAGGGGAACACACTCTCCTCACTTATACTGTTCATCTGGTAACATGTCCCGTGTGTATTAAAACATCAGGGGAACACCCTCTCCTCACTTGTACTGTTCACCTGGTAACATGTCTCGTGTATATTAAACCATCAGGGGAACACACTCTCCTCACTTACACTGTTCACCTGGTAACATGTCCCGTGTGTTTTAAACAATCAGGGGAACACACTCTCCTCACTTATACTGTTCACCTGTTGACATGTCCCGGGTATATTAAACAATCAGGGGAACACACTCTCCTCACTTATACTGTTCACCTGGTAACATGTCCCGTGCTTATTAAACAATCAGGGGAACACACTCTCCTCACTTATACTGCTCACCTGGCAACATGTCCCGTGTGTATTGAACAATCTGGGGAACACACTCTCCTCACTTAAACTGTTCACCTGGTAACATGTCCCGTGTATATTAAACAATCTGGGGAACACACCCGCTTCACTTATACTGTTCACCTGGCAACATGTCCCGTGTGTATTAAACAATCTGGGGAACACACCCGCTTCACTTATACTGTTCACCTGGTAACATGTCCCTTGTGTATTAAAACATAAGCGAAACACACTCCTCACTTATACTGTTCACCTGGCAACATGTCCCGTGTGTATTAAACAATCAGGGGAACACACTCTGCTCACTTATACTGTTCACCTGGTAACATGTCCCGTGTATATTAAACAATCTGGGGAACACACTCGCCTCACTTATACTGTTCACCTGGTAACATGTCCCGTGTGTATTAAAACATCAGCGAAACACACTCTCCTCACTTATACTGTTCACCTGGTAACATGTCCTGTGTATATTAAACAATCTGGGGAACACACTCGCCTCACTTATACTGATCACCTGGTAACATGTCCCGTGTATATTAAAACATCAGGTGAACACCCGCTCCTCACTTATACTGTTCACCTGATGACATGTCCCGTGAGTATTAAACAATCAGGGGAACACACTCTCCTCACTTATACTGTTCACCTGGTAACATGTCCCGTGAGTATTAAACAATCAGGGGAACACACTCTCCTCACTTATACTGTTCACCTGGTAACATGTCCCGTGTGTATTATACAATCAGGGGAACACACTTTCCTCACTTATACTGTTCACCTGGTAACATGTCTCGTGTATATTAAACCATCAGGGGAACACACTCTCCTCACTTATACTGTTCACCTGGTAACTTGTCCCGTGTCTATTAAAACATTAGGGGAACACACTCTCCTCACTTATACTGATCACCTGGTAACATGTCCCGTGTCTATTAAACTATCAGTGGAACACAGTCTCCTCACCTATACAGTTCACCTGCTGACATGTCTCGTGTATATTAAACCATCAGGGGAACACACTCTCCTCACTTATAATGTTCACCTGGTAACATGTCCTGTGTGCATTAAACAATCAGGGGAACACACTCTCCTCACTTATACTCTTCACCTGGTAACATGTCCCGTGTGTATTAAACCATCAGGAGAACACACTCTCCTCACTTATACTGTTCTCCTGGTGACATGTCCCTTGTGTATTAAACAATCAGGGGAACACACTCTGCTCCCTTATACTGTTCACCTGGTAACATGTCCTGTGTATATTAAACAATCTGGGGAACACACTCGCCTCACTTATACTGTTCTCCTGGTGACATGTCCCTTGTGTATTAAACAATCAGGGGAACACACTCTGCTCCCTTATACTGTTCACCTGGTAACATGTCCTGTGTATATTAAACAATCTGGGGAACACACTCGCCTCACTTATACTGTTCAGCTGATAACATGTCCCGTGTGTAGTAAAACATCAGCGAAACACACTCTCCTCACTTATACTGTTCACCTGGTAACATGTCCCGTGTATATTAAACCATCAGGGGAACACACTCTCCTCACTTATCCTGTTCACCTGGTAAGATGTCCCGTGCTTATTAAACAATCAGGGGAACACACTCTCCTCACTTATACTGCTCACCGGGCAACATGTCCCGTGTATATTAAACCATCAGGGGAACACACTCTCCTCACTTATACTGCTCACCTGGCAACATGTCCCGTGTGTATTAAACAATCTGGGGAACACACTCTCCTCACTTAAACTGTTCACCTGGTAACATGTCCCGTGTGTATTAAAACATCAGCGAAACACACTCTCCTCACTTATACTGTTCACCTGGCAACATGTCCCGTGTGTATTAAACAATCAAGGGAACACACTCTGCTCTCTTACACAGTTCACCTGGTAACATGTCCCGTGTATATTAAACAATCTGGGGAAAACACTCGCCTCACTTATACTGTTCACCTGGTAACATGTCCCGTGTCTATTAAAACATCAGCGAAACACACTCTCCTCACTTATACTGTTCACCTGGTAACATGTCCTGTGTATATTAAACAATCTGGGGAACACACTCGCCTCACTTATACTGTTCACCTGGTAACTTGTCCCGTGTTTATTAAAACATTAGGGGAACACACTCTCCTCACTTATACTGTTCATCTGGTAACATGTCCCGTGTGTATTAAAACATCAGGGGAACACCCTCTCCTCACTTGTACTGTTCACCTGGTAACATGTCTCGTGTATATTAAACCATCAGGGGAACACACTCTCCTCACTTACACTGTTCACCTGGTAACATGTCCCGTATGTTTTAAACAATCAGGGGAACACACTCTCCTCACTTATACTGTTCACCTGTTGACATGTCCCGGGTATATTAAACAATCAGGGGAACACACTCTCCTCACTTATACTGTTCACCTGGTAACATGTCCCGTGCTTATTAAACAATCAGGGGAACACACTCTCCTCACTTATACTGCTCACCTGGCAACATGTCCCGTGTGTATTAAACAATCTGGGGAACACACTCTCCTCACTTAAACTGTTCACCTGGTAACATGTCCCTTGTATATTAAACAATCTGGGGAACACACCCGCTTCACTTATACTGTTCACCTGGCAACATGTCCCGTGTGTATTAAACAATCTGGGGAACACACACGCTTCACTTATACTGTTCACCTGGTAACATGTCCCTTGTGTATTAAAACATAAGCGAAACACACTCCTCACTTATACTGTTCACCTGGCAACATGTCCCGTGTGTATTAAACAATCAGGGGAACACACTCTGCTCACTTATACTGTTCACCTGGTAACATGTCCCGTGTATATTAAACAATCTGGGGAACACACTCGCCTCACTTATACTGTTCACCTGGTAACATGTCCCGTGTGTATTAAAACATCAGCGAAACACACTCTCCTCACTTATACTGTTCACCTGGTAACATGTCCTGTGTATATTAAACAATCTGGGGAACACACTCGCCTCACTTATACTGATCACCTGGTAACATGTCCCGTGTATATTAAAACATCAGGGGAACACCCTCTCCTCACTTATACTGTTCACCTGATGACATGTCCCGTGAGTATTAAACAATCAGGGGAACACACTCTCCTCACTTATACTGTTCACCTGGTAACATGTCCCGTGAGTATTAAACAATCAGGGGAACACACTCTCCTCAATTATACTGTTCACCTGGTAACATGTCCCGTGTGTATTATACAATCAGGGGAACACACTTTCCTCACTTATACTGTTCACCTGGTAACATGTCTCGTGTATATTAAACCATCAGGGGAACACACTCTCCTCACTTATACTGTTCACCTGGTAACTTGTCCCGTGTCTATTAAAACATTAGGGGAACACACTCTCCTCACTTATACTGATCACCTGGTAACATGTCCCGTGTCTATTAAACTATCAGTGGAACACAGTCTCCTCACCTATACAGTTCACCTGCTGACATGTCTCGTGTATATTAAACCATCAGGGGAACACACTCTCCTCACTTATAATGTTCACCTGGTAACATGTCCTGTGTGCATTAAACAATCAGGGGAACACACTCTCCTCACTTATACTCTTCACCTGGTAACATGTCCCGTGTGTATTAAACCATCAGGAGAACACACTCTCCTCACTTATACTGTTCTCCTGGTGACATGTCCCTTGTGTATTAAACAATCAGGGGAACACACTCTGCTCCCTTATACTGTTCACCTGGTAACATGTCCTGTGTATATTAAACAATCTGGGGAACACACTCGCCTCACTTATACTGTTCTCCTGGTGACATGTCCCTTGTGTATTAAACAATCAGGGGAACACACTCTGCTCCCTTATACTGTTCACCTGGTAACATGTCCTGTGTATATTAAACAATCTGGGGAACACACTCGCCTCACTTATACTGTTCAGCTGGTAACATGTCCCGTGTGTATTAAAACATCAGCGAAACACACTCTCCTCACTTAAACTGTTCACCTGGGAACATGTCCCGTGTGTATTAAAACATCAGCGAAATACACTCTCCTCACTTATACTGTTCACCTGGTAACATGTCCTGTGTATATTAAACAATCAGAGGAACACACTCTCCTCACTTATACTGCTCACCTGGGAACATGTCCTGTGTATATTAAACAATCTGGGGAACACACTCTCCTAACTTAAACTGTTCAACTGGTAACATGTCTCGTGTATATTAAACCATCAGGGGAACACACTCTCCTCACTTACACTGTTCACCTGGTAACATGTCTCGTGTATATTAAACCATCAGGCGAACACACTCTCCTCACTTATACTGTTCACCTGGTAACATGTCTCGTGTATATTAAGCCATCAGGGGAACACACTCTCCTCACTTACACTGTTCACCTGGTAACATGTCCCGTGTGTATTAAACAATCAGGGGAACACACTCTCCTCACTTATACTGTTCACCTGGTAACATGTCTCGTGTATATTAAACCATCAGGGGAACACACTCTCCTCACTTACACTGTTCACCTGGTAACATGTCCCGTGCTTATTAAACCATCAGGGGAACACACTCTCCTCACTTATACTGCTCACCTGGCAACATGTCCCGTGTGTATTAAACAATCTGGGGAACACACTCTCCTCACTTAAACTGTTCACCTGGTAACATGTCCCGTGTGTATTAAATCATCAGCGAAACACACTCTCCTCACTTATACTGTTCACCTGGTAACATGTCCCGTGTGTATTAAACAATCAGGGGAACACACACGCCTCACTTATACTGTTCAGCTGGTAACATGTCCCGTGTGTATTAAAACATCAGCGAAACACACTCTCCTCACTTATACTGTTCACCTGGTAACATGTCCTGTGTATATTAAACAATCTGGGGAACACACTCGCCTCACTTATACTGTTCACCTGGTAACTTGTCCCGTGTCTATTAAAATATTAGGGGAACACAATCTCCTCACTTATACTGTTCATCTGGTAACATGTCCCGTGTGTATTAAAACATCAGGGGAACACCCTCTCCTCACTTATACTGTTCACCTGGTAAAATGTCCCGTGTGTTTTAAACAATCAGGGGAACACACTCTCCTCACTTATACTGTTCACCTGGTAACATGTCTCGTGTATATTAAACCATCAGGGGAACACACTCTACTCAATTACACTGTTCACCTGGTAACATGTCCCGTGTGTATTAAACAATCAGGGGAACACACTCTCCTCACTTATACTTCTCACCTGGCAACATGTCCCGTGTGTATTAAACAATCTGGGAACACACTCAGCTCACTTATACTGTTCACCTGGTAACATGTCCCGTGTGTATTAAACAATCTGGGGAACACACTCGCCTCACTTATACTGTTCACCTGGTAACATGTCCCGTGTGTATTAAAACATCAGCGAAACACACTCTCCTCACTTAAACTGTTCACCTGGTAACATGTCCCGTGTGTAGTAAAACATCAGCGAAACACACTCTCCTCACTTATACTGTTCACCTGGTAACATGTCCCGTGTATATTAAACAATCAGAGGAACACACTCTCCTCACTTATACTGCTCACCCTGGAACATGTCCTGTGTATATTAAACAATCTGGGGAACACACTCTCCTCACTTATACTGTTCAGCTGATAACATGTCCCGTGTGTAGTAAAACATCAGCGAAACACACTCTCCTCACTTATACTGTTCACCTGGTAACATGTCCCTTGTATATTAAACAATCAGAGGAACACACTCTCCTCACTTATACTGCTCACCTGGTAACATGTCCCGTGCTTATTAAACCATCAGGGGAACACACTCTCCTCACTTATACTGCTCACCGGGCAACATGTCCCGTGTATATTAAACCATCAGGGGAACACACTCTCCTCACTTATACTGCTCACCTGGCAACATGTCCCGTGTGTATTAAACAATCTGGGGAACACACTCTCCTCACTTAAACTGTTCACCTGGTAACATGTCCCGTGTGTATTAAATCATCAGCGAAACACACTCTCCTCACTTATACTGTTCACCTGGTAACATGTCCCGTGTGTATTAAACAATCAGGGGAACACACTCTGCTCACTTATACAGTTCACCTGGTAACATGTCCCGTGTATATTAAACAATCTGGGGAACACACTCTCCTCACTTATACTGTTCACCTGGTAACATGTCCCGTGTGTATTATACAATCAGGGGAACACACTTTCCTCACTTATACTGTTCACCTGGTAACATGTCTCGTGTATATTAAACCATCAGGGGAACACACTCTCCTCACTTATACTGTTCACCTGGTAACTTGTCCCGTGTCTATTAAAACATTAGGGGAACACACTCTCCTCACTTATACAGTTCACCTGGTAACATGTCCCGTGTGTATTAAACTATCAGTGGAACACAGTCTCCTCACCTATACAGTTCACCTGCTGACATGTCTCGTGTATATTAAACCATCAGGGGAACACACTCTCCTCACTTATAATGTTCACCTGGTAACATGTCCCGTGTGTATTATACAATCAGGGGAACACACTTTCCTCACTTATACTGTTCACCTGGTAACATGTCTCGTGTATATTAAACCATCAGGGGAACACACTCTCCTCACTTATACTGTTCACCTGGTAACTTGTCCCGTGTCTATTAAAATATTAGGGGAACACACTCTCCTCACTTATACTGTTCATCTGGTAACATGTCCCGTGTGTATTAAAACATCAGGGGAACACCCTCTCCTCACTTATACTGATCACCTGGTAACATGTCCCGTGTCTATTAAACTATCAGTGGAACACAGTCTCCTCACCTATACAGTTCACCTGCTGACATGTCTCGTGTATATTAAACCATCAGGGGAACACACTCTCCTCACTTTTAATGTTCACCTGGTAACATGTCCCTTGTGTATTAAACAATCAGGGGAACACACTCTGCTCCCTTATACTGTTCACCTGGTAACATGTCCTGTGTATATTAAACAATCTGGGGAACATACTCGCCTCACTTATACTGTTCTCCTGGTGACATGTCCCTTGTGTATTAAACAATCAGGGGAACACACTCTGCTCCCTTATACTGTTCACCTGGTAACATGTCCTGTGTATATTAAACAATCTGGGGAACACACTCGCCTCACTTATACTGTTCAGCTGGTAACATGTCCCGTGTGTATTAAAACATCAGCGAAACACACTCTCCTCACTTAAACTGTTCACCTGGGAACATGTCCCGTGTGTATTAAAACATCAGCGAAATACACTCTCCTCACTTATACTGTTCACCTGGTAACATGTCCTGTGTATATTAAACAATCAGAGGAACACACTCTCCTCACTTATACTGCTCACCTGGGAACATGTCCTGTGTATATTAAACAATCTGGGGAACACACTCTCCTAACTTAAACTGTTCACCTGGTAACATGTCTCGTGTATATTAAACCATCAGGGGAACACACTCTCCTCACTTACACTGTTCACCTGGTAACATGTCTCGTGTATATTAAACCATCAGGGGAACACACTCTCCTCACTTATACTGTTCACCTGGTAACATGTCTCGTGTATATTAAGCCATCAGGGGAACATACTCTCCTCACTTACACTGTTCACCTGGTAACATGTCCCGTGTGTATTAAACAATCAGGGGAACACACTCTCCTCACTTATACTGTTCACCTGGTAACATGTCTCGTGTATATTAAACCATCAGGGGAACACACTCTCCTCACTTACACTGTTCACCTGGTAACATGTCCCGTGCTTATTAAACCATCAGGGGAACACACTCTCCTCACTTATACTGCTCACCTGGCAACATGTCCCGTGTGTATTAAACAATCTGGGGAACACACTCTCCTCACTTAAACTGTTCACCTGGTAACATGTCCCGTGTGTATTAAATCATCAGCGAAACACACTCCCCTCACTTATACTGTTCACCTGGTAACATGTCCCGTGTGTATTAAACAATCAGGGGAACACACTCTGCTCACTTATACAGTTCACCTGGTAACATGTCCCGTGTATATTAAACAATCTGGGGAACACACACGCCTCACTTATACTGTTCAGCTGGTAACATGTCCCGTGTGTATTAAAACATCAGCGAAACACACTCTCCTCACTTATACTGTTCACCTGGTAACATGTCCTGTGTATATTAAACAATCTGGGGAACACACTCGCCTCACTTATACTGTTCACCTGGTAACTTGTCCCGTGTCTATTAAAATATTAGGGGAACACAATCTCCTCACTTATACTGTTCATCTGGTAACATGTCCCGTGTGTATTAAAACATCAGCGAAACACACTCTCCTCACTTAAACTGTTCACCTGGTAACATGTCCCGTGTGTAGTAAAACATCAGCGAAACACACTCTCCTCACTTATACTGTTCACCTGGTAACATGTCCCGTGTATATTAAACAATCAGAGGAACACACTCTCCTCACTTATACTGCTCACCTGGGAACATGTCCTGTGTATATTAAACAATCTGGGGAACACACTCTCCTCACTTATACTGTTCAGCTGATAACATGTCCCGTGTGTAGTAAAACATCAGCGAAACACACTCTCCTCACTTATACTGTTCACCTGGTAACATGTCCCGTGTATATTAAACAATCAGAGGAACACACTCTCCTCACTTATACTGCTCACCTGGTAACATGTCCCGTGTATATTAAACAATCAGGGGAACACACTCTCCTCACTTATACTGCTCACCTGGCAACATGTCCCGTGTGTATTAAACAATCTGGGGAACACACTCTCCTCATTTATACTGCTCACCTGGTAACATGTCCCGTGTATATTAAACAATCAGGGGAACACACTCTCCTCACTTATACTGCTCACCTGTTAACATGTCCCGTGTATATTAAACAATCAGAGGAACACACTCTCCTCACTTATACTGCTCACCTGGTAACATGTCCCGTGTATATTAAACAATCAGGGGAACACACTCTCCTCACTTATACTGCTCACCTGGCAACATGTCCCGTGCGTATTAAACAATCTGGGGAACACACTCTCCTCACTTAAACTGTTCACCTGGTAACATGTCCCGTGTGTAGTAAAACATCAGCGAAACACACTCTCCTCACTTATACTGTTCACCTGGTAACATGTCCCGTGTATATTAAACAATCAGAGGAACACACTCTCCTCACTTATACTGCTCACCTGGTAACATGTCCCGTGTATATTAAACAATCAGGGGAACACACTCTCCTCACTTATACTGCTCACCTGGCAACATGTCCCGTGTGTATTAAACAATCTGGGGAACACACTCTCCTCACTTAAACTGTTCACCTGGTAACATGTCCCGTGTGTATTAAAACATCAGCGAAACACACACTCCTCACTTATACTGTTCACCTGGTAACTTGTCCCGTGTCTATTAAAACATTAGGGGAACACACTCTCCTCACTTATACTGTTCATCTGGTAACATGTCCCGTGTGTTTTAAAACATCAGGGGAACACCCTCTCCTCACTTATACTGTTCACCTGGTAACATGTCTTGTGTATATTAAACCATCAGGGGAACACACTCTCCTCACTTATACTGCTCACCTGGTAACATGTCCCGTGTGTATTAAACAATCAGGGGAACACGCTCTCCTCACTTTTACTGCTCACCTGGCAACATGTCCCGTGTGTATTAAACAATCTGGGGAACACACTCTCCTCACTTAAACTGTTCACCTGGTAACATGTCCCGTGTATATTAAACAATCTGGGGAACACACTCGCCTCACTTATACTGTTCACCTGGCAACATGCCCCGTGTGTATTAAACAATCAGGGGAACACCCTCTGCTCACTTATACTGTTCACCTGGTAACATGTCCCGTGTATATTAAACAATCTGGGGAACACACTCGCCTCACTTCTGCTGTTCACCTGGTAACATGTCCCGTGTGTATTAAAACATCAGCGAAACACACTCTCCTCACTTATACTGTTCAGCTGGTAACATGTCCTGTGTATATTAAACAATCTGGGGAACACACTCGCCTCACTTATACTGTTCACCTGGTAACTTGTCCCGTGTCTGTTAAAACATTAGGGGAACACACTCGCCTCACTTATACTGATCACCTGGTAACATGTCCCGTGTGTATTAAAACATCAGGGGAACACCCTCTCCTCACTTATACTGTTCACCTGGTAACATGTCCCGTGAGTATTAAACAATCAGGTGAACACACTTTCCTCACTTATACTGCTCACCTGGTAACATGTCTCGTGTATATTAAACCATCAGCGGAACACACTCTCCTCACTTATACTGTTCACCTGGTAACTTGTCCCGTGTCTATTAAAACATTAGGGGAACACACTCTCCTCACTTATACTGATCACCTGGTAACATGTTCCGTGTCTATTAAACTATCAGTGGAACACAGTCTCCTCACCTATACAGTTCACCTGCTGACATGTCTCGTGTATATTAAACCATCAGGGGAACACACTCTCCTCACTTATACTGTTCACCTGGTAACATGTCCTGTGTGCATTAAACAATCAGGGGAACACACTCTCCTCGCTTATACTCTTCACCTGGTAACATGTCCCGTGTGTATTAAACCATCAGGGGAACACACTCTCCTCACTTATACTGTTCTCCTGGTGACATGTCCCGTGTGTATTAAAACATCAGGGGAACACCCTCTCCTCACTTATACTGTTCACCTGGTAACATGTCCCGTGTGTATTAAACCATCAGGGGAACACCCTCTCCTCACTTATACTGTTCACCTGGTAACATGTCCCGTGTATACTAAACAATCAGGGGAACACACTCGCCTCACTTATACTGTTCTCCTGGTGACATGTCCCTTGTGTATTAAACAATCTGTGGAACACACTCGCCTCACTTATACTGTTCACCTGGTATCATGTCCCGTGTGTATTAAAACATCAGCGAAACACACTCTCCTCACTTATACTGTTCACCTGGTAACATGTCCCGTGTATATTAAACAATCTGGGGAACACACTCGCCTCACTTCTACTGTTCTCCTGGTGACATGTCCCTTCTGTATTAAACAATCAGGGGAACACACTCTGCTCCCTTATACTGTTCACCTGGTAACATGTCCTGTGTATAAAAAACAATCAGGGGAACACACTCTCCTCACTTATACTGTTCACCTGGGAAGATGTCCCGTGTATATTAAACAATCAGGGGAACACACTCTGCTCACTTATACTGTTCACCTGGTAACATGTCCTGTGTATATTAAACAATCTGGGGAACACACTCGCCTCACTTATACTGTTCACCTGGTAACTTGTCCCGTGTCTATTAAAACATTAGGGGAACACATTCGCCTCACTTATACTGATCACCTGGTAACATGTGCGTGTGTATTAAAACATCAGGGGAACACATTCTCCTCACTTATACTGTTCACCTGGTAACATGTCCCGTGTGTATTAAAACATCAGGGGAACACCCTCTCCTCACTTATACTGTTCACCTGGTAACATGTGCCGTGTGTATTAAACCATCAGGGGAACACACTCTCCTCACTTATACTGTTCACCTGGTAACATGTCCCGTGTATATTAAACAATCTGGGGAACACACTCGCCTCACTTCTACTGTTCTCCTGGTGACATGTCCCTTGTGTATTAAACAATCAGGGGAACACACTCTGCTCCCTTATACTGTTCACCTGGTAACATGTCCTGTGTATAAAAAACAATCAGGGGAACACACTCTCCTCACTTATTCTGTTCACCCAGGAAGATGTCCCGTGTGTATTAAACAATCTGGGGAACACACTCTGCTCACTTATACTGTTCACCTGGTAACATGTCCCGTGTATATTAAACAATCTGGGGAACACACTCGCCTCACTTATACTGTTCACCTGGTAACATGTCCAGTGTCTATTAAAACATTAGGGGAACACACTCGCCTCACTTATACTGATCACCCGGTAACATGTCCCGTGTGTATTAAAACATCAGGGGAACACCCTCTCCTCACTTATACTGTTCACTGGTAACATGTCCCGTGAGTATTAAACAATCAGGGGAACACACTCTCCTCACTTATACTGATCACCTGGTAACATGTCCCGTGTGTATTAAAACATCAGGGGAACACACTCTCCTCACTTATACTGTTCACCTGGTAACTTGTCCCGTGTCTATTAAAACATTAAGGGAACACACTCTCCTCACTTATACTGTTCATCTGGTAACATGTCCCGTGAGTATTAAACAATCAGGGGAACACACTCTCCTCACTTATACTGTTCACCTGGTAACTTGTCCCGTGTCTATTAAAACATTAAGGGAACACACTCTCCTCACTTATACTGTTCATCTGGTAACATGTCCCGTGTGTATTAAAACATCAGGGGAACACCCTCTCCTCACTTATACAGTTCACCTGCTGACATGTCTCGTGTATATTAAACCATCAGGGGAAAACACTCTCCTCACTTATACTGTTCACCTGGTAACATGTCATGTGTGCATTAAACAATCAGGGGAACACACTCTCCTCACTTATACTCTTCACCTGGTAACATGTCCCGTGTGTATTAAACCATCAGGGGAACACACTCTCCTCACTGATACTGTTCACCTGGTAAGATGTCCTGTGTATATTAAACAATCAGGGGAACACACTCTGCTCCCTTATACTGTTCACCTGGTAACATGTCTCGTGTATATTAAACCATCAGGGGAACACACTCTCCTCACTTACACTGTTCACCTGGTAACATGTCTCGTGTATATTAAACCATCAGGGGAACACACTCTCCTCACTTATACTGTTCACCTGGTAACATGTCCTGTGTATATTAAACAATCTGGGGAACACACTCGCCTCACTTATACTGTTCACCTGGTAACTTGTCCGGTGTCTATTAAAACATTAGGGGAACACACTCTCCTCACTTATACTGTTCATCTGGTAACATGTCCCGTGTGTATTAAAACATCAGGGGAACACCCTCTCCTCACTTATACTGTTCATCTGGTAATATGTCCCATGTATATTAAACCATCAGGGGAACACACTCGCCTCACTTATACTGTTCTCCTGGTGACATGTCCCTTGTGTATTAAACAATCAGGGGAAAACACTCTGCTCCCTTATTCTGTTCACCTGGTAACATGTCCTGTGTATAAAAAACAATCAGGGGAACACACTCTGCTCACTTATACTGTTCACCTGGGAAGATGTCCCGTGTATATTAAACAATCAGGGGAACACACTCTGCTCACTTATACTGTTCACCTGGTAACATGTCCCGTGTATATTAAACAATCTGGGGAACACACTCGCCTCACTTATACTGTTCACCTGGTAACATGTTCCGTGTGTATTAAAACATCAGCGAAACACACTCTCCTCACTTATACTGTTCACCTGGTAACATGTCCTGTGTATATTAAACAATCTGGGGAACACACTCGCCTCACTTATACTGTTCACCTGGTAACTTGTCCCGTGTCTATTAAAACATTAGGGGAACACACTCTCCTCACTTATACTGTTCATCTGGTAACATGTCCCGTGTGTATTAAAACATCAGGGGAACACCCTCTCCTCACTTATACTGTTCATCTGGTAACATGTCCCATGTATATTAAACCATCAGGGGAACACACTCGCCTCACTTATACTGATCACCTGGTAACATGTCCCGTGTGTATTAAAACATCAGGGGAACACATTCTCCTCACTTATACTGTTCACCTGGTAACATGTCCCGAGTGTATTAAAACATCAGGGGAACACCCTCTCCTCACTTATACTGTTCACCTGGTAACATGTCCCGTGAGTATTAAACAATCAGGGGAACACACTCGCCTCACTTATACTGATCACCTGGTAACATGTCCCGTGTATATTAAAACATCAGGGGAACACCCTCTCCTCACTTATACTGTTCACCTGGTAACATGTCCCGTGAGTATTAAACAATCAGGGGAACACACTCTCCTCACTTATACTGTTCACCTGGTAACATGTCCCGTGTGTATTAAACAATCAGGGTTACACACTCTCCTCACTTATACTGTTCACCTGGCAACTTGTCCCGTGTCTATTAAAACATTAGGGGTACACACTCTCCTCACTTATACTGTTCATCTGGTAACATGTCCCGTGTGTATTAAAACATCAGGGGAACACCCTCTCCTCACTTATACTGATCACCTGGTAACATGTCCCGTGTCTATTAAACTATCAGTGGAACACAGTCTCCTCACCTATACAGTTCACCTGCTGACATGTCTCGTGTATATTAAACCATCATGGGAACACACTCTCCTCACTTATACTGTTCACCTGGTAACATGTCCTGTGTGCATTAAACAATCAGGGGAACACACTCTCCTCACTTATACTCTTCTCCTGGTAACATGTCCCGTGTGTATTAAACCATCAGGGGAACACTGTCTCCTCACTTATACTTTTCAAATGGTAACATATCCCGTGTATATTAAACAATCAGGGGAACACACTCGCCTCACTTATACTTTTCAAATGGTAACATATCCCGTGTATATTAAACAATCAGGGGAACACACTCTCCTCACTTATACTCTTCACCTGGTAACATGTCCCGTGTATATTAAACAATCAGGGGAACACACTCGCCTCACTTATACTGTTCTCCTGGTGACTTGTCCCTTGTGTATTAAACAATCAGGGGAACACACTCTGCTCCCTTATACTGTTCACCTGGTAACATGTCTCGTGTATATTAAACCATCAGGGGAACACACTCTCCTCACTTACACTGTTCACCTGGTAACATGTCCCGTGCTTATTAAACAATCAGGGGAACACACTCTCCTCACTTATACTGTTCACCTGGTAACATGTCCTGTGTATATTAAACAATCAGGGGAACACACTCTCCTCACTTATACTCTTCACCTGGTAACATGTCCCGTGTGTATTAAACCATCAGGGGAACACAATCTCCTCACTTATACTGTTCGCCTGGTAACATGTCCTGTGTATATTAAACAATCAGGGGAACACACTCTCCTCACTTATACTGTTCACCTGGTAACATGTCCCGTGTGTATTAAACAATCAGGGGAACACACTCTCCTCACTTATACTGTTCACCTGGTAACATGTCCCGTGTGTATTAAGCAATCAGGGGAACACACTCTCCTCACTTATACTGTTCACCTGGTAACATGTCCAGTGTGTATTAAACAATCAGGGGAACACACTCTCCTCACTTATACTGCTCACCTGGTAACATGTCCCGCGTATATTAAACAATCTGGGGAACACACTCGCCTCACTTATACTGTTCACCTGGTTTCATGTCCCGTGTGTATTAAACAATCAGGGGAACACACTCTGCTCACTTATACTGTTCACCTGGTAACATGTACCGTGTGTATTAAAACATCAGCGAAACACACTCTCCTGACTTATACTGTTCACCTGGTAACATGTCCCGTGTGTATTAAAACATCAGGGGAACACACTCTCCTCACTTATACTGTTCGCCTGCTAACATGTCCCGTGTGTCTTAAACTATCAGGGGAACACAATCTCCTCACTTATACTGTCCGCCTGGTGACATGTCCCATGTGTTTGAAACCATCAGGCGAACACAATCTCCTCACTGATATTGTTCACCTGGTAACATGTTCCGTGTATATTAAACCATCAGGGGAACACACTCTCCTCACTTATACTGTTCACCTGGTAAAACGTCCCGTGTAAATTGAACAATCAGGGGAACACACTCTCCACACTTATACTGTTCACCTGGTAACATGTCCCGTGTATATTAAACAATCAGGGGAACACACTCTCTTCGCCTTCCTGTTCACCTGGTAACATGTCCCGTGTATATTAAACCGTCAGGGGAACACAGTCTCTCACTAAAACTGTTCTCCTGGAAGCATGTCCTGAGTATATTAAACCATCAGGGGAACACACTCTCCTCACTCATACTGTTCACCTGGTAACATGTCCTGTGTGTTTTAAACAATCAGGGGAACAGACTCTCCTCACTCATACTGTTCACCTGGTAACATGTCCCGTGTGTATTAAACAATCAGGAGAATACACTCTCCTCAGTTATACTGTTCACCTGGCAACATGCCCCATGTAAATTAAACCATCAGGGGAACACACTCTCCTCACTTATACAGTTCACCTGGCAACATGCCCCGTGTATATTAAACCATCAGGGGAATACACTCTCCTCACTTATACTGTTCACCTAAAGCCATGTCCTGTGTATATTAAACCATCAGGGGTACACACTCTCCTCACTCATACTTTTCACCTGTTAACATGTCCTGTGCGTCTTAAACCATCAGGGGAACACACTCTGCTCACTTATACTGTTCACCTGGTAAGATGTCCCGTGTATATTAAACCATCAAAGGAACACAGTCTCCTCACCTGTACTGTTTACCTGGTAACATGACCCGTGTGTATTAAACAATCTGGGGAACGCACTCTCCTCACTTATACTGTTTACCTGGGAACATGTCCCGTGTTTATTAAAACATCAGGGAAACACTCTCTCCTAACTTATACTGTTCACCTGGCAACATGTCCCGTGTGTACTAAACAATCTGGGGAACACACTCTCCTCACTTATACAGTTCACCTGGTAACATGTCCCTTGTATATTAAACCATCAAAGGAACACAGTCTCCTCACCTGTACTGTTAACCTGGTAACATGACCCGTGTGTATTAAACAATCTGGGGAACACACTCTCCTCACTTATACTGTTCGCCTGCTAACATGTCCCACGTGTCTTAAACCATCAGGGGAACACACTCTCCTCACTTATACTGTTCACCTGGTAAAACGTCCCGTGTAAATTGAACAATCAGGGGAACACACTCTCCACACTCATACTGTTCACCTGGTAACATGTCCCGTGTATATTAAACAATCAGGGGAACACACTCTCCTCGCCTTCCTGTTCACCTGGTAACATGTCCCGTATATATTAAACCATCAGGGGTACACAGTCTCCTCACTAAAACTCTTCTCCTGGAAGCATGTCCTGAGTATATTAAACCATCAGGGGAACACACTCTGCTCACTTATACTGTTCACCTGGTAAGATGTCCCGTGTATATGAAACCATCAAAGGAACACAGTCTCCTCACCTGTACTGTTTACCTGGTAACATGACCCGTGTGTATTAAACAATCAGGGGAACACACTCTGCTCCCTTATACTGTTCACCTGGTAACATGTCCTGTGTAGAAAAAACAATCAGGGGAAAACACTCACCTCACTTATACTGTTCACCTGGTGACATGTCCCTTGTGTATTAAACAATCAGGGGAACACACTCTCCTCACTTATACTGTTCACCTGGGAAGATGTGCCGTGTATATTAAACCATCAAAGGAACACAGTCTCCTCACCTGTACTGTTTACCTGGTAACATGACCCGTGTGTATTAAACAATCAGGGGAACACACTCTGCTCCCTTATACTGTTCACCTGGTAACATGTCCTGTGTAGAAAAAACAATCAGGGGAACACACTCACCTCACTTATACTGTTCACCTGGTAACATGTCCCGTGTGTATTAAACCATCAGGGGAACACTCTCTCCTCACTTATACTTTTCAAATGGTAACATATCCCGTGTATATTAAACAATCAGGGGAACACACTCGCCTCACTTATACTTTTCAAATGGGAACATATACCGTGTATATTAAACAATCAGGGGAACACACTCTCCTCACTTATACTCTTCACCTGGTAACATGTCCCGTGTATATTAAACAATCAGGGGAACACACTCGCCTCACTTATACTGTTCTCCTGGTGACATGTCCCTTGTGTATTAAACAATCAGGGGAACACACTCTGCTCCCTTATACTGTTCACCTGGTAACATGTCTCGTGTATATTAAACCATCAGGGGAACACACTCTCCTCACTTACACTGTTCACCTGGTAACATGTCCCGTGCTTATTAAACAATCAGGGGAACACACTCTCCTCACTTATACTGTTCACCTGGTAACATGTCCTGTGTATATTAAACAATCAGGGGAACACACTCTCCTCACTTATACTCTTCACCTGGTAACATGTCCCGTGTGTATTAAACCATCAGGGGAACACAATCTCCTCACTTATACTGTTCGCCTGGTAACATGTCCTGTGTATATTAAACAATCAGGGGAACACACTCTCCTCACTTATACTGATCACCTGGTAACATGTCCCGTGTGTATTAAACAATCAGGGGAACACACTCTCCTCACTTATACTGTTCACCTGGTAACATGTCCCGTGTGTATTAAGCAATCAGGGGAACACACTCTCCTCACTTATACTGTTCACCTGGTAACATGTCCAGTGTGTATTAAACAATCAGGGGAACACACTCTCCTCACTTATACTGTTCACCTGGTAACATGTCCCGCGTATATTAAACAATCTGGGGAACACACTCGCCTCACTTATACTGTTCACCTGGTTTCATGTCCCGTGTGTATTAAACAATCAGGGGAACACACTCTGCTCACTTATACTGTTCACCTGGTAACATGTACCGTGTGTATTAAAACATCAGCGAAACACACTCTCCTGACTTATACTGTTCACCTGGTAACATGTCCCGTGTGTATTAAAACATCAGGGGAACACACTCTCCTCACTTATACTGTTCGCCTGCTAACATGTCCCGTGTGTCTTAAACTATAAGGGGAACACAATCTCCTCACTTATACTGTCCGCCTGGTGACATGTCCCATGTGTTTGAAACCATCAGGCGAACACAATCTCCTCACTGATATTGTTCACCTGGTAACATGTTCCGTGTATATTAAACCATCAGGGGAACACACTCTCCTCACTTATACTGTTCACCTGGTAAAACGTCCCGTGTAAATTGAACAATCAGGGGAACACACTCTCCACACTTATACTGTTCACCTGGTAATATGTCCCGTGTATATTAAACAATCAGGGGAACACACTCTCTTCGCCTTCCTGTTCACCTGGTAACATGTCCCGTGTACATTAAACCGTCAGGGGAACACAGTCTCTCACTAAAACTGTTCTCCTGGAAGCATGTCCTGAGTATATTAAACCATCAGGGGAACACACTCTCCTCACTCATACTGTTCACCTGGTAACATGTCCTGTGTGTTTTAAACAATCAGGGGAACAGACTCTCCTCACTCATACTGTTCACCTGGTAACATGTCCCGTGTGTATTAAACAATCAGGAGAACACACTCTCCTCAGTTATACTGTTCACCTGGCAACATGCCCCATGTATATTAAACCATCAGGGGAACACACTCTCCTCACTTATCCAGTTCACCTGGCAACATGCCACGTGTATATTAAACCATCAGGGGAATACACTCTCCTCACTTATACTGTTCACCTAAAGCCATGTCCTGTGTATATTAAACCATCAGGGGTACACACTCTCCTCACTCATACTTTTCACCTGTTAACATGTCCTGTGCGTCTTAAACCATCAGGGGAACACACTCTGCTCACTTATACTGTTCACCTGGTAAGATGTCCCGTGTATATTAAACCATCAAAGGAACACAGTCTCCTCACCTGTACTGTTTACCTGGTAACATGACCCGTGTGTATTAAACAATCTGGGGAACGCACTCTCCTCACTTATACTGTTTACCTGGGAACATGTCCCGTGTTTATTAAAACATCAGGGAAACACTCTCTCCTAACTTATACTGTTCACCTGGCAACATGTCCCGTGTGTACTAAACAATCTGGGGAACACACTCTCCTCACTTATACTGTTCACCTGGTAACATGTCCCGTGTGTATTAAACCATCAGGGGAACACACTCTCCTCACTTATACTGTTCACCTGGTAAAACGTCCCGTGTAAATTGAACAATCAGGGGAACACACTCTCCTCACTTATACTGTTCACCTGGTAACATGTTCCGTGTATATTAAACCATCAGGGGAACACACTCTCCTCACTTATACTGTTCACCTGGTAAAACGTCCCGTGTAAATTGAACAATCAGGGGAACACACTCTCCACACTTATATTATTCACCTGGTAACATGTCCCGTGTATATTAAACAATCAGGGGAACACACTCTCCTCGCCTTCCTGTTCACCTGGTAACATGTCCCGTATATATTAAACCATCAGGGGAACACAGTCTCCTCACTAAAACTGTTCTCCTGGAAGCATGTCCTGAGTATATTAAACCATCAGGGGAACACACTCTCCTCACTCATACTGTTCACCTGGTAACATGTCCCGTGTGTCTTAAACCATCAGGGGAACACACTCTGCTCACTTATACTGTTCACCTGGTAAGATGTCCCGTGTATATGAAACCATCAAAGGAACACAGTCTCCTCACCTGTACTGTTTACCTGGTAACATGACCCGTGTGTATTAAACAATCAGGGGAACACACTCTGCTCCCTTATACTGTTCACCTGGTAACATGTCCTGTGTAGAAAAAACAATCAGGGGAACACACTCACCTCACTTATACTGTTCACCTGGTGACATGTCCCTTGTGTATTAAACAATCAGGGGAACACACTCTCCTCACTTATACTGTTCACCTGGGAAGATGTGCCGTGTATATTAAACCATCAAAGGAACACAGTCTCCTCACCTGTACTGTTTACCTGGTAACATGACCCGTGTGTATTAAACAATCAGGGGAACACACTCTGCTCCCTTATACTGTTCACCTGGTAACATGTCCTGTGTAGAAAAAACAATCAGGGGAACACACTCACCTCACTTATACTGTTCACCTGGTGACATGTCCCTTGTGCATTAAACAATCAGGGGAAAACACTCTCCTCACTTATACTGTTCACCTGGTAACATGTCCCTTGTGTATTAAACAATCAGGGGAACACACTCTCCTCACTTATACTGTTCACCTGGGAAGATGTCCCCTGTATATTAAACCATCAGGGGAACACACTCTCCTCACTTATACTGTTTATCTAAAGCCATGTCCTGTGTGTATTAAACCATCAGGGGTACACACTCTCCTCACTCATACTTTTCACCTGGTAACATGTCCTGTGTGTCTTAAACCATCAGGGGAACACACTCTGCTCACTTATACTGTTCACCTGGTAACATGTCCCTTGTATATTAAACCATCAAAGGAACACAGTCTCCTCACCTGTACTGTTAACCTGGTAACATGACCCGTGTGTATTAAACAATCTGGGGAACACACTCTCCTAACTTATACTGTTCACCTGGCAACATGTCCCGTGTGTACTAAACAATCTGGGGAACACACTCTCCTCACTTATACTGTTCACCTGGTAACATGTCCCTTGTATATTAAACCATCAAAGGAACACAGTCTCCTCACCTGTACTGTTAACCTGGTAACATGACCCGTGTGTATTAAACAATCTGGGGAACACACTCTCCTCACTTATACTGTTCACCTGGTAAGATGTCCCGTGTATATTAAACCATCAAAGGAACACAGTCTCCTCACCTGTACTGTTTACCAGGTAACATGTCCCGTATGTTTTAAACCATCCGGGGAACACACTCTCCTCACTTATACTGTTCACCTGGTTACATGTCCCGTCTATAAAAAACAATCAGGGGAACACACTCTCCTCACTTATACTGTTCACCTGGTGACAGGTCCCATGTATAAAAAACAATCTGGGGATCACACTCTCATCACTATAACTGATCACCTGGTAAAATGTCCCGTGCGTATTAAAACATCAGGAAAACACTCTCCTCACTGATACTGTTCACCTGGTTACATGTCCCATCAGTATTAAACAATCAGGGGAACACACTCTCCTCACTTATACAGTTCACCTGGTGACATGTCCCGTGTGTATTAAACAATCAGGGGAACACACTCTCCTCACTTATACAGTTCACCTGGTAACATGTCCCGTGTGTATTAAACAATCAGGGGAACACACTCTCCTCACTTATACAGTTCACCTGGTAACATGTCCCGTCAGTATTAAACAATCAGGGGAACACACTCTCCTCACTTATAAACTTCACCTGGTGACATGTCCCGTGTGTATTAAAAAATCAGGGGAACACACTCTCGTCACTTATACAGTTCACCTGGTAACATGCCCCGTTACTATTAAAGAATCAGGGGAACACACTCTCCTCACATATACTGTTCACCTGGTAACATGTCCTGTGTGTATTAAACCATCAGGGGAACACACTCTCCTCACTTACACTGTTCACCTGGTAACATGTCCAGTGTGTATTAAACAATCAGGGGAACACACTCTCCTCACTTATACTGCTCACCTGGTAACATGTCCCGCGTATATTAAACAATCTGGGGAACACACTCGCCTCACTTATACTGTTCACCTGGTAAAACGTCCCGTGTATATTAAACAATCAGGGGAAAACACTCTCCTCGCCTTCCTGTTCACCTGGTAACATGTCCCGTGTATATTAAACCATCAGGGGAACACAGTCTCCTCACTAAAACTGTTCTCCTGGAAGCATGTCCTGAGTATTTTAAACCATCAGGGGAACACACTCTCCTCACTCATACTGTTCACTTGGTAACATGTCCTGTGTGTATTAAACAATCAGGGGAACTCACTCTCCTCAGTTATACTGTTCACCTGGCAACATGCCCCATGGAAATTAAACCATCAGGGGAACACACTCTCCTCACTTATACAGTTCACCTGGCAACATGCCCCGTGTATATTAAACCATCAGGGTAACACACTCTCCTCACTTATACTGTTCACCTAAAGCCATGTCCTGTGTGTATTAAACCATCAGGGGTCTACACTCTCCTCACTCATACTTTTCACCTGGTAACATGTGCTGTGTGTCTTAAACCATCAGGGGAACACACTCTGCTCACTTATACTGTTCACCTGGTAACATGTCCCTTGTATATTAAACCATCAAAGGAACACAGTCTTCTCACCTGTACTGTTAACCTGGTAACATGACCCGTGTGTATTAAACAATCTGGGGAACACACTCTCCTAACTTATACTGTTCACCTGGCAACATGTCCCGTGTGTACTAAACAATCTGGGGAACACACTCTCCTCACTTATCCTGTTCACCTGGTAACATGTCCCTTGTATATTAAACCATCAAAGGAAAACAGTCTCCTCACCTGTACTGTTAACCTGGTAACATGACCCGTGTGTATTAAACAATCTGGGGAACACACTCTCCTCACTTATACTGTTCACCTGGTAAGATGTCCCGTGTATATTAAACCATCAAAGGAACACAGTCTCCTCACCTGTACTGTTTACCTGGTAACATGACCCGTGTGTATTAAACAATCTGGGGAACACACTCTCCTCACTTATACTGTTCACCTGGTAACATGTCCCGTATGTTTTAAACCATCAGGGGAACACACTCTCCTCACTTATACTGTTCACCTGGTTACATGTCCCGTCTATAAAAAAAAATCAGGGGAACACACTCTCCTCACTTAAACTGTTCACCTGGTGACAGGTCCCATGTATAAAAAACAATCAGGGGAACACACTCTGCTCACTTATACTGTTCACCTGGTAAGATGTCCCGTTTGTATTAAACAATCTGGGGATCACACTCTCCTCACTATAACTGTTCACCTGGTAACATGTGCCGTGCGTATTAAAACATCAGGAAAACACTCTCCTCACTGATACTGTTCACCTGGTAACATGTCCCGTCAGTATTAAACAATCAGGGCAACAAACTCTCCTCACTTATACTGTTCACCTGGTAACATGTCCCGTGTGTATTAAACAATCAGGGGAACACACTCTCCTCACTTATACAGTTCACCTGGTAACTTGTCCCGTGTGTATTAAACAATCAGGGGAACACACTCTCCTCACTTATACAGTTCACCTGGTAACATGTCCCGTGTATATTAAACAATCCGGGGAACTCACTCTCCTCACTTATACTGTTCGGCTGGTGACATGTCCCGTCAGTATTAAACAATCAGGGGAACACACTCTCCTCACTTATAAACTTCACCTGGTGACATGTTCCGTGTGTATTAAAAAATCAGGGGAACACACTCTCGTGACTTATACAGTTCACCTGGTAACATGCCCCGTTACTATTAAAGAATCAGGGGAACACACTCTCCTCACATATACTGTTCACCTGGTAACATGTCCTGTGATTATTAAACCATCAGGGGAACACACTCTCCTCACTTATACTGTTCACCTGGTAACATGTTCCGTCAGTATTAAACAATCAGGGCAACAAACTCTCCTCACTTCTACTGTTCACCTGGTAACATGTCCCGTGTATATTAAAACATCAGGGGAGCATACTCTCCTCACTTATACTGTTCACCTGGTAACATGACCCGTCAGTATTAAACAATCAGGGCAACAAACTTTCCTCACTTATACTGTTCACCTGGTTACATGTCCCGTCAGTATTAAACAATCAGGGGAAGACACTCTCCTCACTTATACTGTTCACCTGGTGACATGTCCCGTCAGTTTTAAACCATCAGGGGAACACTCTCTCCTCACTTATACTGTTCACCATGTGACATGTCCAGTCAGCATTAAACAATCAGGGGAACACACTCTCCTCACTTATTCTGTTCTCCTGGTGACATGTCCCGTGTGTATTAAAATATAAGTGTGTATTAAACAATCAGGGGAACTCACTCTCCTCACTTATACTGTTCACCATGTGACATGTCCCGTCAGTATTAAACAATCAGGGGAACACACTCTCTTCACTTATACTGTTCGCCTGGTAACATGTCCCTTATGTATTAAAGAATCAGGGGAACACGCTCTCCTCACTTATACTGCTCACCTGGTAACATGTCCAGTGTATATTAAACCATCAGGGGAACACACTCTCCTCACTAAAACTGTTCTCCTGGAAACATGTCCTGTGTATATTAAACCATCAGGGGAACACACTCTCCTCACTTATACTGTTCACCTGGTGAAATGTCCCGTCAGTATTAAACAATCAGGGGAACAGACTTCCTCACTTATTCTGTTCAATTGGTAACATGTCCCGTCTTTATTAAACCATCAGGGGAACACACTCTCCTCACTTATACTGTTCACCTGGCAACATGTCCCGTCAGTATTAAACAATCAGGGGAACACACTCTCCTCAGTTATACTGTTCACCTGGTAACATGTCCCGTGTGTATTAAAACATCAGGAAAACACACTCTCCTCACTTATGCTGTTCACCTGGAAACATGTCCCGTCAGTATTAAACAATCAGGGGAACACAATCTCCTCACTTATACAGTTCACCTGGTAACATGTCCCGTGTGTATTAAACAATCAGGGGAACACACTCTCCTCACTTATACAGTTCACCTGGTAACATGTCCCGTTACTATTAAACAATCAGGGGAACACACTCTCCTATCTTATACTGTTCGCCTGGTGACATGTCCCGTGTATATTAAACAATCCGGGGAACTCACTCTCCTCACTTATACTTTTCACCTGGTAACATGTCCCGTCAGTATTAAACAATCAGGGGAACACACTCTCCTCACTTATACTGTTCACCTGGTAACATGTCCCGTGTTTATGAAACCATCAGGGGAACACACTCTCCTCACTTGCACTGTTCGCCTGGTGAAATGTCCTGTGTGCATTAAACAATCAGGGGAACACACTCTCCTCACTTATACTGTTCACCTGGTAACATGTCCCGTGTGCATTAAACAATCAGGGGAACACACTCTCCTCACTTATACTGTTCGCCTGGTAACATGTCCTGTGTATATTAAAGCATCAGGGGAACACACTCTCCTCACTTATACTCTTCGCCTGGTAACATGTCCCATGTGTATTAATCAATCAGGGGAACACACTCTCCTCACTTATACTGTTCACCTGGTAACATGTCCCGTGTATATTAAAGCATCAGGGGAACTCACTCTCCCCACTTATTCTGTTCACCATGTGACATGTCCCGTCAGTATTAAACAATCAGGGGAACACACTCTCCTCACTTATACTCTTCACCTTGTGACATGTCCGGTCAGTTTTAAACAATCAGGGGAAGACACTTACCTCACTTATACTGTTCACCTGGTAACATGCCCCTTATGTATTAAACAATCAGGGGAACTCATTCTCCTCACTTATAATTTTCACCTGGTAACATGTCCCGTCAGTATTAAACAGTCAGGGCAACAAAATCTCCTCACTTCTACTGTTCACCTGGTAACATGTCCCGTGTGTATTAAACCATCAGGGGAACACACTCTCCTCACTTATACTGTTCACCTGGGAACATGTCCTGTGTGTATTAAACCATCAGGGGAGCACACTCTCCTCACTTATACTGTTCACCTAGTGACATGTCCTGCGTGCATTAAACAATCAGGGGAACACACTCTCCTCACTTATACTGTTATCCTGGTGACATGTCCCGTGTGTATTAAACCATCAGAGGAACACACTCTCCTCACTTCTACTGTTCACCTGGTAACATGTCCCGTGTATATTAAAACATCAGGGGAGCACACGCTCCCCACTGATAATGTTCACCATGTGACATGTCCCATGTGTATTAAACAATCAGGGGAACACATTCTCCTCACTTATACTGTTCACCTGGTAACATGTCCCGTGTTTATTAAACCATCAGGGGAACACACTCTCCTCACTTATACTGCTCAACTGGTGAAATGCCCTGTCAGTATTAAAACATCAGAGGAACACACTCTCCTCACTTCGACTGTTCACCTGGTAACATGTCCCGTGTGTATTAAACAATCAGGGGAACACACTCTCCTCACTTATACTGTTCACCTGGTAACATGTCCCGTGTTTATTAAACCATCAGGGGAACACACTCTCCTCACTTATACTGCTCAACTGGTGAAATGCCCTGTCAGTATTAAACCATCAGGGGAACACACTCTCCTCACTTATACAGTTCACCTGGCAACATGTCCTGTGTGTATTAAACCATCAGGGGAACACACTCTCCTCACTTATACTGTTCACCTGTTAACATGTCCCATCAGTATTAAACAATCAGGGCAACAAACTCTCCTCACTTCTACTGTTCACCTGGTAACATGTCCCGTGTATATTAAAACATCAGGGGAAAACACTCTCATCACTTATACTGTTCACCTGGTGACATGTCCCGTGCATATTAAACCATCAGGGGAACTCACTCTCCTCATTATACTGTTCACCTAGTAACATTTCCCGTGTATATTAAACCATCAGGGGAACACACTCTCCTCACTTATACTGTTCACCTGGTAACATGTCCCGTGTATATTAAACCATCAGGGGAAAGCTCTCTCATCACTTATACTGTTCACCTGGTAACATGTCCCGTGTTTATTAAACCATCAGGGGAACAGACTCTCCTCACTTATACTGTTCACCTGGTAACATGTCCCATGTATATTAAACCATCAGGGGAAAGCACTCTCCTCACTTATACTGTTCACCTGGTAACATGTCCCGTGTATATTAAACCGTCAGGGGAACACACTCTCCACACTTATACTGTTCACCTGCTAACATGTCCTGTTTGTTTAAACCATCAGGGGAACTCACTCTCCTCACTTATACTGTTCACCTGCTAACATGTCCTGTTTGTTTAAACCATCAGGGGAACTCACTCTCCTCACTTATACTGTTCACCTGGTAACATGTCCTGTGTATATTAAACCATCAGGGGAACACACTCTCCACACTTATACTGTTCACCTGCTAACATGTCCTGTTTGTTTAAACCATCAGGGGAACTCACTCTCCTCACTTATACTGTTCACCTGCTAACATGTCCTGTTTGTTTAAACCATCAGGGGAACACACTCTCCTCACTTATACTGTTCACCTGTTGACATGTCCCGTGTATATTAAACCATCAGGGGAACACACTCTCCTCACTTATACTGTTCACCTGGTAACATGTCCCGTGTATATTAAACCATCAGGGGATCACACTCTCCTCACTTATGCTGTTCACCTGGTGACATGTCCCGGGTGTATTAAACCATCAGGGGAACAGACTCTCTTCACTTATAATCTTCACCTGGTAACATGTCCCGTGTATATTAAACCATCAGGGGAACACACTCTCTTCACTTCTACTGTTCACCTGGTAACATGTCCCGTGTGTATTAAACAATCAGGGGAACACACTCTCTTCACTTATACTCTTCACCTGGTAACATGTCCCGTGTATATTAAACCATCAGGGGAACACACTCTCTTCACTTCTACTGTTCACCTGGTAACATGTCCCGTGTGTATTAAACCATCAGGGGAACACATTCTCCTCACTTATAATGTTCACCTGCTAACATGTCCCGTGTGTATTAAACCATCAGGGGAACACATTCTCCTCACTTATAATGTTCACCTGCTAACATGTCCCGTGTGTATTAAACCATCAGGGGAACACACTCTCTTCACTTATACTCTTCACCTGGCCACATGTCCCGTGTGTATTAAACAATCAGGGGAACACATTCTCCTCACTTATGATGTTCACCTGCTAACACGTCCCATGTATATTGAACCATCAGGGGAATACAGTCTCATCACTTATACTGTTCACCTGCTAACATGTCCCGTGTATATTAAACAATGAGGGGAACACACTCTCCTCACTTATACTCGTCACCTTGTAACATGTCCCACGTATATTAAGCAATCAGGGGAACAGGCTCTCTACTCTTATACTGTTCACCTGGTAACATGTCCCATGTATATTAAACCATCAGGGGAACACACTCTCTTCATATATACTGTTCACCTGGTAACATGTCCCGTGTATATTAGACCATCAGGGGAACACACTCTCCTCACTTATACTGTTCACCTGGTGACACGTCCCGTGCGTGTTAAACCATCAGGGAACTCACTCTCCTCATTATACTGTTCACCTGGTAACATGTCCCGTGCATATTAAACCATCAGGGGAACTCACTCTCCTCATTATACTGTTCACCTGGTAACATGTCCCGTGTATATTAAACCATCATGGGTAAGCCCTCTCCTCACTTATACTGTTCACCTGGTAACATGTCCCGTGTATATTATACCATCAGGGGAACACACTCTCCTCACTTATACTGTTCACCTGGTAACATGTCCCGTGCATATTAAACCATCAGGGGAACTCACTCTCCTCATTATACTGTTCACCTGGTAACATGTCCCGTGTATATTAAACCATCAGGGGAACTCAATCTCCTCATTATACTGTTCACCTGGTAACATGTCCCGTGTATATTAAACCATCATGGGTAAGCCCTCTCCTCACTTATACTGTTCACCTGGTAACATGTCCCGTGTATATTATACCATCAGGGGAACACACTCTCCTCACTTATACTGTTCACCTGGTAACATGTCCCGTGTATATTATACCATCAGGGGAACACACTCGCCTCACTTATACTGTTCACCTGGTAACATGTCCCGTGTATATTAAACCATCATGGGAAAGCACTCTCATCACTTATACTGTTCACCTGGTAACATGTCCCGTGCATATTAAACCATCAGGGGAACTCACTCTCCTCATTATACTGTTCACCTGGTAACATGTCCCGTGTATATTAAACCATCATGGGTAAGGCCTCTCCTCACTTATACTGTTCACCTGGTAACATGTCCCGTGTATATTATACCATCAGGGGAACACACTCTCCTCACTTATACTGTTCACCTGGTAACATGTCCCGTATATATTAAACCATCAGGGGAAAGCTCTCTCCTCACTTATACTGTTCACCTGGTAACATGTCCCGTGTATATTAAACCATCAGGGGAACAGACTCTCCTCACTTTTTCTGTTCACCTGTTGACATGTCCTGTTTGTATTAAACCATCAGGGGAACTCACTCTCCTCACTTACACTGTTCACCTGGTAACATGTCCTGTTTGTATTAAACCATCAGGGGAACACACTCTCTTCACTTATTCTCTTCACCTGGCAACATGTCCCGTGTGTATTAAACAATCAGGGGAACACACTCTCCTCACTTCTACTGTTCACCTGGTAACATGTCCACTGCCTGTTTAACCATCATGGGAAGACACTCTCTTCACTTATACTGATCACCTGGTGACACGTCTCGTCAGTTTTAAACAATCATTGAATCACACTCTCCTCACTTATACTATTCACCAGGTAACATGTTCCGTGTATATAAAACCATCAGGGGAACACATTCTCCTCACTTATACTTTTCAACTGTTAACATGTCCGTGGATATTAAACCATCATGGGTAAGCCCTCTCCTCACTTATACTGTTCACCTGGTAACATGTCCCATGTATATTACACCGTCAGGGGAACACACTCTCCTCACTTATACTGTTCACCTGGTGACATGTCCCATGCATATTAAACCATCAGGGGAAAGCACTCTCCTCACTTATACTGTTCACCTGGTAATAAGTCCCGTGTATATTAAACCATCATGGGTAAGCCCTCTCCTCACTTATACTGTTCACCTGGTAACATGTCCCATGTATATTATACCGTCAGGGGAACACACTCTCCTCACTTATACTGTTCAACTGGTAACATGTCCCGTGTATATTAAACCATCAGGGCAACACACTCTCCTCGCTTATACTGTTTACCTGATGACATGTCCTGTTTGTTTAAACCATCAGGGGAACTCACTCTCCTCACTTATACTGTTCACCTGGTATCATGTCCTGTGTATATTAAACCATCAGGGGAACACACTCTCCACACTTATACTGTTCACCTGTTGACATGTCCTGTTTGTTTAAACCATCAGGGGAACTCACTCTCCTCACTTATACTGTTCACCTGGTAACATGTCCTGTGTATATTAAACAATCAGGGGAACTCACTCTCCTCACTTACACTGTTTACCTGGTAACATGTCCCGTGTGTATTAAACCATCAGGGGAACAGTCTCTCTTCACTTATACTCTTCACCTGGCAACATGTCCCGTGTGTATTAAACAATCAGGGGAACACACTCTCTTCACTTCTACTGTTCACCTGGTAACATGTCCCGTGTATATTAAACCATCAGGGGAACACACTCTCCTCACTTATACTGTTCACCTGGTAACATGTCCCGTGTATATTAAACCATCAGCGGATCACACTCTCCTCACTTATACTGTTCACCTGGTGACATGTCCCGGGTGTATTAAACCATCAGGGGAACACACTCTTCTCACTTATACTGTTGACCTGGTAACATGTCCCGTGCATGTTAAACCATCAGGGGAACACACTCTCCTCACTTATACTGTTCACCTGGTAACATGTCCCATGTATATTAAACCATGAGGGGAAAACACTCTCCTCACTTATACTGTTCACCTGGTAACATGTCCCATGTATATTGAACCATCAGGGGAATACAGTCTCATCACTTATACTGTTCACCTGGTAACATGTCCCGTGTATATTAAACCATCAGGGGAACACACTCTCCTCACTTATACTGTTCACCTGGTAACATGTCCCGTGTATAATAAACCATCAGGGGAAAGCCCACTCCTCACTTATTGTGTTCACCTGGTAATAAGTCCAGTGTATATTAAACCATCAGGGGAACACACTCTTCTCACTTATACTGTTCACCTGGTAACATGTCCCGTGTATATTAAACCATCTGGGGAACACACTCTCCTCACTTATACTGTTCACCTGGTAACATGTCCCGTGTATATTAAACCATCAGGGGAACACATTCTCCTCACTGATACTGTTCACCTGCTAACATGTCCCGTGTATATTAAACAATGAGGGGAACACACTGCCCTCACTTATACTCGTCACCTTGTAACATGTCCCACGTATATTAAGCAATCAGGGGAACAGGCTCTCTTCTCTTATACTGTTCACCTGGTAACATGTCCCATGTATATTAAACCATCAGGGGAACACACTCTCTTCACATATACTGTTCACCTGGTAATATGTCCCGTGTATATTAGACCATCAGGGGAACACACTCTCCTCACTTCTACTCTTCACCTGGTAACATGTCCCGTGAGTATTAAACAATCTGGGAAACACACTCTCCTCACTTATACTGTTCACCTGGGAACATGTCCCATGTATATTAAACCATCAGCGGAACACATTCTCCTCACTTATACTGTTCACCTGGTAACATGTCTTGTGTATATTAAACCATCAGGGGAAAACAGTCTCCTCACTTATACTGTTCACCTGGTAACATGTCCCGTGTATATTAAGTCATCAGGGGAACACACTCTCCGCACTTATACTGTTCACCTGCTAAAATGTCCCTTGTATATTAAGTCATCAGGGGAACACACTCTCCTCACTTATACTGTTCACCTGCTAAAATGTCCCATGTATATTAAACCATCAGGGGAACACACTCTCCTCACTTATACTGTTCACCTGGTAACATGTCCCGTGTATATTAAACCATCAGGGGAAAGCCCCCTCCTCACTTATGCTGTTCAGCTGGGAACATGTCTTGTGTATATGAAACCATCAGGGGAAAACAGTCTCCTCACTTATACTGTTCACCTGGTAACATGTCCCGTGTATATTAAACCATCAGGGGAATACATTCTCCTCACTTATACTGTTCACCTGGTAACATGTCTTGTGTATATTAAACCATCAGGGGAAAACAGTCTCCTCACTTATACTGTTCACCTGGTAACATGTCCCGTGTATATTAAACCATCAGGGGAATACATTCTCCTCACTTATACTGTTCACCTGCTAACATGTCCCGTGTATATTAAGTCATCAGGGGAACACACTCTCCTCACTTATACTGTTCACCTGCTAAAATGTCCCGTGTATATTAAACCATCAGGGGAAAGCCCTCTCCTCACTTACACTGTTCAGCTGGTAACATGTCCCGTGGAGATTATACCATCAGGGGAACACACTCTCCTCACTTATACTGTTCACCTGCTAAAATGTCCCGTGTATATTAAACCATCAGGGGAAAGCCCTCTCCTCACTTACACTGTTCAGCTGGTAACATGTCCCGTGGAGATTATACCATCAGGGGAACACACTCAACTCACTTATACTGTTCACCTGGTAACATGTCCCGTGTATATTAAACCATCAGGGGAAAGCCCTCTCCTCACTTATGCTGTTCAGCTGGGAACATGTCCCGTGTATATTAAACCATCAGGGGAATACATTCTCCTCACTTATACTGTTCACCAGCTAACATGTCCCGTGTATATTGAACCATCAGGGGAATACAGTATCCTCACTTATACTGTTCACCTGGTAACATGTCCCGTATATGTTAAACCATCAGGGGAACACATTACCCTCACTTATACTGTTCACCTGGTAACATGTCCCTTGTTTTTTAAAACATCAGGGGAATACACGCTCCTCACTTATACTGTTCAGCTGGTAACATGTCCCATGTATATTATACCATCAGGGGAACACACTGTCCTCACTTATACTGTTCACCTGGTAACATGTCCCGTGTATATTAAAACATCAGGGGAAAGCACTCTCATCACTTATACTGTTCACCTGGTAACATGTCCCGTGGAAATTAAACCATCAGGGGAACTCACTCTCCTCCCTTATACTGTTCACCTGGTAACATGTCCTGTGTATATTATACCATCAGGGGAACACACTCTCCTCACTTTTGCTGTTCACCTGGTATCATGTCCTGTGTATATTAAATCATCAGGGGAACACACTCACCTCACTTATACTGTTCACCTGATGACATGTCCCGGTTATATTAAACAATCAGGGGAACACACTCTCCTCACTTATACTGTTCACCTGGTATCATGTCCTGTGTATAGTAAACCATCAGGGGAACAGACTCTCCTCACTTATACTGTTCACCTGTTGACATGTCCTGTTTGTATTAAACCATCAGGGGATCACACTCTCCTCACTTATACTGTTGACCTGGTAACATGTCCCGTGCATGTTAAACCATCAGGGGAACACACTCTCCTCACTTATACTGTTCACCTGGTAACATTTCCCATGTATATTAAACCATCAGGGGAACACACTCTCCTCACTTATACTGTTGACCTGGTAACATGTCCCGTGCATGTTAAACCATCAGGGGAACACACTCTCCTCACTTATACTGTTCACCTGGTAACATGTCCCATGTATATTAAACCATCAGGGGAACACACTCTCCTCACGTATACTGTTCACCTGGTAACATGTCCCGTGTATATTAAACCATCAGGGGAAAGCCCTCTCCTCACTTATTCTGTTCACCTGGTAATAAGTCCCGTGTATATTAAAACATCAGGGGAACACACTCTTCTCACTTATACTGTTCACCTGGTAACATGTCCCGTGTATATTAATCCATCTGGGGAACACACTCTTCTCACTTATACTGTTCACCTGGTAACATGTCCCGTGTATATTAATCCATCAGGGGAACACATTCTCCTCACTGATACTGTTCACCTGCTAACATGTCCCGTGTATATTAAGCAATCAGGGGAACAGGCTCTCTTCTCTTATACTGTTCACCTGGTAACATGTCCAATGTATATTAAACAATGAGGGGAACACACTCTCCTCACTTATACTCGTCACCTTGTAACATGTCCCACGTATATTAAGCAATCAGGGGAACAAACTCTCTTCTCTTATACTGTTCACCTGGTAACATGCCCAATGTATATTAAACCATCAGGGGAACACACTCTCTTCACATATACTGCTCACCTGGTAACATGTCCCGTGTATATTAAACCATCAGCGGAACAGACTCTCCTCACTTATACTGTTCACCTGGTAACATGTCCCGTGTATATTAACCCATCAGGAGAAAGCCCTCTCCTCACTTATGCTGTTCAGCTGGGAACATGTCCCGTGTATATTGTACCATCAGGGGAACGTACTCTCCTCACTTATACTGTTCAACTGGTAACATGTCCCGTGTATATTAAACCATCAGGGGAACACACTCTCCTCACTTATACTGTTCACCTGGTAACATGTCCCGTGTATATTAAACCATCAGGGGAATACATTCCCCTCACTTATACTGTTCACAAGCTAACATGTCCCGTGGATATTGAACCATCAGGGGAATACATTCTCCTCACTTATACTCTTCACCTGGTAACATGTCCCGTGTATATTAAACCATCAGGGGAACACACTCTCCTCACTTATACTGTTCACCTGGTAACATGTCCCGTGTATATTAAGCAATCATTGGATCACACTCTCCTCACTTATACTGTTCACCTGCTAACATGTCCCGGGTGTATTAAACCATCAGGGGAACACAATCTCCTCACTTATACTGTTGACCTGGTAACATGTCCCGTGCATGTTAAACCATCAGGGGAACTACTCTCCTCACTTATACTGTTCACCTGGTAACATGTCCCTTGAATATTAAACCATCAGGGGAACACACTCTCCTCACTTATACTGTTCACCTGGTAACATGCCCGTGTATATTAAACCATCAGGGGAAAGCCCTCTCCTCACTTATACTGATCACATGGTAACATGTCCCGTGTATATTACACCATCTGGGGAACACACTCTCTTCACTTATACTGTTCAACTGGTAACATCTCCCGTGTATATTAAACCATCAGGGTACACATTCTCCTCACTGATACTGTTCACCTGCTAACATGTCCCGTGTATATTAAACAATGAGGGGAACACAATCTCCTCACTTATACTCTTCAACTGGTGACACGTCCCGTGCGTGTTAAACCATCAGGGGAACACACTCTCCTCACTTATACTGTTCACCTGGTAACTTGTCCCGTGTATATTAAACCATCAGGGGAACACATTCTCCTCACTGATACTGTTCACCTGCTAACATGTCCCGTGTATATTAAACAATCAGGGGAACACACTCTCCTAACTTATACTTTTCACCTGGGAACATGTCCCGTGTATATTAAACCATCAGGGGAACACATTCTCCTCACTTATACTGTTCACCTGGTAACTTGTCCTGTGTATATTAAACCATCAGGGGAACACAGTCTCCTCACTTATACTGTTCACCTGGTAACATGTCCCGTGTATATTAAAATATCAGGGGAACACACTCTCCTCACATATACTGTTCACCTGCTAACATGTCCCGTGTATATTAAACCATCAGGGGAACACACTCTCCTCACTTCTACTGTTCACCTGGTAACATGTCCCCTGCCTTTTAAACCATCATGGGAACACACTCTCCTCACTTATACTGTTGACCTGGTAACATGTCCCGTGCATGTTAAACCATCAGGGGAACACACTCTCCTCACTTATACCGTTGACCTGGTAACATGTCCCGTGCATGTTAAACCATCAGGGGAACTACTCTCCTCACTTATACTGTTCACCTGGTAACATGTCCCCTGCCTGTTAAACCATCATGGGAACACACTCTCCTCACTTATACTGTTCACCTGGTAACATGTCCCGTGCATGTTAAACCATCAGGGGAACACACTCTCCTCACTTATACCGTTGACCTGGTAACATGACCCGTGCATGTTAAACCATCAGGGGAACTACTCTACTCACTTATACTGTTCACCTGGTAACATGTCCCGTGTATATTGAAGCATCAGGGGAATACAGTCTCATCACTTAAACTGTTCACCTGGTAACATGCCCGTGTATATTAAACCATCAGGGGAAAGCCCTCTCCTCACTTATACTGATCACATGGTAACATGTCCCGTGTATATTACACCATCTGGGGAACACACTCTCTTCACTTATACTGTTCAACTGGTAACATCTCCCGTGTATATTAAACCATCAGGGTACACATTCTCCTCACTGATACTGTTCACCTGCTAACATGTCCCGTGTATATTAAACAATGAGGGGAACACAATCTCCTCACTTATACTCTTCAACTGGTGACACGTCCCGTGCGTGTTAAACCATCAGGGGAACACACTCTCCTCACTTATACTGTTCACCTGGTAACTTGTCCCGTGTATATTAAACCATCAGGGGAACTCATTCTCCTCACTGATACTGTTCACCTGCTAACATGTCCCGTGTATATTAAACAATCAGGGGAACACACTCTCCTAACTTATACTTTTCACCTGGGAACATGTCCCGTGTATATTAAACCATCAGGGGAACACATTCTCCTCACTTATACTGTTCACCTGGTAACTTGTCCTGTGTATATTAAACCATCAGGGGAACACAGTCTCCTCACTTATACTGTTCACCTGGTAACATGTCCCGTGTATATTAAAATATCAGGGGAATACATTCTCCTCACTTGTACTGTTCACCTGCTAACATGTCCCGTGTATATTAAACCATCAGGGGAACACACTCTCCTCACATATCCTGTTCACCTGCTAACATGTCCCGTGTATATTAAACCATCAGGGGAACACACTCTCCTCACTTCTACTGTTCACCTGGTAACATGTCCCCTGCCTTTTAAACCATCATGGGAACACACTCTCCTCACTTATACTGTTGACCTGGTAACATGTCCCGTGCATGTTAAACCATCAGGGGAACACACTCTCCTCACTTATACCGTTGACCTGGTAACATGTCCCGTGCATGTTAAACCATCAGGGGAACTACTCTCCTCACTTATACTGTTCACCTGGTAACATGTCCCCTGCCTGTTAAACCATCATGGGAACACACTCTCCTCACTTATACTGTTCACCTGGTAACATGTCCCGTGCATGTTAAACCATCAGGGGAACACACTCTCCTCACTTATACCGTTGACCTGGTAACATGACCCGTGCATGTTAAACCATCAGGGGAACTACTCTACTCACTTATACTGTTCACCTGGTAACATGTCCCGTGTATATTGAAGCATCAGGGGAATACAGTCTCATCACTTATACTGTTCACCTGGTAACATGTCCCTTGTATATTAATCCATCAGGGGAACACACTCTCCTCACTTATACTGTTCACCTGGTAACATGTCCCGTGTATATTAAACCATCAGGTGAAAGCCCTCTCCGCACTTATTCTGTTCACCTGGTAATAAGTCCCGTGTATATTAAACCATCAGGGGAACACACTCTCCTCACTTATACTGTTTCCCTGGTAACATGTCCTGTGTATATTAAACCATCAGGGGAACACACTCTCCTCACTTATACTGTTCACCTGCTAACATGTCCCATGTATATTAAACCATCAGGGGAAAGCCCTCTCCTCACTTTTACTGTTCAGCTGGTAACATGTCCCGTCTATATTAAACCATCAGGGGAATACCGTACCCCCACTTATACTGTTCACCTGGTAACATGTCCTGTGTATATCAAACCATCAGGGGAACACATTCTCCTCACTTATACTGTTCACCTGGTAACATGTCCCTTGCATATTAAACCATCAGGGGAAAGCCCTCTCCTCACTTATACTGTTCAGCTGGTAACATGTCCCGTGTATATTATACCATCAGGGGAACACACTCTCCTCACTTATACTGTTCACCTGGTAACATGTCCCTTGTATATTAAACCATCAGGGGAACACACTCTCCTCACTTATACTGTTCACCTGGTAACATGTCCCGTGTATATTAAACCATCAGGGGAATGCCCTCTCTGCACTTATTCTGTTCACCTGGTAATAAGTCCCGTGTATATTAAACCATCAGGGGAACACACTCTCCTCACTTATACTTTTCACCTGGTAACATGTCCCGTGTATATTAAACCATCAGGGGAACACACTCTCCTCACTTATACTGTTCACCTGCTACCATGTCCCGTGTATATTAAACCATCAGGGGAACACACTCTCCTCACTTATACTGTTCACCTGCTAACATGTCCCATGTATATTAAACCATCAGGGGAAAGCCCTCTCCTCACTTTTACTGTTCAGCTGGTAACATGTCCCGTCTATATTAAACCATCAGGGGAACACATTCTCCTCACTTATACTGTTTCCCTGGTAACATGTCCTGTGTATATTAAACCATCAGGGGAACACACTCTCATCACTTATACTGTTCACCTGCTACCATGTCCCGTGTATATTAAACCATCAGGGGAACACACTCTCCTCACTTATACTGTTCACCTGGTAACATGTCCCGTGTATATTAAACTATCAGGGGAAAGCCCTCTCCTCACTTATACTGTTCAGCTGGTAACATGTCCCGTGTATATTATACCATCAGGGGAACACACTCTCCTCACTTATACTGTTCACCTGGTAACATGTCCCGTGTATATTAAACCATCAGGGGAACACACTCTCCTCACTTATACTGTTCACCTGGTAACATGTCCCGTGTATATTAAACCATCAGGGGAATACATTCTCCTCACTTATACTGTTCACCAGCTAACATGTCCCGTGTATATTGAACCATGAGGGGTATACAGTTTCCTCACTTATACTGTTCACCTGGTAACATGTCCCGTGTATATTAAGCCATCAGGGGAAAACTCTCTCCTCACTTATACTGTTCAGCTGGTAACATGTCCCGTGTATATTATACCATCAGGGGAACTCACTGTCCTCACTTATACTGTTCACCTGCTAACATGTCCCATGTATATTAAACCATCAGGGGAAAGCCCTCTCCTCACTTTTACTGTTCAGCTGGTAACATGTCCCGTCTATATTAAACCATCAGGGGAATACCGTACCCTCACTTATACTGTTCACCTGGTAACATGTCCTGTGTATATCAAACCACCAGGGGAACACATTCTCCTCACTTATACTGTTCACCTGGTAACATGTCCCTTGCATATTAAACCATCAGGAGAAAGCCCTCTCCTCACTTATACGGTACAGCTGGTAACATGTCCCGTGTATATTATACCATCAGGGGAACACACTCTCCTCACTTATACTGTTCACCTGGTAACATGTCCCTTGTATATTAAACCATCAGGGGAACACACTCTCCTCACTTATACTGTTCACCTGGTAACATGTCCCGTGTATATTAAACCATCAGGGGAAAGCCCTCTCTGCACTTATTCTGTTCACCTGGTAATAAGTCCCGTGTATATTAAACCATCAGGGGAACACACTCTCCTCACTTATACTTTTCACCTGGTAACATGTCCCGTGTATATTAAACCATCAGGGGAACACACTCTCCTCACTTATACTGTTCACCTGCTACCATGTCCCGTGTATATTAAACCATCAGGGGAACACACTCTCCTCACTTATACTGTTCACCTGCTAACATGTCCCATGTATATTAAACCATCAGGGGAAAGCCCTCTCCTCACTTTTACTGTTCAGCTGGTAACATGTCCCGTCTATATTAAACCATCAAGGGAACACATTCTCCTCACTTATACTGTTTCCCTGGTAACATGTCCTGTGTATATTAAACCATCAGGGGAACACACTCTCCTCACTTATACTGTTCACCTGCTACCATGTCCCGTGTATATTAAACCATCAGGGAAACACACTCTCCTCACTTATACTGTTCACCTGGTAACATGTCCCGTGTATATTAAACCATCAGGGGAAAGCCCTCTCCTCACTTATACTGTTCAGCTGGTAACATGTCCCGTGTATATTATACCATCAGGGGAACACACTCTCCTCACTTATACTGTTCACCTGGTAACATGTCCCGTGTATATTAAACCATCAGGGGAACACACTCTCCTCACTTATACTGTTCACCTGGTAACATGTCCCGTGTATATTAAACCATCAGGGGAATACATTCTCCTCACTTATACTGTTCACCAGCTAACATGTCCCGTGTATATTGAACCATGAGGGGTATACAGTTTCCTCACTTATACTGTTCACCTGGTAACATGTCCCGTGTATATTAAGCCATCAGGGGAAAACTCTCTCCTCACTTATACTGTTTAGCTGGTAACATGTCCCGTGTATATTATACCATCAGGGGAACTCACTGTCCTCACTTATACTGTTCACCTGGTAACATGTCCCGTGTATATTAAAACATCAGGGGAAAGCCCTCTCCTCACTTATACTGTTCAGCTGGTAACATGTCCCGTGTATATTATACCATCAGGGGAACACACTGTCCTCACTTATACTGTTCACCTGGTAACATGTCCCGTGTATATTAAAACATCAGGGGAAAGCACTCTCCTCACTTATGCTGTTCACCTGGTGACATGTCCCGTGAATATTAAACCATCAGGGTAACTCACTCTCCTCACTTATACTGTTCACCTGGTATCATGTCCCGTGTATTTTAAACCATCAGGGGAACTCACTCTCCTCACTTATACTGTTCACCTGGTAACATGTCCCGTGTATATTAAACCATCAGGGGAACACACTCTCCTCACTTATACTGTTCACCTGGTAACATGTCCCGTGTATATTAAACCATCAGGGAAATACATTCTCCTCACTTATACTGTTCACCAGGTAACATGTCCCGTGTATATTGAACCATGAGGGGAATACAGTTTCCTCACTTATACTGTTCACCTGGTAACATGTCACGTGTATTTTAAACCATCAGGGGAACTCACTCTCCTCACTTATACTGTTCACCTGGTAACATGTCACTTGCATATTAAACCATCAGGGAAAAGCCCTCTCCTCACTTATACTGTTCAGCTGGTAACATGTCCCGTGTATATTAAATCATCAGGGGAACACACTCTCCTCACTTATACTGTTCACCTGGTAACATGTCCCGTGTGTATTAAACCATCAGGGGAACACACTCTCCTCACTTATACTGTTCACCTGGTAACATGTCCCGTGTATATTAAATCATCAGGGGAACACACTCTCCTCACTTATACTGTTCACCTGGTAACATGTCCCGTGTATATTAAACCATCAGGGGAATACATTCTCCTCACTTATACTGTTCACCTGCTAACATGTCCCGTGTATATTAAACCATCAGGGGAATACATTCTCCTCACTTATACTATTCACCTGCTAACATGTCCTGTTTGTATTAAACCAACAGGGGAACTCACTCTTCTCACTTACACTGTTTACCTGGTAACATGTCCCGTGTGTATTAAACCATCAGGGGATCACACTCTCTTCACTTATACTCTTCACCTGGTAACATGTCCTGTGTATATTAAACCATCAGGGGAATACATTCTCCTCAGTTATACTGTTCACCTGGTAACATGTCCCGTGTATATTAAACCATCAGGGGAACACAATCTCCTCACTTATACTTTTCACCTGGGAACATGTCCCGTGTGCATTAAACCATCAGGGGAACACACTCTCTTCACTTATACTCTTCACCTGGCAACATGTCCCGTGTGTATTAAACAATCAGGGGAACACACTCTCCTCACTTATACTGTTCACCTGGTAACATGTCCCGTGTATATTAAACCATCAGGGGAACACATTCTCCTCACTTATACTGTTCACCTGGTAACATGTCCCGTGTATATTAAACCATCAGGGGAACACACTCTCCTCACTTATACTGTTCACCTGGTAACATGTCCCGTGTATATTAAATCATCAGGGGAATACATTCTCCTCACTTCTACTGTTCACCAGCTAACATGTGCCGTGTATATTGAACCATCAGGGGAATACCGTACCCTCACTTATACTGTTCACCTGGTAACATGTCCTGTGTATATCAAACCATCAGGGGAACACATTCTCCTCACTTATACTGTTCACCTGGTAACATGTCCCTTGCATATTAAACCATCAGGGGAAAGCCCTCTCCTCACTTATACTGTTCAGCTGGTAACATGTCCCGTGTATATTATACCATCAGGGGAACACACTCTCCTCACTTATACTGTTCACCTGGTAACATGTCCCGTGTACATTAAATCATCAGGGGAATACATTCTCCTCACTTCTACTGTTCACCAGCTAACATGTCCCGTGTATATTGAACCATCAGGGGAATACCGTACCCTCACTTATACTGTTCACCTGGTAACATGTCCTGTGTATATCAAACCATCAGGGGAACACATTCTCCTCACTTATACTGTTCACCTGGTAACATGTCCCTTGCATATTAAACCATCAGGGGAAAGCCCTCTCCTCACTTATACTGTTCAGCTGGTAACATGTCCCGTGTATATTATACCATCAGGGGAACACACTCTCCTCACTTATACTGTTCACCTGGTAACATGTCCTGTGTATATCAAACCATCAGGGGAACACACTCTCCTCACTTATACTGTTCACCTGGTAACATGTCCTGTGTATATCAAAACATCAGGGGAACACATTCTCCTCACTTATACTGTTCACCTGGTAACATGTCCCTTGCATATTAAACCATCAGGGGAAAGCCCTCTCCTCACTTATACTGTTCAGCTGGTAACATGTCCCGTGTATATTATACCATCAGGAGAACACACTCTCCTCACTTATACTGTTCACCAGCTAACATGTCCCGTGTATATTGAACCATCAGCGGAATACAGTATCCTCACATATACTGTTCACCTGGTAACATGTCCCGTGTGTATCAAACCATCAGGGGAACACACTCTCCTCACTTATACTGTTCACCTGGTGACATATCCCGTCAGTATTAAACCATCAGGGGAAGACACTCTCCTCTCTTTTCTGTTCACCTGGTTACATGTCCCGTGTGTATTAAACCATCAGGTGAAAGCCCTCTCCTCACTTATACTATTCAGCTGGTAACATGTCCCGTGTATATTATACCATCAGGGGAACACAATCTCCTGACCTATACTGTTGACTTGGTAACATGTCCCGTGTATATTAAACCATCAGGGGAATACATTCTCCTCAATTATACTGTTCACCAGCTAACATGTCCCGTGTATATTAAACCATCAGGGGAAAGCCCTCTCCTCACTTATACTGTTCACCTGGTAATATGTCCCGTGTATATTAAACCATCAGGGGAACAAACTCTCCTCACTTATACTGTTCACCTGGCAACATGTCCCGTGTATATTAAACCATCAGGGGAACACACTCTCCTCAGTTATACTCGTCACCTGGTAACATGTTCCACGTATATTAAACAATCAGGGGAACACGCTCTCTTCACTTATACTGTTCACCTGGTAACATGTCCCATGTATATTAAACCATCAGGGGAACACACTCTCTTCACATATACTCTTCACCTGGTAACATGTCCGTTTATATTGAACAATAAGGGGAACACGCTCTCTTCACTTATATTGTTCACCTGGCAACATGTCCCGTGTATATTAAACCATCAGGGGAACACACTCTCCTCACTTATATTGTTCACCTGGTAACATGTCCCGTATGTATTATACCATCAGGGGAACACACTCTCCTCACTTATACTCGTCACCTTGTAACATGTCCCAAGTATATTAAGCAATCAGGGGAACAGGCTCTCTTCACTTATTCTGTTCACCTGGTAACATGTCCCATGTATATTAAACCATCAGGGGAAAGCCTTTTCCTCACTTATACTGTTCACCTGGTAACATGTCCCGTGTATATTAGACCATCAGGGGAACACATTCTCCTCACTTCTACTCTTCACCTGGTGACACGTCCCGTGCGTGTTAAACCATCAGGGGAACACACTCTCTTCACTTATACTTTTCACCTGTTAACATGTCACGTGTATATTGAACCATCAGGGGAACACATTCTCCTCACTTATACTGTTCACCTGGTAACATGTCCCTTGTATATTAAACCATCAGGGGAAAGCCCTCTCCTCACTTATACTGTTCACCTGGTAACATGTCCTTTGTGTATTAAACAATCAGGGGAACACACTCTCCTCACTTCTTCTGTTCACCTGGGGAAATGTCCCGTCAGTATTAAACCATCAGGGGAACACAATCTCCTCAATTATACAGATCACCTGGTAACATGTCCCGTGTATATTAGACCATCAGGGGAAAGCCCTCTCCTCACTTATACTGTTCACCTGGTAATAAGTCCCGTGTTTATTAAACAATCAGGGGAACACACTCTCCTCAATTATACTGTTCACCTGGCAACATGTCCCGTGTCTTTAAACCATGAGGGGAACACACTTTCCTCACTTATACAGTTCAGCTGGTGACATGTCCCGTGTATATTTAACAATCAGGGGAACACTCACTCCTCACTTATACTGTTCACCTGTTTACATGTCCCGTGTTTATTAAACCATCAGGGGAACACACTCTCCTCACTTATATTGTTCACCTGGCAACATGTCCCGTGTCTTTAAACCATGAGGGGAACACACTCTCCTCACTTATACTCGTCACCTGGTAACATGTCCAACGTATATTAAAGAATCAGGGGAACACGCTCTCTTCACTTATACTGTTCACCTGGTAACATGTCCCATGTATATTATACCATCAGGGGAACACACTCTCTTCACATATACTGTTCACCTGGTAACATGTCCCGTGTGTATTAAACAATCAGGGGAACACATTCTCCACACTTCTACCCTTCACCTGGTGACACGTCCCGTGCATGTTAAACCATCAGGGGAACACACTCTCCTCACTTATACTTTTCACCTGGTAACATGTCCTGTGTGCATTAAATCATCAGGGGAACACACTCTCCTCACTTATACTGTTCACCTGGTAACATGTCCCGTGCATATTAAACCATCAGGGGAACACACTCTCCTCACTTATACTGTTCATCTGGTAACATGTCCAGTGAATATTAAACCATCAGGGGAACACACTCTCCTCACTTATCCAGTTCATTTGGTGAAATGCCCGTGCTTATTAAACCATAAGGGGAACACTCTCTCCTCACTTATACTGTTCAGCTGGTAACATATCCTGTTTGTATTAAACCAACAGGGGAACACACTCTCCTCACTTAGACTTTTCTCCTGGTAACATGTCCCGTGCGTATTAAACCATCAGGGGAACACAGTCTCCTCACTTATACAGTTCACCTGGAAACATGTCCCGTGAATATTAAACCATCAGGGGAAAGCACTCTCCTCACTTAGACTTTTCTCTTGGTAACATATCCCGTGTATATTAAACCATCAGGAGAACACACTCTCCTCACTTATACTGTTCACCTGGAAACATGTCCCGTGAATATTAAACCATCAGGGGAAAGCACTCTCCTCACTTAGACTTTTCTCCTGGTAACATGTCCCGTGCGTATTAAACCATCAGGGGAACACATTCTCCTCACTTATACTGTTCACCTGGTAACATGTCCCGTTTTTATTAAACAATCAGGGGAACACATTCTCCTCACTTATACTGTTCATTTGGTAACATGTCCCGTGCGTATTAAACCATCAGTGGAACACTCTCTCCTCACTTATACTGTTCACCTGGTAACAAGTCCTGTTTGCATTAAACCATCAGGGGAACACACTCTCCTCACTTGTACAGTTCACTTGGTGAAATGTCCCGTGCATATTAAAACATCAGAGGAACAAACTCTCCTCACTTAGACTTTTCTCCTGGTAACATGTCCCGTGCGTATTAAACCATCAGGGGAACAAACTCTCCTCACTTATACTGTTCACTTGGTGAAATGTCCCGTGCATATTAAACCATCAGGGGAACAAACTCTCCTCACTTAAACTTTTCACCTGTTGACATGTCCCGTGTGTATTAAACAATCAGGGGAACACACTCTCCTCACTTCTACTGTTCACCTGGTAACTTGTCCCGTGTGTATTAAACAATCAGGGTAACACACTCTCCTCACTTATACTGTTCACCTGGTAACATGTCCCCTGTGTATTAAACAATCAGGGTAACACACTCTCCTCACTTATACTGTTCACTTGGTAACATGTCCCGTGCGTATTAAACAAACAGGGGAACACACTCTCCTCACTTATACTGTTCACCTGGTAACTTGTCCCGTGTGTATTAAACAATCAGGGTAACACACTCTCCTCACTTATACTGTTCACCTGGTAACATGTCCCCTGTGTATTAAACAATCAGGGTAACACACTCTCCTCACTTATACTGTTCACTTGGTAACATGTCCCGTGCGTATTAAACAAACAGGGGAACACATTCTCCTCACTTATACTGTTCACCTGGTAACATATCCCGTGTGTATTAAACAATCAGGGGAACACATTCTCCTCACTTATACTGTTCACCTGGTAGCATGTCCCGTGCGTATTAAACAATCAGGGGAACACACTCTCCTCACTTATACTGTTCACCTGGTAATATGTCCCGTGTATATTAAACCATCAGGGGAACATACTCTCCTCACTTATATTGTTCACCTGGTACCATGTCCCGTGCATATTAAACCATCAGGGGAACATACTCTCCTCACTTATATTGTTCACCTGGTAACATGTCCCGTGCGTATTAAACAAACAGGGGAACACACTCTCCTCACTTATACTGTTCACCTGGTGACATGTCCCGTGCATATTAAACAAACAGGGGAACACACTCTCCTCACTTATACTGTTCACCTGGTAACATGTCCCGTGTATGTTAAACCATCAGGGGAACACACTCTCCTCACTTATACTGTTCACCTGGTAACATGTCCTGTGTATATTAAACCATCAGGAGAACACACTCTCCTCACTTATACTGTTCACCTGGTAACATGTCCTTTGTGTATTAAACAATCAGGGGAAGACACTCTCCTCACTTCTTCTGTTCACCTGGGGAAATGTCCCGTCAGTATTAAACCATCAGGGGAACACAATCTCCTCACTTATACAGATCACCTGGTAACATGTCCCGTGTATATTAAACCATCAGGGGAAAGCCCTCTCCTCACTTATACTGTTCACCTGGTAATAAGTCCCGTGTTTATTAAACAATCAGGGGAACACACTCTCCTCAGTTATACTCGTCACCTGGTAACATGTTCCACGTATATTAAACAATCAGGGGAACACGCTCTCTTCACTTATACTGTTCACCTGGTAACATGTCCCATGTATATTAAACCATCAGGGGAACACACTCTCTTCACATATACTCTTCACCTGGTAACATGTCCGTTTATATTGAACAATAAGGGGAACACGCTCTCTTCACTTATATTGTTCACCTGGCAACATGTCCCGTGTATATTAAACCATCAGGGGAACACACTCTCCTCACTTATATTGTTCACCTTGTAACATGTCCCACGTATATTAAGCAATCAGGGGAACAGGCTCTCTTCACTTATTCTGTTCACCTGGTAACATCTCCCATGTATATTAAACCATCAGGGGAAAGCCTTTTCCTCACTTATGCTGTTCAGCTGGTAACATGTCCCGTGTATATTAAACCATCAGGGGAACACATTCTCCTCACTTCTACTCTTCACCTGGTGACACGTCCCGTGCGTGTTAAACCATCAGGGGAACACACTCTCCTCACTTATACTGCTCACCTGTTAACATGTCACGTGTATATTGAACCATCAGGGGAATACAGTATCCTCACTTATACTGTTCACCTGGTAACATGTCCCGTGTATATCAAACCATCAGGGGAACACATTCTCCTCACTTATACTGTTCACCTGGTAACATGTCCCTTGTATATTAAACCATCAGGGGAAAGCCCTCTCCTCACTTATACTGTTCACCTGGTAACATGTCCTTTGTGTATTAAACAATCAGGGGAACACACTCTCCTCACTTCTTCTGTTCACCTGGGGAAATGTCCCATCAGTATTAAACCATCAGGGGAACACAATCTCCTCACTTATACAGATCACCTGGTAACATGTCCCGTGTATATTAAACCATCAGGGGAAAGCCCTCTCCTCACTTATACTGTTCACCTGGTAATAAGTCCCGTGTTTATTAAACAATCAGGGGAACACACTCTCCTCACTTATACTGTTCACCTGGCAACATGTCCCGTGTCTTTAAACCATGAGGGGAACACACTTTCCTCACTTATACAGTTCAGCTGGTAACATGTCCCGTGTATATTTAACAATCAGGGGAACACACACTCCTCACTTATACTGTTCACCTGTTTACATGTCCCGTGTTTATTAAACCATCAGGGGAACACACTCTCCTCACTTATATTGTTCACCTGGCAACATGTCCCGTGTCTTTAAACCATGAGGGGAACACACTTTCCTCACTTATACAGTTCAGCTGGTAACATGTCCCGTGTATATTTAACAATCAGGGGAACACACACTCCTCACTTATACTGTTCACCTGTTTACATGTCCCATGCGTATTAAACAATCAGGGGAACACACACTCCTCACTTATACTGTTCACCTGTTTACATGTCCCGTGCGTATTAAACAATAAGGGGAACACACTCTCCTCACTTATACTGTTCACCTGGTAACGTGTCCCGTGCGTATTAAACAATCAGGGGAACACACTCACCTCACTTACACTGTTCAACTGGTAACATGTCCTGTGTATATTAAACCATCAGGGGAACACACTCTCCTCACTTGCACTCTTCAACTGGTGACATGTCCCCTGTGTATTAAACCATCAGGGGAACACACTCTCCTCACTTATATTGTTCAACTGGTGACATGTCCCCTGTGTATTAAAACATCAGGGGAACACACTCTCCTCACTTATACAGTTCACTTGGTGACATGTCCCGTGCGTATTAAACCATCAGTGGAACACATTCTCCTCACTTATACTGTTCACCTGGTAACATGTCCCGTGTGTATTAAACAATCAGGGGAACACATTCTCCTCACTTATACTGTTCACCTGGTAGCATGTCCCGTGCGTATTAAACAATCAGGGGAACACACTCTCCTCACTTATACTGTTCACCTGGTAATATATCCCGTGTATATTAAACCATCAGGGGAACATACTCTCCTCACTTATATTGTTCACCTGGTACCATGTCCCGTGCATATTAAACCATCAGGGGAACATACTCTCCTCACTTATATTGTTCACCTGGTAACATGTCCCGTGTGTATTAAACAATCAGGGTAACACACTCTCCTCACTTATACTGTTCACTTGGTAACATGTCCCGTGCGTATTAAACAAACAGGGGAACACACTCTCCTCACTTATACTGTTCACCTGGTGACATGTCCCGTGCATATTAAACAAACAGGGGAACACACTCTCCTCACTTATACTGTTCACCTGGTAACATGTCCCGTGTATGTTAAACCATCAGGGGAACACACTCTCCTCACTTATACTGTTCACCTGGTAACATGTCCTGTGTATATTAAACCATCAGGAGAACACACTCTCCTCACTTATACTGTTCACCTGGTAACATGTCCCGTGCATATTAAACAAACAGGGGAACACACTCTCCTCACTTATACTGTTCACCTGGTAACATGTCCCGTGTATGTTAAACCATCAGGGGAACACACTCTCCTCACTTATACTGTTCACCTGGTAACATGTCCTGTGTATATTAAACAATCAGGGGAACACACTCTCCTCACTTCTTCTGTTCACCTGGGGAAATGTCCCGTCAGTATTAAACCATCAGGGGAACACAATCTCCTCACTTATACAGATCACCTAGTAACATGTCCCGTGTATATTAAACCATCATGGGAAAGCCCTCTCCTCACTTATACAGATCACCTGGTAACATGTCCCGTGTATATTAAACCATCAGGGGAACACACTCTCCTCACTTATACTGTTCACCTGGCAACATGTCCCGTGTCTTTAAACCATGAGGGGAACACACTTTCCTCACTTATACAGTTCAGCTGGTAACATGTCCCGTGTATATTTAACAATCAGGGGAACACACACTCCTCACTTATACTGTTCACCTGTTTACATGTCCCGTGCGTATTAAACAATCAGGGGAACACACACTCCTCACTTATACTGTTCACCTGTTTACATGTCCCGTGCGTATTAAACAATAAGGGGAACACACTCTCCTCACTTATACTGTTCACCTGGTAACGTGTCCCGTGCGTATTAAACAATCAGGGGAACACACTCTGCTCACTTATACTGTTCACCTGGTAACATGTCCTGTGTGTATTAAACAATCAGGGGAACACACTCACCTCACTTACACTGTTCAACTGGTAACATGTCCTGTGTATATTAAACCATCAGGGGAACACACTCTCCTCACTTGCACTCTTCAACTGGTGACATGTCCCCTGTGTATTAAACCATCAGGGGAACACACTCTCCTCACTTATATTGTTCAACTGGTGACATGTCCCCTGTGTATTAAAACATCAGGGGAACACACTCTCCTCACTTATACAGTTCACTTGGTGACATGTCCCGTGCGTATTAAACCATCAGTGGAACACACTCTCCTCACTAATACTGTTCACCTGGTAACATGCCCTGTGTATATTAAACCATCAGGGGAACACACTCTCCTCACTTATACTGTTCACCTGGTAACATGTCCCATGTATATTAAACCATCAGGGGAACACACTCTCCTCGCTTATTCTGTTCACCTGGTAACATGTCCCGTGCGTATTAAACAATCAGGGGAACACACTCTCCTCACTTATACTGTTCACCTGGTGACATGTCCCATGTATATTAAACCATCAGGGGAACACACTCTCCTCACTTATACTGTTCACCTGGCAACATGTCCCGGATGTATTAAACAATCAGGGGAACACACTCTCCTCACTTATACTGTTCACCTGGTAACATGTCCCATGTATATTAAACCATCAGGGGAACACACTCTCCTCACTTATTCTGTTCACCTGGTAACATGTCCCGTGCGTATTAAACAATCAGGGGAACACACTCTCCTCACTTATACTGTTCACCTGGTAACATGTCCCGTCAGTATTAAACCATCAGGGGAACACACTCTCCTCACTTATACTGTTCACCTGGTCACATGTCCTGTGTGTATTAAACAATCAGGGGAACACACTCTCCTCACTTACACTGTTCACCTGGTCACATGTCCTGTGTGTATTAAACAATCAGAGGAACACACTCTCCTCACTTATACTGTTCACCTGGTGACATGTCCCGTCAGTATTAAACCATCAGGGGAACACACTCTCCTCACTTATACTGTTCACCTGGTGACATGTCCCATGTATATTAAACCATCAGGGGAACACACTCTCCTCACTTATACTGTTCACCTGGCAACATGTCCCGGATGTATTAAACAATCAGGGGAACAAACTCTCCTCACTTATACTGTTCACCTGGTAACATGTCCCATGTATATTAAACCATCAGGGGAACACACTCTCCTCACTTATACTGTTCACCTGGTAACATGTCCCGTCAGTATTAAACCATCAGGGGAACATACTCTCCTCACTTATACTGTTCACCTGGTCACATGTCCTGTGTGTATTAAACAATCAGGGGAACACACTCTCCTCACTTACACTGTTCACCTGGTCACATGTCCTGTGTGTATTAAACAATCAGAGGAACACACTCTCCTCACTTATACTGTTCACCTGGTGACATGTCCCGTCAGTATTAAACCATCAGGGGAACACACTCTCCTCACTTATACTGTTCACCTGGTCACATGTCCTGTGTACATTAAACCATCAGGGGAACACACTCTCCTCACTTATACTGTTCACCTGGTCACATGCCCTATGTGTATTAAACAATCAGGGGAACACACTCTCCTCACTTATACTGTTCACCTGGTAACATGTCCTGTGTGTATTAAACAATCAGGGGAACACACTCTCCTCACTTATACTGTTCACCTGGTAACATGTCCTGTGTGTATTAAACCATCAGGAAACACACTCTCCTCACTGAGACTGTTCACCTGGTAACATGTCCCGTGCGTATTAAACAGTCAGGGGAACACACTCTCCTCACTTATAGTGTTCATTTGGTAACATGTCCCGTGCATATTAAACCATCAGGGGAACACACTCTCCTCACTTTTACTGTTTACCTGGTAACATGTCCCGTGCATATTAAACCATCAGGGGAACACAAGCTCCTCACTTATACTGTTCACCTGGTAACATGTCCCGTGCGTATTAAACAATCAGGGGAACACACTCTCCTCACTTATACTGTTCACCTGGTGACATGTCCCGCGCATATTAAACCATCAGGGGAACATACTCTCCTCACTTATATTGTTCACCTGGTAACATGTCCCGTGCATATAAAACCATCAGGGGAACACATTCTCCTCACTTATACTGTTCACCTGGTAACATGTCCTGTGTATATTAAACCATCAGGAGAACACACTCTCCTCACTTATACTGTTCACCTGGTAACATGTCCCGTGCGTATTAAACAATCAGGGGAACACACTCTCCTCACTTATATTGTTCACCTGGTAACATGTCCCATGCACATTAAACCATCAGGGGAACACACTCTCCTCACTTATACTGTTCACCTGGTAACATGTCCTGTGCGTATTAAACAATCAGGGGAACACACTCTCCTCACTTATATTGTTCACCTGGTAACATGTCCCGTGCACATTAAACCATCAGGGGAACACACTCTCCTCACTTATACTGTTCACCTGGTAACATGTCCTGTGTATATTAAACCATCAGGAGAACACACTCTCCTCACTTCTACTGTTCACCTGGTAACATGTCCTGTGTATATTAAACCATCAGGTGAACACACTCTCCTCACTTATACTGTTCACCTGGTAACATGTCCCGTGCGTATTAAACAATCAGGGGAACACACTCTGCTCACTTATACTGTTCACCTGGTAACATGTCCTGTGTATATTAAACCATCAGGGGAACACACTATCCTCACTTATACTGTTCACCTGGTAACATGTCCTGTCTATATTTAACCATCAGGGGAACACACTCTCCTCAACTACACTGTTCACCTGGTGACAATTCCCCTGTGTATTAAACCATCAGGGGAACACACTCTCCTCACTTATACTGTTCAACTGGTGACATGTCCCCCGTGTATTAAAACATCAGGGAACACACTCTCCTCACTTATACAGTTCACTTGGTGACATGTCCCGTGCGTATTAAACCATCAGTGGAACACACTCTCCTCACTAATACTGTTCACCTGGTAACATGCCCTGTGTATATTAAACCATCAGGGGAAGACACTCTCCTCACTTATTCTGTTCACCTGGTAACATGTCCCATGTATATTAAACCATCAGGGGAACACACTCTCCTCACTTATTCTGTTCACCTGGTAACATGTCCCGTGCGTATTAAACAATCAGGGGAACACACTCTCCTCACTTATTCAGTTCACCTGGTAACATGTCCTGTGCGTATTAAACAATCAGGGGAACACACTCTCCTCACTTATACTGTTCACCTGGTAACATGTCCCATGTATATTAAACCATCAGGGGAACACACTCTCCTCACTTATTCTGTTCACCTGGTAACATGTCCCGTGCGTATTAAACAATCAGGGGAACACACTCTCCTCACTTATACTGTTCACCTGGTAACATGTCCTGTGTATATTAAATCATCAGGGGAACACACTCTCCTCACTTATACTGTTCACCTGGTAACATGCCCTGTGTATATTAAACCATCAGGGGAAGACACTCTCCTCACTTATACTGTTCACCTGGTAACATGTCCCATGTATATTAAACCATCAGGGGAACACACTCTCCTCACTTATACTGTTCACCTGGTAACATGTCCCGTGTATATTAAACGATCAGGGGAACACACTCTCCTCACTTATACTGTTCACCTGGTACCATGTCCAGTGTGCATTAAACAATCAGGGGAACACACTCTCCTCACTTATACTGTTCACCTGGTAACATGTCCCGTGTGTATTAAACAATCAGGGGAACACACTCTCCTCACTTATACTGTTCACCAGGTGACATGTCGCGTGTGTATTAAACCATCAGGGGAACACACTCTCCTCACTTATACTGTTCACCTGGTAACATGTCGCGTGTATATTAAACCATCAGGGGAACACACTCTCCTCACTTAAACTTTTCACCTGTTGACATGTCCCGTGTATATTAAACCATCAGGGGAACACCCTCTCCTCACTTATACTGTTCAACTGGTGACATGTCCCGTGTATATTAAACCATCAGGGGAACACACTCTCCTCACTTAAACTTTTCACCTGTTGACATGCCCCGTGTATATTAAACCATCAGGGGAACACACTCTCCTCACTTACACTGTTCACCTGGTAACATGTCCCATGTATATTAAACCATCAGGGGAACACACTCTCCTCACTTATACTGTTCACCTGGCATATTAAACACTCAGGGGAACACATTCTCCTCACTTACACAGTTCACTTGGTGACAAGTCCCGTGAGTATTAAACAATCAGGGGAACACATTCTCCTCACTTATGCTGTTCATCTGGTAACATGTAACGTGTATATTAAACCATCAGGGGAACACACTCTCCTCACTTATACTGTTCACCTGGTAACATGTCTCGTGTATATTAAACCATCAGGGGAACACACTCTCCTCACTTATACTGTTCACCTGGTAACATGTCCCGTGTGTATTAAACAATCAGGGGAACACACTCTCCTCACTTATACTGTTCACCAGGTGACATGTCTCGTGTATATTAAACCATCAGGGGAACACACTCTCCACACTTATACTGTTCACCTGGGAACATGTCTCGTGTATATTAAACCATCAGGGGAACACACTCTCCTCACTTATAGATGTCATTTGGTGACATGTCCCGTGTATATTAAACCATCAGGGGAACACACTCTCCTCACTTATAGATGTCATTTGGTGACATGTCCCGTGTATATTAAACCATCAGGGGAACACACTCTCCTCACTTATAGATGTCATTTGGTGACATGTCCCATGTATATTAAACCATCAGGGGAACACACTCTCCTCACTTATACTGTTCACCTGGCATATTAAACACTCAGGGGAACACATTCTCCTCACTTACACAGTTCACTTGGTGACAAGTCCCGTGAGTATTAAACAATCAGGGGAACACATTCTCCTCACTTATGCTGCTCACCTGGTAACATGTCCCGTGCATATTAAACAATCAGGGGAACACACTCTGCTCACTTATACTGTTCACCTGGTAACATGTCCCATGTATATTAAACCATCAGGGGAACACACTCTCCTCACTTGTACTGTTCACCTGGTAACATGTCGCGTGTATATTAAACAATCAGGGGAACACACTCTGCTCACTTATACTGTTCACCTGGTAACATGTCCCATGTATATTAAACCATCAGGGGAACACACTCTCGCACTTGTACTGTTCACCTGGCAACATGTCCCGTGTATATTAAACACTCAGGGGAACACACTCTCCTCACTTATAGATGTCATTTGGTGACATGTCCCGTGTACATGAAACCATCAGGGGAACACACTCTCCTCACTTATACTGTTCACCTGGTAACATGTCGCGTGTATATTAAACCTTCAGGGGAACACACTCTCCTCACTTATACTGTTCACCTGGTAACATGTCGCGTGTATATTAAACAATCAGGGGAACACACTCTCCTCACTTATACTGTTCACCAGGTGACATGTCACGTGCATATTAAACCTTCAGGGGAACACACTCTCCTCACTTATACTGTTCACCTGGTAACATGTCGCGTGTATATTAAACAATCAGGGGAACACACTCTGCTCACTTATACTGTTCACCTGGTAACAGGTCCCATGTATATTAAACCATCAGGGGAACACACTCTCCTCACTTATACTGTTCACCTGGTAACATGTCGCGTGTATATTAAACATTCAGGGGAACACACCCTGCTCACTTATACTGTTCACCTGGTAACATGTCCCATGTATATTAAACCATCAGGGGAACACACTCTCCTCACTGAGACTGTTCATCTGGTAACATGTCTCGTGTGTATTAAACCATCAGGGGAACACATTCTCCTCACTTAAACAGTTCATTTGGTGACATGTCCCGTGTATATTAAACCATCAGGGGAACACCCTCTCCTCACTTATACTGTTCACCTGGTGACATGTCCCGTGTATATTAAACCATCAGGGGAACACACTCTCCTCACTTAAACTTTTCACCTGTTGACATGTCCCGTGTATATTAAACCATCAGGGGAACACACTCTCCTCACTTACACTGTTCACCTGGTAACATGTCCCATGTATATTAAACCATCAGGGGAACACACTCTCCTCACTTATACTGTTCAACTGGCAACATGTCCCGTGTATATTAAACACACAGGGGAACACATTCTCCTCACTTACACAGTTCACTTGGTGACATGTCCCGTGAGTATTAAACAATCAGGGGAACACATTCTCCTCACTTATGCTGTTCACCTGGTAACATGTCCCGTGTATATTAAACCATCAGGGGAACACACTCTCCTCACTTATACTGTTCACCTGGTAACATGTCTCGTGTATATTAAACCATCAGGGGAACACACTCTCCTCACTTATAGATGTCATTTGGTGACATGTCCCGTGTATATTAAACCATCAGGGGAACACATTCTCCTCACTTATACTGTTCATCTGGTAACATGTCCCGTCAGTATTAAATCATCAAGGGAACACACTCTCCTCACTTATAGTGTTCACCTGGTAACATGTCCCGTGTATATTAAACCATCAAGGGAACACACTCTCCTCACTTATAGTGTTCACCTGGTAACATGTCCCGTGTATATTAAACCATCAGGGAAACACACTCTCCTCACTTATACTGTTCAATTGGTAACATGTCCCTTGTATATTAAAACATCAGGGGAACACACTCTCCTCACTAATACTGTTCACCTGGTAACATGTCCCTTGTATATTAAACCATCAGGGGAACACACTCACCTCACTTATACTGTTCACCTGGTAACATGTCCCGTGTATATTAAACCATCAGGGGAACACACTCTCCTCACTTATACTGTTCACCTGGTAACATGTCCCGTGTATATTAAACCATCAGGGGAAAGCACTCTCCTCACTTATACTGTTCACCTGGTAACATGTCCCGTTTATATTAAGCCATCAGGGGAACATACTCTCCTCACTTATACTGTTCACCTGGTAACATGTCCCGTGTATATTAATCCATCAGTGGAACACATTCTCCTCACTTATACTGTTCACCTGGTAACATGTCCCGTGTGTATTAAAGAATCAGGGGAACACCCTCTCCTCACTTATACTGTTCATCTCGTAACATGTCCCGTGTGTATTAAACAATCAGGGGAACACACTCTCCTCACTTATACTGTTCACCTGGTAACATGTCCCGTGCGTATTAAACAATCAGGGGAACACACTCTCCTCACTTATACTGTTCAATTGGTTATATGTCCCGCGCGTATTAAACAATCAGGGGAACGCACTCTCCTCACTTATACTGTTCACCTGGTAACATGTCCCTTGTATATTAAACCATCAGGGGAACACATTCTCCTCACTTATACTGTTCACCTGGTAACATGTCCTGTGTGTATTAAACAATCAGGGGAATACACTCTCCTCACTTATACTGTTCACCTGGTAACATGTCCCTTGTATATTAAACCATCAGGGGAACACATTCTCCTCACTTATACTGTTCACCTGGTAACATGTCCTGTGTGTATTAAACAATCAGGGGAACGCACTCTCCTCACTTATACTGTTCACCTGGTAACATGTCAAGTGCGTATTAAACAATCAGGGGAACACACTCTCCTCACTTATACTGTTCACCTGGTAACATGTCCCGTGCGTATTAAACAATCAGGGGAAAACACTCTCCTCACTTATACTGTTCAATTGGTTATATGTCCCGCGCGTATTAAACAATCAGGGGAACGCACTCTCCTCACTTATACTGTTCACCTGGTAACATGTCCGTTGTATATTAAACCATCAGGGGAACACATTCTCCTCACTTATACTGTTCACCTGGTAACATGTCCTGTGTGTATTAAACAATCAGGGGAACACACTCTCCTCAATTATACTGTTCACCTGGTAACATGTCCCGTGTATATTAAACCATCAGGGGAACACACTCTCCTCTCTTATACTGTTCACCTGGTAACATGTCCTGTGTATATTAAACCATCAGGGGAACACACTCTCCTCACTTATACTGTTCAGCTGGTAACATGTCCCATGTATATTATACCATCAGGGGAACACACTCTCTTCACATATACTGTTCACCTGGTAACATGTCCCGTGTGTATTAAACAATCAGGGGAACACATTCTCCACACTTCTACCCTTCACCTGGTGACACGTCCCGTGCATGTTAAACCATCAGGGGAACACACTCTCCTCACTTATACTGTTCACCTGGTAACATGTCCCGTGCATATTAAACCATCAGGGGAACACACTCTCCTCACTTATACTGTTCATCTGGTAACATGTCCAGTGAATATTAAACCATCAGGGGAACACACTCTCCTCACTTATCCAGTTCACTTGGTGAAATGCCCGTGCTTATTAAACCATAAGGGGAACACTCTCTCCTCACTTATACTGTTCAGCTGGTAACATATCCTGTTTGTATTAAACCATCAGGGGAACACACTCTCCTCACTTAGACTTTTCTCCTGGTAACATGTTCCGTGCGTATTAAACCATCAGGGGAACACAGTCTCTTCACTTATACAGTTCACCTGGAAACATGTCCCGTGAATATTAAACCATCAGGGGAAAGCACTCTCCTCACTTAGACTTTTCTCTTGGTAACATATCCCGTGTATATTAAACCATCAGGAGAACACACTCTCCTCACTTATACTGTTCACCTGGAAACATGTCCCGTGAATATTAAACCATCAGGGGAAAGCACTCTCCTCACTTAGACTTTTCTCCTGGTAACATGTCCCGTGCGTATTAAACCATCAGGGGAACGCACTCTCCTCACTTATACAGTTCACTTGGTGAAATGTCCCGTGCGTATTAAACCAACAGGGGAACACACTCTCCTCACTTATACAGTTCACTTGGTAACATGTCCCGTGCGTATTAAACAAACAGGGGAACACATTCTCCTCACTTATACTGTTCACCTGGTAACATGTCCCGTGTGTATTAAACAATCAGGGGAACACATTCTCCTCACTTATACTGTTCACTTGGTAACATGTCCCGTGCGTATTAAACCATCAGTGGAACACTCTCTCCTCACTTATACTGTTCACCTGGTAACAAGTCCTGTTTGCATTAAACCATCAGGGGAACAAACTCTCCTCACTTGTACAGTTCACTTGGTGAAATGTCCCGTGCATATTAAACCATCAGAGGAACAAACTCTCCTCACTTAGACTTTTCTCCTGGTAACATGTCCCGTGCGTATTAAACCATCAGGGGAACAAACTCTCCTCACTTATACTGTTCACTTGGTGAAATGTCCCGTGCATATTAAACCATCAGGGGAACAAACTCTCCTCACTTAAACTTTTCACCTGTTGACATGTCCCGTGTGTATTAAACAATCAGGGGAACACACTCTCCTCACTTCTACTGTTCACCAGGCAACATGTCCCGTAATATTAATCAATCTGGTGAACACACTCTCCTCACTTATACTGTTCACTTGGTAACATGTCCCGTGCGTATTAAACAAACAGGGGAACACACTCTCCTCACTTATACTGTTCACCTGGTAACTTGTCCCGTGTGTATTAAACAATCAGGGTAACACACTCTCCTCACTTATACTGTTCACCTGGTAACATGTCCCCTGTGTATTAAACAATCAGGGTAACACACTCTCCTCACTTATACTGTTAACTTGGTAACATGTCCCGTGCGTATTAAACAAACAGGGGAACACATTCTCCTCACTTATACTGTTCACCTGGTAACATGTCCCGTGTGTATTAAACAATCAGGGGAACACATTCTCCTCACTTATACTGTTCACCTGGTAACATGTCCCGTGCGTATTAAACAATCAGGGGAACACACTCTCCTCACTTATACTGTTCACCTGGTAATATGTCCCGTGTATATTAAACCATCAGGGGAACATACTCTCCTCACTTATATTGTTCACCTGGTACCATGTCCCGTGCATATTAAACCATCAGGGGAACATACTCTCCTCACTTATATTGTTCACCTGGTAACATGTCCCGTGCGTATTAAACAAACAGGGGAACACACTCTCCTCACTTATACTGTTCACCTGGTGACATGTCCCGTGCATATTAAACAAACAGGGAAACACACTCTCCTCACTTATACTGTTCACCTGGTAACATGTCCCGTGTATGTTAAACCATCAGGGGAACACACTCTCCTCACTTATACTGTTCACCTGGTAACATGTCCCGTGTATGTTAAACCATCAGGGGAACACACTCTCCTCACTTATACTGTTCACCTGGTAACATGTCCTGTGTATATTAAACAATCAGGGGAACACACTCTCCTCACTTCTTCTGTTCACCTGGGGAAATGTCCCGTCAGTATTAAACCATCAGGGGAACACAATCTCCTCACTTATACAGATCACCTAGTAACATGTCCCGTGTATATTAAACCATCATGGGAAAGCCCTCTCCTCACTTATACAGATCACCTGGTAACATGTCCCGTGTATATTAAACCATCAGGGGAGCACACTCTCCTCACTTATACTGTTCACCTGGCAACATGTCCCGTGTCTTTAAACCATGAGGGGAACACACTTTCCTCACTTATACAGTTCAGCTGGTAACATGTCCCGTGTATATTTAACAATCAGGGGAACACACACTCCTCACTTATACTGTTCACCTGTTTACATGTCCCGTGCGTATTAAACAATCAGGGGAACACACACTCCTCACTTATACTGTTCACCTGTTTACATGTCCCGTGCGTATTAAACAATAAGGGGAACACACTCTCCTCACTTATACTGTTCACCTGGTAACGTGTCCCGTGCGTATTAAACAATCAGGGGAACACACTCTGCTCACTTATACTGTTCACCTGGTAACATGTCCTGTGTGTATTAAACAATCAGGGGAACACACTCACCTCACTTACAATGTTCAACTGGTAACATGTCCTGTGTATATTAAACCATCAGGGGAACACAGTCTCCTCACTTGCACTCTTCAACTGGTGACATGTCCCCTGTGTATTAAACCATCAGGGGAACACACTCTCCTCACTTATATTGTTCAACTGGTGACATGTCCCCTGTGTATTAAAACATCAGGGGAACACACTCTCCTCACTTATACAGTTCACTTGGTGACATGTCCCGTGCGTATTAAACCATCAGTGGAACACACTCTCCTCACTAATACTGTTCACCTGGTAACATGCCCTGTGTATATTAAACCATCAGGGGAACACACTCTCCTCACTTATACTGTTCACCTGGTAACATGTCCCATGTATATTAAACCATCAGGGGAACACACTCTCCTCGCTTATTCTGTTCACCTGGTAACATGTCCCGTGCGTATTAAACAATCAGGGGAACACACTCTCCTCACTTATACTGTTCACCTGGTGACATGTCCCATGTATATTAAACCATCAGGGGAACACACTCTCCTCACTTATACTGTTCACCTGGCAACAAGTCCCGGATGTATTAAACAATCAGGGGAACACACTCTCCTCACTTATACTGTTCACCTGGTAACATGTCCAATGTATATTAAACCATCAGGGGAACACACTCTCCTCACTTATTCTGTTCACCTGGTAACATGTCCCGTGCGTATTAAACAATCAGGGGAACACACTCTCCTCACTTATACTGTTCACCTGGTAACATGTCCCGTCAGTATTAAACCATCAGGGGAACACACTCTCCTCACTTATACTGTTCACCTGGTCACATGTCCTGTGTGTATTAAACAATCAGGGGAACACACTCTCCTCACTTACACTGTTCACCTGGTCACATGTCCTGTGTGTATTAAACAATCAGAGGAACACAGTCTCCTCACTTATACTGTTCACCTGGTGACATGTCCCGTCAGTATTAAACCATCAGGGGAACACACTCTCCTCACTTATACTGTTCACCTGGTGACATGTCCCATGTATATTAAACCATCAGGGGAACACACTCTCCTCACTTATACTGTTCACCTGGCAACATGTCCCGGATGTATTAAACAATCAGGGGAACAAACTCTCCTCACTTATACTGTTCACCTGGTAACATGTCCCATGTATATTAAACCATCAGGGGAACACACTCTCCTCACTTATACTGTTCACCTGGTAACATGTCCCGTCAGTATTAAACCATCAGGGGAACACACTCTCCTCACTTATACTGTTCACCTGGTCACATGTCCTGTGTGTATTAAACAATCAGGGGAACACACTCTCCTCACTTACACTGTTCACCTGGTCACATGTCCTGTGTGTATTAAACAATCAGAGGAACACACTCTCCTCACTTATACTGTTCACCTGGTGACATGTCCCGTCAGTATTAAACCATCAGGGGAACACACTCTCCTCACTTATACTGTTCACCTGGTCACATGTCCTGTGTACATTAAACCATCAGGGGAACACACTCTCCTCACTTATACTGTTCACCTGGTCACATGCCCTATGTGTATTAAACAATCAGGGGAACACACTCTCCTCACTTATACTGTTCACCTGGTAACATGTCCTGTGTGTATTAAACAATCAGGGGAACACACTCTCCTCACTTATACTGTTCACCTGGTAACATGTCCTGTGTGTATTAAACCATCAGGAAACACACTCTCCTCACTGAGACTGTTCACCTGGTAACATGTCCCGTGCGTATTAAACAGTCAGGGGAACACACTCTCCTCACTTATAGTGTTCATTTGGTAACATGTCCCGTGCATATTAAACCATCAGGGGAACACACTCTCCTCACTTTTACTGTTTACCTGGTAACATGTCCCGTGCATATTAAACCATCAGGGGAACACAAGCTCCTCACTTATACTGTTCACCTGGTAACATGTCCCGTGCGTATTAAACAATCAGGGGAACACACTCTCCTCACTTATACTGTTCACCTGGTGACATGTCCCGCGCATATTAAACCATCAGGGGAACATACTCTCCTCACTTATATTGTTCACCTGGTAACATGTCCCGTGCATATAAAACCATCAGGGGAACACATTCTCCTCACTTATATTGTTCACCTGGTAACATGTCCTGTGTATATTAAACCATCAGGAGAACACACTCTCCTCACTTATACTGTTCACCTGGTAACATGTCCCGTGCGTATTAAACAATCAGGGGAACACACTCTCCTCACTTATATTGTTCACCTGGTAACATGTCCCATGCACATTAAACCATCAGGGGAACACACTCTCCTCACTTATACTGTTCACCTGGTAACATGTCCTGTGCGTATTAAACAATCAGGGGAACACACTCTCCTCACTTATATTGTTCACCTGGTAACATGTCCCGTGCACATTAAACCATCAGGGGAACACACCCTCCTCACTTATACTGTTCACCTGGTAACATGTCCTGTGTATATTAAACCATCAGGAGAACACACTCTCCTCACTTCTACTGTTCACCTGGTAACATGTCCTGTGTATATTAAACCATCAGGTGAACACACTCTCCTCACTTATACTGTTCACCTGGTAACATGTCCCGTGCGTATTAAACAATCAGGGGAACACACTCTGCTCACTTATACTGTTCACCTGGTAACATGTCCTGTGTATATTAAACCATCAGGGGAACACACTCTCCTCACTTATACTGTTCACCTGGTAACATGTCCTGTCTATATTTAACCATCAGGGGAACACACTCTCCTCAACTACACTGTTCACCTGGTGACAATTCCCCTGTGTATTAAACCATCAGGGGAACACACTCTCCTCACTTATACTGTTCAACTGGTGACATGTCCCCCGTGTATTAAAACATCAGGGAACACACTCTCCTCACTTATACAGTACACTTGGTGACATGTCCCGTGCGTATTAAACCATCAGTGGAACACACTCTCCTCACTAATACTGTTCACCTGGTAACATGCCCTGTGTATATTAAACCATCAGGGGAAGACACTCTCCTCACTTATTCTGTTCACCTGGTAACATGTCCCATGTATATTAAACCATCAGGGGAACACACTCTCCTCACTTATTCTGTTCACCTGGTAACATGTCCCGTGCGTATTAAACAATCAGGGGAACACACTCTCCTCACTTATTCAGTTCACCTGGTAACATGTCCTGTGCGTATTAAACAATCAGGGGAACACACTCTCCTCACTTATACTGTTCACCTGGTAACATGTCCCATGTATATTAAACCATCAGGGGAACACACTCTCCTCACTTATTCTGTTCACCTGGTAACATGTCCCGTGCGTATTAAACAATCAGGGGAACACACTCTCCTCACTTATACTGTTCACCTGGTAACATGTCCTGTGTATATTAAATCATCAGGGGAACACACTCTCCTCACTTATACTGTTCACCTGGTAACATGCCCTGTGTATATTAAACCATCAGGGGAAGACACTCTCCTCACTTATACTGTTCACCTGGTAACATGTCCCATGTATATTAAACCATCAGGGGAACACACTCTCCTCACTTATACTGTTCACCTGGTAACATGTCCCGTGTATATTAAACGATCAGGGGAACACACTCTCCTCACTTATACTGTTCACCTGGTACCATGTCCAGTGTGCATTAAACAATCAGGGGAACACACTCTCCTCACTTATACTGTTCACCTGGTAACATGTCCCGTGTGTATTAAACAATCAGGGGAACACACTCTCCTCACTTATACTGTTCACCAGGTGACATGTCGCGTGTGTATTAAACCATCAGGGGAACACACTCTCCTCACTTATACTGTTCACCTGGTAACATGTCGCGTGTATATTAAACCATCAGGGGAACACACTCTCCTCACTTAAACTTTTCACCTGTTGACATGTCCCGTGTATATTAAACCATCAGGGGAACACCCTCTCCTCACTTATACTGTTCAACTGGTGACATGTCCCGTGTATATTAAACCATCAGGGGAACACACTCTCCTCACTTAAACTTTTCACCTGTTGACATGCCCCGTGTATATTAAACCATCAGGGGAACACACTCTCCTCACTTACACTGTTCACCTGGTAACATGTCCCATGTATATTAAACCATCAGGGGAACACACTCTCCTCACTTATACTGTTCACCTGGCATATTAAACACTCAGGGGAACACATTCTCCTCACTTCCACAGTTCACTTGGTGACAAGTCCCGTGAGTATTAAACAATCAGGGGAACACATTCTCCTCACTTATGCTGTTCATCTGGTAACATGTAACGTGTATATTAAACCATCAGGGGAACACACTCTCCTCACTTATACTGTTCACCTGGTAACATGTCTCGTGTATATTAAACCATCAGGGGAACACACTCTCCTCACTTATACTGTTCACCTGGTAACATGTCCCGTGTGTATTAAACAATCAGGGGAACACACTCTCCTCACTTATACTGTTCACCAGGTGACATGTCTCATGTATATTAAACCATCAGGGGAACACACTCTCCACACTTATACTGTTCACCTGGGAACATGTCTCGTGTATATTAAACCATCAGGGGAACACACTCTCCTCACTTATAGATGTCATTTGGTGACATGTCCCGTGTATATTAAACCATCAGGGGAACACACTCTCCTCACTTATAGATGTCATTTGGTGACATGTCCCGTGTATATTAAACCATCAGGGGAACACACTCTCCTCACTTATAGATGTCATTTGGTGACATGTCCCATGTATATTAAACCATCAGGGGAACACACTCTCCTCACTTATACTGTTCACCTGGCATATTAAACACTCAGGGGAACACATTCTCCTCACTTACACAGTTCACTTGGTGACAAGTCCCGTGAGTATTAAACAATCAGGGGAACACATTCTCCTCACTTATGCTGCTCACCTGGTAACATGTCCCGTGCATATTAAACAATCAGGGGAACACACTCTGCTCACTTATACTGTTCACCTGGTAACATGTCCCATGTATATTAAACCATCAGGGGAACACACTCTCCTCACTTGTACTGTTCACCTGGTAACATGTCGCGTGTATATTAAACAATCAGGGGAACACACTCTGCTCACTTATACTGTTCACCTGGTAACATGTCCCATGTATATTAAACCATCAGGGGAACACACTCTCGCACTTGTACTGTTCACCTGGCAACATGTCCCGTGTATATTAAACACTCAGGGGAACACACTCTCCTCACTTATAGATGTCATTTGGTGACATGTCCCGTGTACATGAAACCATCAGGGGAACACACTCTCCTCACTTATACTGTTCACCTGGTAACATGTCGCGTGTATATTAAACCTTCAGGGGAACACACTCTCCTCACTTATACTGTTCACCTGGTAACATGTCGCGTGTATATTAAACAATCAGGGGAACACACTCTCCTCACTTATACTGTTCACCAGGTGACATGTCGCGTGCATATTAAACCTTCAGGGGAACACACTCTCCTCACTTATACTGTTCACCTGGTAACATGTCGCGTGTATATTAAACAATCAGGGGAACACACTCTGCTCACTTATACTGTTCACCTGGTAACAGGTCCCATGTATATTAATCCATCAGGGGAACACACTCTCCTCACTTATACTGTTCACCTGGTAACATGTCGCGTGTATATTAAACATTCAGGGGAACACACTCTGCTCACTTATACTGTTCACCTGGTAACATGTCCCATGTATATTAAACCATCAAGGGAACACACTCTCCTCACTGAGACTGTTCATCTGGTAACATGTCTCGTGTGTATTAAACCATCAGGGGAACACATTCTCCTCACTTAAACAGTTCATTTGGTGACATGTCCCGTGTATATTAAACCATCAGGGGAACACCCTCTCCTCACTTATACTGTTCACCTGGTGACATGTCCCGTGTATATTAAACCATCAGGGGAACACACTCTCCTCACTTAAACTTTTCACCTGTTGACATGTCCCGTGTATATTAAACCATCAGGGGAACACACTCTCCTCACTTACACTGTTCACCTGGTAACATGTCCCATGTATATTAAACCATCAGGGGAACATACTCTCCTCACTTATACTGTTCAACTGGCAACATGTCCCGTGTATATTAAACACACAGGGGAACACATTCTCCTCACTTACACAGTTCACTTGGTGACATGTCCCGTGAGTATTAAACAATCAGGGGAACACATTCTCCTCACTTATGCTGTTCACCTGGTAACATGTCCCGTGTATATTAAACCATCAGGGGAACACACTCTCCTCACTTATACTGTTCACCTGGTAACATGTCTCGTGTATATTAAACCATCAGGGGAACACACTCTCCTCACTTATAGATGTCATTTGGTGACATGTCCCGTGTATATTAAACCATCAGGGGAACACATTCTCCTCACTTATACTGTTCATCTGGTAACATGTCCCGTCAGTACTAAATCATCAAGGGAACACACTCTCCTCACTTATAGTGTTCACCTGGTAACATGTCCCGTGTATATTAAACCATCAAGGGAACACACTCTCCTCACTTATAGTGTTCACCTGGTAACATGTCCCGTGTATATTAAACCATCAGGGAAAAACACTCTCCTCACTTATACTGTTCAATTGGTAACATGTCCCTCGTATATTAAAACATCAGGGGAACACACTCTCCTCTCTAATACTGTTCACCTGGTAACATGTCCCTTGTATATTAAACCATCAGTGGAACACACTCACCTCACTTATACTGTTCACCTGGTAACATGTCCCGTGTATATTAAACCATCAGGGGAACACACTCTCCTCACTTATACTGTTCACCTGGTAACATGTCCCGTGTATATTAAACCATCAGGGGAAAGCACTCTCCTCACTTATACTGTTCACCTGGTAACATGTCCCGTTTATATTAAGCCATCAGGGGAACATACTCTCCTCACTTATACTGTTCACCTGGTAACATGTCCCGTGTATATTAATCCATCAGTGGAACACATTCTCCTCACTTATACTGTTCACCTGGTAACATGTCCCGTGTGTATTAAAGAATCAGGGGAACACCCTCTCCTCACTTATACTGTTCATCTCGTAACATGTCCCGTGTGTATTAAACAATCAGGGGAACACACTCTCCTCACTTATACTGTTCACCTGGTAACATGTCCCGTGCGTATTAAACAATCAGGGGAACACACTCTCCTCACTTATACTGTTCAATTGGTTATATGTCCCGCGCGTATTAAACAATCAGGGGAACGCACTCTCCTCACTTATACTGTTCACCTGGTAACATGTCCCTTGTATATTAAACCATCAGGGGAACACATTCTCCTCACTTATACTGTTCACCTGGTAACATGTCCTGTGTGTATTAAACAATCAGGGGAATACACTCTCCTCACTTATACTGTTCACCTGGTAACATGTCCCTTGTATATTAAACCATCAGGGGAACACATTCTCCTCACTTATACTGTTCACCTGGTAACATGTCCTGTGTGTATTAAACAATCAGGGGAACGCACTCTCCTCACTTATACTGTTCACCTGGTAACATGTCAAGTGCGTATTAAACAATCAGGGGAACACACTCTCCTCACTTATACTGTTCATCTGGTAACATGTCCCGTGCGTATTAAACAATCAGGGGAAAACACTCTCCTCACTTATACTGTTCAATTGGTTATATGTCCCGCGCGTATTAAACAATCAGGGGAACGCACTCTCCTCACTTATACTGTTCACCTGGTAACATGTCCGTTGTATATTAAACCATCAGGGGAACACATTCTCCTCACTTATACTGTTCACCTGGTAACATGTCCTGTGTGTATTAAACAATCAGGGGAACACACTCTCCTCAATTATACTGTTCACCTGGTAACATGTCCCGTGTATATTAAACCATCAGGGGAACACACTCTCCTCTCTTATACTGTTCACCTGGTAACATGTCCTGTGTATATTAAACCATCAGGGGAACACACTCTCCTCACTTATACTGTTCAGCTGGTAACATGTCCCATGTATATTATACCATCAGGGGAACACACTCTCTTCACATATACTGTTCACCTGGTAACATGTCCCGTGTGTATTAAACAATCAGGGGAACACATTCTCCACACTTCTACCCTTCACCTGGTGACACGTCCCGTGCATGTTAAACCATCAGGGGAACACACTCTCCTCACTTATACTGTTCACCTGGTAACATGTCCCGTGCATATTAAACCATCAGGGGAACACACTCTCCTCACTTATACTGTTCATCTGGTAACATGTCCAGTGAATATTAAACCATCAGGGGAACACACTCTCCTCACTTATCCAGTTCACTTGGTGAAATGCCCGTGCTTATAAAACCATAAGGGGAACACTCTCTCCTCACTTATACTGTTCAGCTGGTAACATATCCTGTTTGTATTAAACCATCAGGGGAACACACTCTCCTCACTTAGACTTTTCTCCTGGTAACATGTTCCGTGCGTATTAAACCATCAGTGGAACACAGTCTCCTCACTTATACAGTTCACCTGGAAACATGTCCCGTGAATATTAAACCATCAGGGGAAAGCACTCTCCTCACTTAGACTTTTCTCTTGGTAACATATCCCGTGTATATTAAACCATCAGGAGAACACACTCTCCTCACTTATACTGTTCACCTGGAAACATGTCCCGTGAATATTAAACCATCAGGGGAAAGCACTCTCCTCACTTAGACTTTTCTCCTGGTAACATGTCCCGTGCGTATTAAACCATCAGGGGAACGCACTCTCCTCACTTATACAGTTCACTTGGTGAAATGTCCCGTGCGTATTAAACCAACAGGGGAACACACTCTCCTCACTTATACAGTTCACTTGGTAACATGTCCCGTGCGTATTAAACAAACAGGGGAACACATTCTCCTCACTTATACTGTTCACCTGGTAACATGTCCCGTGTGTATTAAACAATCAGGGGAACACATTCTCCTCACTTATACTGTTCACTTGGTAACATGTCCCGTGCGTATTAAACCATCAGTGGAACACTCTCTCCTCACTTATACTGTTCACCTGGTAACAAGTCCTGTTTGCATTAAACCATCAGGGGAACACACTCTCCTCACTTGTACAGTTCACTTGGTGAAATGTCCCGTGCATATTAAACCATCAGGGGAAAGCACTCTCCTCACTTAGACTTTTCTCTTGGTAACATATCCCGTGTATATTAAACCATCAGGAGAACACACTCTCCTCACTTATACTGTTCACCTGGAAACATGTCCCGTGAATATTAAACCATCAGGGGAAAGCACTCTCCTCACTTAGACTTTTCTCCTGGTAACATGTCCCGTGCGTATTAAACCATCAGGGGAACGCACTCTCCTCACTTATACAGTTCACTTGGTGAAATGTCCCGTGCGTATTAAACCAACAGGGGAACACACTCTCCTCACTTATACAGTTCACTTGGTAACATGTCCCGTGCGTATTAAACAAACAGGGGAACACATTCTCCTCACTTATACTGTTCACCTGGTAACATGTCCCGTGTGTATTAAACAATCAGGGGAACACATTCTCCTCACTTATACTGTTCACTTGGTAACATGTCCCGTGCGTATTAAACCATCAGTGGAACACTCTCTCCTCACTTATACTGTTCACCTGGTAACAAGTCCTGTTTGCATTAAACCATCAGGGGAACACACTCTCCTCACTTGTACAGTTCACTTGGTGAAATGTCCCGTGCATATTAAACCATCAGAGGAACAAACTCTCCTCACTTAGACTTTTCTCCTGGTAACATGTCCCGTGCGTATTAAACCATCAGGGGAACAAACTCTCCTCACTTATACTGTTCACTTGGTGAAATGTCCCGTGCATATTAAACCATCAGGGGAACAAACTCTCCTCACTTAAACTTTTCACCTGTTGACATGTCCCGTGTGTATTAAACAATCAGGGGAACACACTCTCCTCACTTCTACTGTTCACCAGGCAACATGTCCCGTAATATTAATCAATCTGGTGAACACACTCTCCTCACTTATACTGTTCACTTGGTAACATGTCCCGTGCGTATTAAACAAACAGGGGAACACACTCTCCTCACTTATACTGTTCACCTGGTAACTTGTCCCGTGTGTATTAAACAATCAGGGTAACACACTCTCCTCACTTATACTGTTCACATGGTAACATGTCCCCTGTGTATTAAACAATCAGGGTAACACACTCTCCTCACTTATACTGTTAACTTGGTAACATGTCCCGTGCGTATTAAACAAACAGGGGAACACATTCTCCTCACTTATACTGTTCACCTGGTAACATGTCCCGTGTGTATTAAACAATCAGGGGAACACATTCTCCTCACTTATACTGTTCACCTGGTAACATGTCCCGTGCGTATTAAACAATCAGGGGAACACACTCTCCTCACTTATACTGTTCACCTGGTAATATGTCCCGTGTATATTAAACCATCAGGGGAACATACTCTCCTCACTTATATTGTTCACCTGGTACCATGTCCCGTGCATATTAAACCATCAGGGGAACATACTCTCCTCACTTATATTGTTCACCTGGTAACATGTCCCGTGCGTATTAAACAAACAGGGGAACACACTCTCCTCACTTATACTGTTCACCTGGTGACATGTCCCGTGCATATTAAACAAACAGGGAAACACACTCTCCTCACTTATACTGTTCACCTGGTAACATGTCCCGTGTATGTTAAACCATCAGGGGAACACACTCTCCTCACTTATACTGTTCACCTGGTAACATGTCCTGTGTATATTAAACCATCAGGAGAACACACTCTCCTCACTTATACTGTTCACCTGGTAACATGTCCTTTGTGTATTAAACAATCAGGGGAAGACACTCTCCTCACTTCTTCTGTTCACCTGGGGAAATGTCCCGTCAGTATTAAACCATCAGGGGAACACAATCTCCTCACTTATACAGATCACCTGGTAACATGTCCCGTGTATATTAAACCATCAGGGGAAAGCCCTCTCCTCACTTATACTGTTCACCTGGTAATAAGTCCCGTGTTTATTAAACAATCAGGGGAACACACTCTCCTCAGTTATACTCGTCACCTGGTAACATGTTCCACGTATATTAAACAATCAGGGGAACACGCTCTCTTCACTTATACTGTTCACCTGGTAACATGTCCCATGTATATTAAACCATCAGGGGAACACACTCTCTTCACATATACTCTTCACCTGGTAACATGTCCGTTTATATTGAACAATAAGGGGAACACGCTCTCTTCACTTATATTGTTCACCTGGCATCATGTCCCGTGTATATTAAACCATCAGGGGAACACACTCTCCTCACTTATATTGTTCACCTGGTAACATGTCCCGTATGTATTATACCATCAGGGGAACACACTCTCCTCACTTATACTCGTCACCTTGTAACATGTTCCACGTATATTAAACAATCAGGGGAACACGCTCTCTTCACTTATTCTGTTCACCTGGTAACATCTCCCATGTATATTAAACCATCAGGGGAAAGCCTTTTCCTCACTTATGCTGTTCAGCTGGTAACATGTCCCGTGTATATTATGCCATCAGGGGAACACACTCTCTTCACATATACTGTTCACCTGGTAACATGTCCCGTGTATATTAGACCATCAGGGGAACACATTCTCCTCACTTCTACTCTTCACCTGGTGACACGTCCCGTGCGTGTTAAACCATCAGGGGAACACACTCTCTTCACTTATACTTTTCACCTGTTAACATGTCACGTGTATATTGAACCATCAGGGGAATACACTCTCTTCACATATACTCTTCACCTGGTAACATGTCCGTTTATATTGAACAATAAGGGGAACACGCTCTCTTCACTTATATTGTTCACCTGGCAACATGTCCCGAGTATATTAAACCATCAGGGGAACACACTCTCCTCACTTATACTGTTCACCTGGCATATTAAACACTCAGGGGAACACATTCTCCTCACTTACACAGTTCACTTGGTGACAAGTCCCGTGAGTATTAAACAATCAGGGGAACACATTCTCCTCACTTATGCTGTTCACCTGGTAACATGTCCCGTGTATATTAAACCATCAGGGGAACACACTCTCCTCACTTATACTGTTCACCAGGTGACATGTCGCGTGTTTATTAAACCATCAGGGGAACACACTCTCCTCACTTATACTGTTCACCTGGTAACATGTCCTGTGTATATTAAACAATCAGGGGAACACACTCTGCTCACTTATACTGTTCACCAGGTGACATGTCGCGTGTTTATTAAACCATCAGGGGAACACACTCTCCTCACTTATACTGTTCACCTGGCAACATGTCCCGTGTATATTAAACACTCAGGGGAACACATTCTCCTCACTTACACAGTTCACTTGGTGACAAGTCCCGTGAGTATTAAACAATCAGGGGAACACATTCTCCTGACTTATGCTGTTCACCTGGTAACATGTCGCGTGTATATTAAACCATCAGGGGAACACACTCTCCTCACTTATACTGTTCACCTGGTAACATGTCCCGTGTATATTAAACCATCAGGGGAACACACTCTCCTCACTTATACTGTTCATCTGGTAACATGTCTCTTGTCTATTAAACCATCAGGGGAACACACTCTCCTCACTTATAGATGTCATTTGGTGACATGTCCCGTGTATATTAAACCATCAGGGGAACACACTCTCCTCACTTATACTGTTCACCACGTGACATGTCGCGTGTATATTAAACCTTCAGGGGAACACACTCTCCTCACTTATACTGTTCACCTGTTAACATGTCGCGTGTATATTAAACAATCAGGGGAACACACTCTCCTCACTTAAACTTTTCACCTGTTGAAATGTCCCGTGTATATTAAACCATCAGGGGAACACACTCTCCTCACTTACACTGTTCACCTGGTAACATGTCCCATGTATATAAAACCATCAGGGGAACACACTCTCCTCACTTATACTGTTCACCTGGCAACATGTCCCGTGTATATTAAACACACAGGGGAACACATTCTCCTCACTTACACAGTTCACTTGGTGACATGTCCCGTGAGTATTAAACAATCAGGGGAACACATTCTCCTCACTTATGCTGTTCACCTGGTAACATGCCCCGTGTATATTAAACCATCAGGGGAACACACTCTCCTCACTTATCGATGTCATTTGGTGACATGTCCCGTGTATATTAAACCATCAGGGGAACACATTCTCCTCACTTATACTGTTCATCTGGTAACATGTCCCGTCAGTATTAAACCATCAAGGGAACACACTCTCCTCACTTATAGTGTTCACCTGGTAACATGTCCCGTGTGTGTTGAACTATCAGGGAAACACACTCTCCTCACTTATACTGTTCAATTGGTAACATGTCCCTTGTATATTAAAACATCAGGGGAACACACTCTCCTCACTAATACTGTTCACCTGGTAACATGTCCCTTGTATATTAAACCATCAGGGGAACACACTCACCTCACTTATACTGTTCACCTGGTAACATGTCCCGTGTATATTAAACCATCAGGGGAACACACTCTCCTCACTTATACTGTTCACCTGGTAACATGTCCCGTGTATATTAAACCATCAGGGGAAAGCACTCTCCTCACTTATACTGTTCACCTGGTAACATGTCCCGTTTATATTAAGCCATCAGGGGAATATACTCTCCTCACTTATACTGTTCACCTGGTAACATGTCCCGTGTATATTAATCCATCAGGGGAACACACTCTCCTCACTTATACAGTTCACTTGGTGAAATGTCCCATGCGTATTAAACCATCAGGGGAACACACTCTCCTCACTTATACTGTTCACCTGGTAACATGTCCCGTGTGTATTAAACAATCAGGGGAACACTCTCTCCTCACTTATACTGTTCATCTCGTAACATGTCCCGTGTGTATTAAACAATCAGGGGAACACACTCTCCTCACTTATACTGTTCACCTGGTAACATGTCCCGTGCGTATTAAACAATCAGGGGAACACACTCTCCTCACTTATACTGTTCATCTCGTAACATGTCCCGTGTGTATTAAACAATCAGGGGAACACACTCTCCTCACTTATACTGTTCACTTGGTTACATGTCCCGCGCGTATTAAACAATCGGGGAACGCACTCTCCTCACTTATACTGTTCACCTGGTAACATGTCCCTTGTATATTAAACCATCAGGGGAACACACTCTCCTCACTTATACTGTTCACCTGGTAACATGTCCTGAGTGTATTAAACAATCAGGGGAATACACTCTCCTCACTTATACTGTTCACCTGGCAACATGTCCCATGTGTATTAAACCATCAGGGGAACACACTCTCCTCAATTATACTGTTCACCTGGTAACATGTCCCGTGTATATTAAACCATCAGGGGAACACACTCTCCTCTCTTATACTGTTCACCTGGTAACATGTCCTGTGTATATTAAACCATCAGGGGAACACACTCTCCTCACTTATACTGTTCAGCTGGTAACATGTCCCGTGTAGATTAAACCATCCGGGGAACACACTCTCCTCACTTACACTGTTCACCTGGTAACATGTCCCATGTATATTAAACCATCAGGGGAACACACTCTCCTCACTTATACTGTTCACCTGGCATATTAAACACTCAGGGGAACACATTCTCCTCACTTACACAGTTCACTTGGTGACAAGTCCCGTGAGTATTAAACAATCAGGGGAACACATTCTCCTCACTTATGCTGTTCACCTGGTAACATGTCCCGTGTATATTAAACCATCAGGGGAACACACTCTCCTCACTTATACTGTTCACCTGGTAACATGTCTCGTGTATATTAAACCATCAGCGGAACACACTCTCCTCACTTATAGATGTCATTTGGTGACATGTCCCGTGTATATTAAACTATCAGGGGAACACACTCTCCTCACTTATACTGTTCACCAGGTGACATGTCGCGTGTTTATTAAAGCATCAGGGGAACACACTCCCCTCACTTATACTGTTCACCTGGTAACATGTCCTGTGTATATTAAACCATCAGGGGAACACACTCTCCTCACTTATACTGTTCACCTGGCAACATGTCCCGTGTATATTAAACACTCAGGGGAACACATTCTCCTCACTTACACAGTTCACTTGGTGACAAGTCCCGTGAGTATTAAACAATCAGGGGAACACATTCTCCTCACTTATGCTGTTCACCTGGTAACATGTCCCGTGTATATTAAACCATCAGGGGAACACACTCTCCTCACTTATTCTGTTCACCTGGTAACATGTCCCGTGTATATTAAACCATCAGGGGAACACACTCTCCTCACTTATACTGTTCATCTGGTAACATGTCTCTTGTATATTAAACCATCAGGGGAACACACTCTCCTCACTTATAGATGTCATTTGGTGACATGTCCCGTGTATATTAAACCATCAGGGGAACACACTCTCCTCACTTATACTGTTCACCAGGTGACATGTCGCGTGTATATTAAACCTTCAGGGGAACACACTCTCCTCACTTATACTGTTCACCTGTTAACATGTCGCGTGTATATTAAACAATCAGGGGAACACACTATGCTCACTTATACTGTTCACCTGGTAATATGTCCCATGTATATTAAACCATCAGGGGAACACACTCTCCTCACTTATACTGTTCACCTGGTAACATGTCGCGTGTATATTAAACAATCAGGGGAACACATTCTCCTCACTTATACAGTTCATTTGGTGACATGTCCCGTGTATATTAAACCATCAGGGGAACACCCTCTCCTCACTTATACTGTTCACCAGGTGACATGACCCGTGTATATTAAACCATCAGGGGAACACACTCTCCTCACTTAAACTTTTCACCTGTTGACATGTCCCGTGTATATTAAACCATCAGGGGAACACACTCTCCTCACTTATACTGTTCACCTGGTAACATGTCTCGTGTATATTAAACCATCAGGGGAACACAATCTCCTCACTTATAGATGTCATTTGGTGACATGTCCCGTGTATATTAAACCATCAGGGGAACACACTCTCCTCACTTATACTGTTCACCTGGTAACATGTCTCGTGTATATTAAACCATCAGGGGAACACAATCTCCTCACTTATAGATGTCATTTGGTGACATGTCCCGTGTATATTAAACCATCAGGGGAACACATTCTCCTCACTTATACTCTTCATCTGGTAACATGTCCCGTCAGTATTAAACCATCAAGGGAACACACTCTCCTCACTTATAGTGTTCACCTGGTGACATTTCCCGTGTATCTTAAACCATCAGGGGAACACACTCTCCTCGCTAATACTGTTCACCTGGTAACTTGTCCCATGTGTGTTGAACTATCAGGGAAACACACTCTCCTCACTTATACTGTTCACCTGGTAACATGTCCCATGTATATTAAACCATCAGGGGAACACACTCTCCTCACTTATACTGTTCACCTGGTAACATGTCCCGTGTATATTAAACCATCAGGGGAAAGCACTCTCCTCACTTATACTGTTCACCTGGTAACATGTCCCGTTTATATTAAGCCATCAGGGGAACATACTCTCCTCACTTATACTGTTCACCTGGTAACATGTCCCGTGTATATTAAACCATCAGGGGAACACACTCTCCTCACTTATACTGTTCACCTGGTAACATGTCCCGTGTGTATTAAACAATCAGGGGAACACTCTCTCCTCACTTATACTGTTCACCTGGTAACATGTCCCGTGTGTATTAAACCAACAGGGGAACACACTCTCCTCACTTACACTGTTCACCTGGTAACATGTCCCGTGCGTATTAAACAATCAGGGGAACACACTCTCCTCACTTATACTGTTCACCTGGTTACATGTCCCGTGCGTATTAAACAATCAGGGGAACGCACTCTCCTCACTTATACTGTTCACCTGGTAACATGTCCCGTGTATATTAAACCATCAGGGGAACAGATTCTCCTCACTTATACTGTTCACCTGGTAACATGTCCAGTGTGTATTAAACAATCAGGGGAATACACTCTCCTCACTTATACTGTTCACCTGGTAACATGTCCCGTGTGTGTTAAACAATCAGGGGAACACACTCTCCTCACTTATACTGTTCACCTGGTAACAGGTCCCGTGTATATTAAACCATCAGGGGAACACACTCTCCTCTCTTATACTGTTCACCTGGTAACATGTCCTGTGCATATTAAACCATCAGGGGAACACACTCTCCTCACTTATAATGTTCAGCTGGTAACATGTCCCGTGTAGATTAAACCATCCGGGGAACACACTCTCCTCACTTATACTGTTCATCTGGTAACATGCTCCGTGCATGTTAAACAATCATGGGAACACACTCTCCTCACTTATACTGTTCACCTGGTTACATGTCCCGTGCGTATTAAACAATCAGGGGAACACACTCTCCTCACTAATACTGTTCACCTGGTAACATGTCCTGTGTGCATTAAACAATCAGGGGAACACACTCTCCTCACTTATACTGTACATCTCGTAACATGTCCCGTGCGTATTAAACAATCAGGGGAACACACTCTCCTCACTTATACTGTTCACCTGGTAACATGTCCCGTGCGTATTAAACAATCAGGGGAAGACACTCTCCTCACTTATACTGTTCACCTGGTAACATGTCCCGTGCGTATTAAACAATCAGGGGAACACACTCTCCTCACTTATACTGTTCACCTGGTAACATGTCCCGTGTATATTAAACAATCAGGGGAACAGACTCTCCTCACTTCTCCTGTTCACCTGGTGACATGTCCCCCGTGTATTAAACCATCAGGGGAACACACTCTCCTCACTTATACTGTTCACCTGGTAACATGTCCTGTGTGCATTAAACCATCAGGTGAACACACTCTCCTCACTTATACTGTTCACCTGGTAACATGCCCTGTGTGTATTAAACAATCAGGGGAACACACTCTCCTCACTTATACTGTTCACCTGGTAACATGTCCCATGTATATTAAACAATCAGGGAACACACTCTCCTCACTTATACTGTTCACTTGGTAACATGTCCCGTGTGCATTAAACAATCAGGGGAACACACTCTCCTCACTTATACTGTTCACCTGGTAACATGTCCCGCGTATATTAAACCATCAGGGGAACACACTCTCCTCACTTATACTGTTCACTTGGTAACATGTCCCGTGAGCATTAAACAATCAGGGGAAAACACTCTCCTCACTTATACTGTTCACTTGGTAACATGTCCCATGTATATTAAACAATCAGGGGAACACACTCTCCTCACTTATACTGTTCACTTGGTAACATGTCCCGTGTGCATTAAACAATCAGGGGAACACACTCTCCTCACTAATACAGTTCTCCTGGTAACATGTCCCATGTATATTAAACAATCAGGGGAACACATTCTCCTCACTTATACTGATCACTTGGTGTCATGTCCCGTTTATATTAAACCATCAGGGGAACACACTCTCCTCACTTATACTGTTCTCCTGGCAACATGTCCTGTGTATATTAAACAATCAGGGGAACACACTCTCCTCACTTATACTGTTCACCTGGTAACATGTCCCGTGTGTATTAAACAATCAGGGGAACACACTCTCCTCACTTATACTGTTCACCTGGTAACATGTCCTGTGTATATTAAACCATCAGGGGAACACACTCTCCTCACTTATACTGTTCATCTGGTAACATGTCCCGTCAGTATTAAACCATCAGGGGAACACACTCTCCTCACTTATACTGTTCACCTGGTAACAAGTCCCGTGTGCTTTAAACAATCAGGGGAACAAACTCTCCTCACTAATACTGTTCACTTGGTAACATGTCCCATGTGCATTAAACCATCAGGGGAACACACTCTCCTCAATTCTACTGTTCACCTGGTGACATGTCCCGTGTGCTTTCAACAATCAGGGGAACACACTCTCCTCACTAACACTGTTCACCTGGTAACATGTCCCATGTATATTAAACAATCAGGGGAACACACTCTCCTCACTTATACTGTTCTCCTGGCAACATGTCCCGTCAGTATTAAACAATCAGGGGAACACACTCTCCTCACTTATACATTCACCTGATAACATGTCCTGTGTATATTAAACCATCAGGGGAACACACTCTCCTCACTGAGACTGATCATCTGGTCACCTGTCCCGTGTGTATTCAACCATTAGGGGAACACACTCTCCTCACTTACACTGTTCACCTGGTAACATGTCCCATGTATATTAAACCATCAGGGGAACACACTCTCCTCACTTATACTGTTCTCCTGGCAACATGTCCCGTCAGTATTAAACAATCAGGGGAACACACTCTCCTCACTTATACATTCACCTGATAACATGTCCTGTGTATATTAAACCATCAGGGGAACACACTCTCCTCACTGAGACTGATCATCTGGTCACCTGTCCCGTGTGTATTCAACCATTAGGGGAACACACTCTCCTCACTTACACTGTTCACCTGGTAACATGTCCCATGTATATTAAACCATCAGGGGAACACACTCTCCTCACTTATACTGTTCACCTGGTAACATGTCTCGTGTATATTAAACCATCAGGGGAACACAATCTCCTCACTTATAGATGTCATTTGGTGACATGTCCCGTGTATATTAAACCATCAGGGGAACACACTCTCCTCACTTATACTGTTCACCTGGTAACATGTCTCGTGTATATTAAACCATCAGGGGAACACAATCTCCTCACTTATAGATGTCATTTGGTGACATGTCCCGTGTATATTAAACCATCAGGGGAACACATTCTCCTCACTTATACTGTTCATCTGGTAACATGTCCCGTCAGTATTAAACCATCAAGGGAACACACTCTCCTCACTTATAGTGTTCACCTGGTGACATTTCCCGTGTATCTTAAACCATCAGGGGAACACACTCTCCTCACTAATACTGTTCACCTGGTAACATGTCCCGTGTGTGTTGAACTATCAGGGAAACACACTCTCCTCACTTATACTGTTCACCTGGTAACATGTCCCATGTATATTAAACCATCAGGGGAACACACTCTCCTCACTTATACTGTTCACCTGGTAACTTGTCCCGTGTATATTAAAACATCAGGGGAAAGCACTCTCCTCACTTATACTGTTCACCTGGTAACATGTCCCGTTTATATTAAGCCATCAGGGGAACATACTCTCCTCACTTATACTGTTCACCTGGTAACATGTCCCGTGTATATTAATCCATCAGTGGAACACATTCTCCTCACTTATACTGTTCACCTGGTGACATGTCCCGTGCGTATTAAACAATCAGGGGAACACACTCTCCTCACTTATACTGTTCACCTGGTAACATGTCCCGTGTGTATTAAACCTTCAGGGGAACACACTCTCCTCACTTATACTGTTCACCTGGTTACATGTCCCGTGTGTATTAAACAATCAGGGGAACACTCTCTCCTCACTTATACTGTTCATCTCGTAACGTGTTCCGTGCATGTTAAACAATCATGGGAACACACTCTCCTCACTTATACTTTTCACCTGGTAACATGTCCCGTGCGTATTAAACAATCAGGGGAACACTCTCTCCTCACTTATACTGTCACCTGGTAACATGTTCCGTGCATGTTAAACAATCATGGGAACAGACTCTCCTCACTTCTCCTGTTCACCTGGTGACATGTCCCCCGTGTATTAAACCATCAGGGGAACACACTCTCCTCACTTATACTGTTCACCTGGTAACATGTCCTGTGTATATTAAACAATCAGGGGAACACACTCTCCTCACTTATACTGTTCACCTGGTAACATGCCCTGTGTGTAATAAACAATCAGGGGAACACACTCTCCTCACTTATACCGTTCACCTGGTAACATGCCCTGTGTGTATTAAACAATCAGGGGAACACACTCTCCTCACTTATACTGTTCACCTGGTAACATGTCCCATGTATATTAAACAATCAGGGGAACACACTCTCCTCACTTATACTGTTCACTTGGTAACATGTCCCGTGTGCATTAAACAATCAGGGGAACACACTCTCCTCACTTATACTGTTCACTTGGTAACATGTCCCATGTATATTAAACAATCAGGGGAACACACTCTCCTCACTTATACTGTTCACTTGGTAACATGTCCCGTGTGCATTAAACAATCAGGGGAACACACTCTCCTCACTAATACAGTTCTCCTGGTAACATGTCCCATGTATATTGAACAATCAGGGGAACACATTCACCTCACTTATACTGATCACTTGGTGTCATGTCCCGTTTATATTAAACCATCAGGGGAAAACACTCTCCTCACTTATACTGTTCACCTGGTAACATGTCCCGCGTATATTAAACCATCAGGGGAACACACTCTCCTCACATATACTGTTCACTTGGTAACATGTCCCGTGAGCATTAAACAATCAGGGGAACACACTCTCCTCACTTATACTGTTCACTTGGTAACATGTCCCATGTATATTAAACAATCAGGGGAACACACTCTCCTCACTTATACTGTTCACTTGGTAACATGTCCCGTGTGCATTAAACGATCAGGGGAACACACTCTCCTCACTAATACAGTTCTCCTGGTAACATGTCCCATGTATATTAAAGATTCAGGGGAACACACTCTCCTCACTTATACTGTTCACTTGGTAACATGTCCCGCGTATATTAAACCATCAGGGGAACACACTCTCCTCACATATACTGTTCACTTGGTAACATGTCCCGTGTAGATTAAACCATCCGGGGAACACACTCTCCTCACTTATACTGTTCATCTGGTAACGTGTTCCGTGCATGTTAAACAATCATGGGAACACACTCTCCTCACTTATACTTTTCAAATGGTAACATGTCCCGTGCGTATTAAACAATCAGGGGAAGACACTCTCCTCACTTATACTGTTCACCTGGTAACATGTCCCATGTATATTAAACCATCAGGGGAACACACTCTCCTCACTTATACTGTTCACCTGGTAACATGTCCCTTGTATATTAAACAATCAGGGGAACACACTCTCCTCACTTATACTGTTCACCTGGTAACATGCCCTGTGTGTATTAAACAATCAGGGGAACACACTCTCCTCACTTATACTGTTCACCTGGTAACATGTCTCGTGTATATTAAACCATCAGGGGAACACAATCTCCTCACTTATAGATGTCATTTGGTGACATGTCCCGTGTATATTAAACCATCAGGGGAACACATTCTCCTCACTTATACTGTTCATCTGGTAACATGTCCCGTCAGTATTAAACCATCAAGGGAACACACTCTCCTCACTTATAGTGTTCACCTGGTGACATTTCCCGTGTATCTTAAACCATCGGGGGAACACACTCTCCTCACTAATACTGTTCACCTGGTAACATGTCCCGTGTGTGTTGAACTATCAGGGAAACACACTCTCCTCACTTATACTGTTCACCTGGTAACATGTCCCATGTATATTAAACCATCAGGGGAACACACTCTCCTCACTTATACTGTTCACCTGGTAACTTGTCCCGTGTATATTAAAACATCAGGGGAAAGCACTCTCCTCACTTATACTGTTCACCTGGTAACATGTCCCGTTTATATTAAGCCATCAGGGGAACATACTCTCCTCACTTATACTGTTCACCTGGTAACATGTCCCGTGTATATTAATCCATCAGTGGAACACATTCTCCTCACTTATACTGTTCACCTGGTGACATGTCCCGTGCGTATTAAACAATCAGGGGAACACACTCTCCTCACTTATACTGTTCACCTGGTAACATGTCCCGTGTGTATTAAAACTTCAGGGGAACACACTCTCCTCACTTATACTGTTCACCTGGTTACATGTCCCGTGTGTATTAAACAATCAGGGGAACACTCTCTCCTCACTTATACTGTTCATCTCGTAACATGTCCCGTGCGTATTAAACAATCAGGGGAACACACTCTCCTCACTTATACTGTTCATCTGGTAACATGTCCCGTGCGTATTAAACAATCAGGGGAACACACTCTCCTCACTTATACTGTTCACCTGGTTACATGTCCCGTGCGTATTAAACAATCAGGGGAACGCACTCTCCTCACTTATACTGTTCACCCGGTAACATGTCCCGTGTTTATTAAACCATCAGGGGAACAGATTCTCCTCACTTATACTGTTCACCTGGTAACATGTCCAGTGTGTATTAAACAATCAGGGGAATACACTCTCCTCACTTATACTGTTCACCTGGTAACATGTCCCATGTGTATTAAACCATCAGGGGAACACACTCTCCTCACTTATACTGTTCACCTGGTAACATGTCCCGTGTATATTAAACCATCAGGGGAACACACTCTCCTCTCTTATACTGTTCACCTGGTAACATGTCCTGTGTATATTAAACCATCAGGGGAACACACTCTCCTCACTTATACTGTTCAGCTGGTAACATGTCCCGTGTAGATTAAACCATCCGGGGAACACACTCTCCTCACTTATACTGTTCATCTGGTAACGTGTTCCGTGCATGTTAAACAATCATGGGAACACACTCTCCTCACTTATACTTTTCACCTGGTAACATGTCCCGTGCGTATTAAACAATCAGGGGAAGACACTCTCCTCACTTAAACTGTTCACCTGGTAACATGTCCCGTGCGTATTAAACAATCAGGGGAACACACTCTCCTCACTTATACTGTCACCTGGTAACATGTCCCGTGTATATTAAACAATCAGGGGAACAGACTCTCCTCACTTCTCCTGTTCACCTGGTGACATGTCCCCCGTGTATTAAACCATCAGGGGAACACACTCTCCTCACTTATACTGTTCACCTGGTAACATGTCCTGTGTATATTAAACAATCAGGGGAACACACTCTCCTCACTTATACTGTTCACCTGGTAACATGCCCTGTGTGTAATAAACAATCAGGGGAACACACTCTCCTCACTTATACCGTTCACCTGGTAACATGCCCTGTGTGTATTAAACAATCAGGGGAACACACTCTCCTCACTTATACTGTTCACCTGGTAACATGTCGCATGTATATTAAACAATCAGGGGAACACACTCTCCTCACTTATACTGTTCACTTGGTAACATGTCCCGTGTGCATTAAACAATCAGGGGAACACACTCTCCTCACTTATACTGTTCACTTGGTAACATGTCCCATGTATATTAAACAATCAGGGGAACACACTCTCCTCACTTACACTGTTCACTTGGTAACATGTCCCGTGTGCATTAAACAATCAGGGGAACACACTCTCCTCACTAATACAGTTCTCCTGGTAACATGTCCCATGTATATTGAACAATCAGGGGAACACATTCACGTCACTTATACTGATCACTTGGTGTCATGTCCCGTTTATATTAAACCATCAGGGGAAAACACTCTCCTCACTTATACTGTTCACCTGGTAACATGTCCCGCGTATATTAAACCATCAGGGGAACACACTCTCCTCACATATACTGTTCACTTGGTAACATGTCCCGTGAGCATTAAACAATCAGGGGAACACACTCTCCTCACTTATACTGTTCACTTGGTAACATGTCCCATGTATATTAAACAATCAGGGGAACACACTCTCCTCACTTATACTGTTCACTTGGTAACATGTCCCGTGTGCATTAAACGATCAGGGGAACACACTCTCCTCACTAATACAGTTCTCCTGGTAACATGTCCCATGTATATTAAAGATTCAGGGGAACACACTCTCCTCACTTATACTGTTCACTTGGTAACATGTCCCGCGTATATTAAACCATCAGGGGAACACACTCTCCTCACATATACTGTTCACTTGGTAACATGTCCCGTGTAGATTAAACCATCCGGGGAACACACTCTCCTCACTTATACTGTTCATCTGGTAACGTGTTCCGTGCATGTTAAACAATCATGGGAACACACTCTCCTCACTTATACTTTTCACCTGGTAACATGTCCCGTGCGTATTAAACAATCAGGGGAAGACACTCTCCTCACTTATACTGTTCACCTGGTAACATGTCCCGTGCTTATTAAACAATCAGGGGAACACACTCTCCTCACTTATACTGTTCACCTGGTAACATGTCCCGTGTATATTAAACAATCAGGGGAACACACTCTCCTCACTTATACTGTTCACCTGGTAACATGCCCTGTGTGTATTAAACAATCAGGGGAACACACTCTCCTCACTTATACTGTTCACCTGGTAACATGCCCTGTGTGCATTAAACAATCAGGGGAACACACTCTCCTCACTTATACTGTTCACCTGGTAACATGTCCCATGTATATTAAACAATCAGGGGAACACACTCTCCTCACTTATACTGTTCACTTGGTAACATGTCCCGTGTGCATTAAACAATCAGGGGAACACACTCTCCTCACTTATACTGTTCACTTGGTAACATGTCCCATGTATATTAAACAATCAGGGGAACACACTCTCCTCACTTATACTGTTCACTTGGTAACATGTCCCGTGTGCATTAAACAATCAGGGGAACACACTCTCCTCACTAATACAGTATCTCCTGGTAACATGTCCCATGTATATTAAACAATCAGGGGAACACATTCTCCTCACTTATACTGATCACTTGGTGTCATGTCCCGTTTATATTAAACCATCAGGGGAAAACACTCTCCTCACTTATACTGTTCACCTGGTAACATGTCCCGCGTATATTAAACCATCAGGGGAACACACTCTCCTCACATATACTGTTCACTTGGTAACATGTCCCATGTATATTAAACAATCAGGGGAACACACTCTCTTCACTTATACTGTTCACTTGGTAACATGTCCCGTGTGCATTAAACGATCAGGGGAACACACTCTCCTCACTAATACAGTTCTCCTGGTAACATGTCCCATGTATATTAAAGAATCAGGGGAACACACTGTCCTCACTTATACTGTTCACTTGGTAACATGTCCCGCGTATATTAAACCATCAGGGGAACACACTCTCCTCACATATACTGTTCACTTGGTAACATGTCCCGTGAGCATTAAACAATCAGGGGAACACACTCTCCTCACTTATACTGTTCACTTGGTAACATGTCCCATGTATATTAAACAATCAGGGGAACACACTCTCCTCACTTATACTGTTCTCCTGGCAACATGTCCCGTGTGTATTAAACAATCAGGGGAACACACTCTCCTCACTTATACTGTTCACCTGGTAACATGTCCTGTGTATATTAAACCATCAGGGGAACACACTCTCCTCACTTATACTGTTCATCTGGTAACATGTCCCGTCAGTATTAAACCATCAGGGGAACACACTCTCCTCACTTATACTGTTCACCTGGTAACAAGTCCCGTGTGCTTTAAACAATCAGGGGAACAAACTCTCCTCAATTCTACTGTTCACCTGGTGACATGTCCCGTGTGCTTTCAACAATCAGGGGAACACACTCTCCTCACTAACACTGTTCACCTGGTAACATGTCCCATGTATATTAAACAATCAGGGGAACACACTCTCCTCACTTATACTGTTCTCCTGGCAACATGTCCCGTCAGTATTAAACAATCAGGGGAACACACTCTCCTCACTTATACTGTTCACCTGGTTACATGTCCCGTGCGTATTAAACAATCAGGGGAACGCACTCTGCTCACTTATACTGTTCACCTGGTAACATGTCCCGTGTATATTAAACCATCAGGGGAACAGATTCTCCTCACTTATACTGTTCACCTGGTAACATGTCCAGTGTGTATTAAACAATCAGGGGAATACACTCTCCTCACTTATACTGTTCACCTGGTAACATGTCCCATGTGTATTAAACCATCAGGGGAACACACTCTCCTCACTTACACTGTTCACCTGGTAACAGGTCCCGTGTATATTAAACCATCAGGGGAACACACTCTCCTCTCTTATACTGTTCACCTGGTAACATGTCCTGTGTATATTAAACCATCAGGGGAACACACTCTCCTCACTTATACTGTTCAGCTGGTAACATGTCCCGTGTAGATTAAACCATCCGGGGAACACACTCTCCTCACTTATACTGTTCACCTGGTAACATGTCCCGTGCGTATTAAACAATTAGGGGAACACACTCTCCTCACTTATACTGCTCACCTGGTAACATGTCCTGTGTGCATTAAACAATCAGGGGAACACACTCTCCTCACTTACACTGTACATCTCGTAACATGTCCCGTGCGTATTAAACAATCAGGGGAACACACTCTCCTCACTTATACTGTTCACCTGGTAACATGTCCCGTGCGTATTAAACAATCAGGGGAAGACACTCTCCTCACTTATACTGTTCACCTGTTAACATGTCCCGTGCGTATTAAACAATCAGGGGAACACACTCTCCTCACTTATACTGTTCACCTGGTAACATGTCCCGTGTATATTAAACAATCAGGGGAACAGACTCTCCTCACTTATACTGTTCACCTGGTAACATGTCCCGTGCGTATTAAACAATCAGGGGAACACACTCTCCTCACTTCTCCTGTTCACCTGGTGACATGTCCCCCGTGTATTAAACCATCAGGGGAACACACTCTCCTCACGAATACTGTTCACCTGGTAACATGTCCTGTGTGCATTAAACCATCAGGGGAACACACTCTCCTCACTTATACTGTTCACCTGGTAACATGCCCTGTGTGTATTAAACAATCAGGGGAACACACTCTCCTCACTTATACTGTTCACCTGGTAACATGTCCCATGTATATTAAACAATCAGGGGAACACACTCTCCTCACTTATACTGTTCACTTGGTAACATGTCCCGTGTGCATTAAACAATCAGGGGAACACACTCTCCTCACTTATACTGTTCACCTGGTAACATGTCCCGCGTATATTAAACCATCAGGGGAACACACTCTCCTCACTTATACTGTTCACTTGGTAACATGTCCCGTGAGCATTAAACAATCAGGGGAACACACTCTCCTCACTTATACTGTTCACTTGGTAACATGTCCCATGTATATTAAACAATCAGGGGAACACACTCTCCTCACTTATACTGTTCACTTGGTAACATGTCCCGTGTGCATTAAACAATCAGGGGAACACACTCTCCTCACTAATACAGTTCTCCTGGTAACATGTCCCATGTATATTAAACAATCAGGGGAACACATTCTCCTCACTTATACTGATCACTTGGTGTCATGTTCCGTTTATATTAAACCATCAGGGGAACACACTCTCCTCACTTATACTGTTCTCCTGGCAACATGTCCTGTGTATATTAAACAATCAGGGGAACACACTCTCCTCACTTATACTGTTCACCTGGTAACATGTCCCTTGTGTATTAAACAATCAGGGGAACACACTCTCCTCACTTATACTGTTCACCTGGTAACATGTCCTGTGTATATTAAACCATCAGGGGAACACACTCTCCTCACTTATACTGTTCATCTGGTAACATGTCCCGTCAGTATTAAACCATCAGGGGAACACACTCTCCTCACTTATACTGTTCACCTGGTAACAAGTCCCGTGTGCTTTAAACAATCAGGGGAACAAACTCTCCTCACTAATACTGTTCACCTGGTAACATGTCCCATGTGCATTAAACCATCAGGGGAACACACTCTCCTCAATTCTACTGTTCACCTGGTGACATGTCCCGTGTGCTTTCAACAATCAGGGGAACACACTCTCCTCACTAACACTGTTCACCTGGTAACATGTCCCATGTATATTAAACAATCAGGGGAACACACTCTCCTCACTTATACTGTTCTCCTGGCAACATGTCCCGTCAGTATTAAACAATCAGGGGAACACACTCTCCTCACTTATACATTCACCTGATAACATGTCCTGTGTATATTAAACCATCAGGGGAACACACTCTCCTCACTGGGACTGATCATCTGGTAACCTGTCCCGAGTGTATTCAACCATTAGGGGAACACACTCTCCTCACTTACACTGTTCACCTGGTAACATGTCCCATGTATATTAAACCATCAGGGGAACACACTCTCCTCACTTATACTGTTCACCTGGTAACATGTCTCGTGTATATTAAACCATCAGGGGAACACAATCTCCTCACTTATAGATGTCATTTGGTGACATGTCCCGTGCATATTAAACCATCAGGGGAACACACTCTCCTCACTTATACTGTTCACCTGGTAACATGTCTCGTGTATATTAAACCATCAGGGGAACACAATCTCCTCACTTATAGATGTCATTTGGTGACATGTCCCGTGTATATTAAACCATCAGGGGAACACATTCTCCTCACTTATACTGTTCATCTGGTAACATGTCCCGTCAGTATTAAACCATCAAGGGAACACACTCTCCTCACTTATAGTGTTCACCTAGTGACATTTCCCGTGTATCTTAAACCATCAGGGGAACACACTCTCCTCACTAATACTGTTCACCTGGTAACATGTCCCGTGTGTGTTGAACTATCAGGGAAACACACTCTCCTCACTTATACTGTTCACCTGGTAACATGTCCCATGTATATTAAACCATCAGGGGAACACACTCTCCTCACTTATACTGTTCACCTGGTAACTTGTCCCGTGTATATTAAACCATCAGGGGAAAGCACTCTCCTCACTTATACTGTTCACCTGGTAACATGTCCCGTTTATATTAAGCCATCAGGGGAACATACTCTCCTCACTTATACTGTTCACCTGGTAACATGTCCCGTGTATATTAATCCATCAGTGGAACACATTCTCCTCACTTATACTGTTCACCTGGTAACATGTCCCGTGTGTATTAAACAATCAGGGGAACACTCTCTCCTCACTTATACTGTTCATCTCGTAACATGTCCCGTGCGTATTAAACAATCAGGGGAACACACTCTCCTCACTTATACTGTTCACCTGGTAACATGACCCGTGCGTATTAAACAATCAGGGGAACACACTCTCCTCACATATACTGTTCACCTGGTTACATGTCCCGCGTATATTAAACCATCAGGGGAACACACTCTCCTCACTTATACTGTTCACTTGGTAACATGTCCCGTGAGCATTAAACAATCAGGGGAACACACTCTCCTCACTTATACTGTTCACTTGGTAACATGTCCCATGTATATTAAACAATCAGGGGAAAACACTCTCCTCACTTATACTGTTCACTTGGTAACATGTCCCGTGTGCATTAAGCAATCAGGGGAACACACTCTCCTCACGAATACAGTTCTCCTGGTAACATGTCCCATGTATATTAAACAATCAGGGGAACACATTCTCCTCACTTATACTGATCACTTGGTGTCATGTCCCGTTTATATTAAACCATCAGGGGAACACACTCTCCTCACTTATACTGTTCTCCTGGCAACATGTCCTGTGTATATTAAACAATCAGGGGAACACACTCTCCTCACTTATACTGTTCACCTGGTAACATGTCCCGTGTGTATTAAACAATCAGGGGAACACACTTCCTCACTTATACTGTTCACCTGGTAACATGTCCTTTGTATATTAAACCATCAGGGGAACACACTCTCCTCACTTATACTGTTCATCTGGTAACATGTCCCGTCAGTATTAAACCATCAGGGGAACACACTCTCCTCACTTATACTGTTCACCTGGTAACAAGTCCCTTGTGCTTTAAACAATCAGGGGAACAAACTCTCCTCACTAATACTGTTCACTTGGTAACATGTCCCATGTGCATTAAACCATCAGGGGAACACACTCTCCTCAATTCTACTGTTCACCTGGTGACATGTCCCGTGTGCTTTCAACAATCAGGGGAACACACTCTCCTCACTAACACTGTTCACCTGGTAACATGTCCCATGTATATTAAACAATCAGGGGAACACACTCTCCTCACTTATACTGTTCTCCTGGCAACATGTCCCGTCAGTATTAAACAATCAGGGGAACACACTCTCCTCACTTATACATTCACCTGATAACATGTCCTGTGTATATTAAACCATCAGGGGAACAAACTCTCCTCACTGAGACTGATCATCTGGTAACCTGTCCCGTGTGTATTCAACCATTAGGGGAACACACTCTCCTCACTTACACTGTTCACCTGGTAACATGTCCCATGTATATTAAACCATCAGGGGAACACACTCTCCTCACTTATACTGTTCACCTAGTAACATGTCTCGTGTATATTAAACCATCAGGGGAACACAATCTCCTCACTTATAGATGTCATTTGGTGACATGTCCCGTGTATATTAAACCATCAGGGGAACACACTCTCCTCACTTATACTGTTCACCTGGTAACATGTCTCGTGTATATTAAACCATCAGGGGAACACAATCTCCTCACTTATAGATGTCATTTGGTGACATGTCCCGTGTATATTAAACCATCAGGGGAACACATTCTCCTCACTTATACTGTTCATCTGGTAACATGTCCCGTCAGTATTAAACCATCAAGGGAACACACTCTCCTCACTTATAGTGTTCACCTGGTGACATTTCCCGTGTATCTTAAACCATCAGGGGAACACACTCTCCTCACTAATACTGTTCACCTGGTAACATGTCCCGTGTGTGTTGAACTATCAGGGAAACACACTCTCCTCACTTATACTGTTCACCTGGTAACATGTCCCATGTATATTAAACCATCAGGGGAACACACTCTCCTCACTTATACTGTTCACCTGGTAACGTGTCCCGTGTATATTAAACCATCAGGGGAAAGCACTCTCCTCACTTATACTGTTCACCTGGTAACATGTCCCGTTTATATTAAGCCATCAGGGGAACATACTCTCCTCACTTATACTGTTCACCTGGTAACATGTCCCGTGTATATTAATCCATCAGTGGAACACATTCTCCTCACTTATACTGTTCACCTGGTAACATGTCCCGTGTGTATTAAACAATCAGGGGAACACACTCTCCTCACTTATACTGTTCACCTGGTAACATGTCCCGTGTGTATTAAACAATCAGGGGAACACACTCTCCTCACTGAGACTGTTCACCTGGTTACATGTCCCGTGCGTATTAAACAATCAGGGGAACGCACTCTCCTCACTTATACTGTTCACCTGGTAACATGTCCCGTGTATATTAAACCATCAGGGGAACAGATTCTCCTCACTTATACTGTTCACCTGGTAACATGTCCAGTGTGTATTAAACAATCAGGGGAATACACTCTCCTCACTTATACTGTTCACCTGGTAACATGTCCCATGTGTATTAAACCATCAGGGGAACACACTCTCCTCACTTATACTGTTCACCTGGTAACATGTCCCGTGTATATTAAACCATCAGGGGAACACACTCTCCTCTCTTATACTGTTCACCTGGTAACATGTCCTGTGTATATTAAACCATCAGGGGAACACACTCTCCTCACTTATACTGTTCAGCTGGTAACATGTCCCGTGTAGATTAAACCATCCGGGGAACACACTCTCCTCACTTATACTGTTCATCTGGTAACTTGTTCCGTGCATGTTAAACAATCATGGGAACACACTCTCCTCACTTATACTTTTCACCTGGTAACATGTCCCGTGCGTATTAAACAATCAGGGGAAGACACTCTCCTCACTTATACTGTTCACCTGGTAACATGTCCCGTGCGTATTAAACAATCAGGGGAACACACTCTCCTCACTTATACTGTTCACCTGGTAACATGTCCCGTGTATATTAAACAATCAGGGGAACAGACTCTCCTCACTTCTCCTGTTCACCTGGTGACATGTCCCCCGTGTATTAAACCATCAGGGGAACACACTCTCCTCACTAATACTGTTCACCTGGTAACATGTCCTGTGTGCATTAAACCATCAGGAGAACACACTCTCCTCACTTATACTGTTCACCTGGTAACATGCCCTGTGTGTATTAAACAATCAGGGGAACACACTCTCCTCACTTATACTGTTCACCTGGTAACATGTCCCATGTATATTAAACAATCAGGGGAACACACTCTCCTCACTTATACTGTTCACTTGGTAACATGTCCCGTGTGCATTAAACAATCAGGGGAACACACTCTCCTCACTTATACTGTTCACTTGGTAACATGTCCCATGTATATTAAACAATCAGGGGAACACACTCTCCTCACTTATACTGTTCACTTGGTAACATGTCCCGTGTGCATTAAACAATCAGGGGAACACACTCTCCTCACTAATGCAGTTCTCCTGGTAACATGTCCCATGTATATTAAACAATCAGGGGAACACATTCTCCTCACTTATACTGATCACTTGGTGTCATGTCCCGTTTATATTAAACCATCAGGGGAAAACACTCTCCTCACTTATACTGTTCACCTGGTAACATGTCCCGCGTATATTAAACCATCAGGGGAACACACTCTCCTCACATATACTGTTCACTTGGTAACATGTCCCGTGAGCATTAAACAATCAGTGGAACACACTCTCCTCACTTATACTGTTCACTTGGTAACATGTCCCATGTATATTAAACAATCAGGGGAACACACTCTCCTCACTTATACTGTTCACCTGGTAACATGTCCTGTGTATATTAAACCATCAGGGGAACACACTCTCCTCACTTATACTGTTCATCTGGTAACATGTCCCGTCAGTATTAAACCATCAGGGGAACACACTCTCCTCACTTATACTGTTCACCTGGTAACAAGTCCCGTGTGCTTTAAACAATCAGGGGAACAAACTCTCCTCAATTCTACTGTTCACCTGGTGACATGTCCCGTGTGCTTTCAACAATCAGGGGAACACACTCTCCTCACTAACACTGTTCACCTGGTAACATGTCCCATGTATATTAAACAATCAGGGGAACACACTCTCCTCACTTATACTGTTCTCCTGGCAACATGTCCCGTCAGTATTAAACAATCAGGGGAACACACTCTCCTCACTTATGCATTCACCTGATAACATGTCCTGTGTATATTAAACCATCAGGGGAACACACTCTCCTCACTGAGACTGATCATCTGGTAACCTGTCCCGTGTGTATTCAACCATCAGGGGAACACACTCTCCTCACTTACACTGTTCACCTGGTAACATGTCCCATGTATATTAAACCATCAGGGGAACACACTCTCCTCACTTATACTGTTCACCTGGCAACATGTCCCATGTGCATTAAACCATCAGGGGAACACACTCTCCTCAATTCTACTGTTCACCTGGTGACATGTCCCGTGTGCTTTCAACAATCAGGGGAACACACTCTCCTCACTAACACTGTTCACCTGGTAACATGTCCCATGTATATTAAACAATCAGGGGAACACACTCTCCTCACTTATACTGTTCTCCTGGCAACATGTCCCGTCAGTATTAAACAATCAGGGGAACACACTCTCCTCACTTATACATTCACCTGATAACATGTCCTGTGTATATTAAACCATCAGGGGAACACACTCTCCTCACTGAGACTGATCATCTGGTAACCTGTCCCGTGTGTATTCAACCATTAGGGGAACACACTCTCCTCACTTACACTGTTCACCTGGTAACATGTCCCATGTATATTAAACCATCAGGGGAACACACTCTCCTCACTTATACTGTTCACCTGGTAACATGTCTCGTGTATATTAAACCATCAGGGGAACACAATCTCCTCACTTATAGATGTCATTTGGTGACATGTCCCGTGTATATTAAACCATCAGGGGAACACACTCTCCTCACTTATACTGTTCACCTGGTAACATGTCTCGTGTATATTAAACCATCAGGGGAACACAATCTCCTCACTTATAGATGTCATTTGGTGTCATGTCCCGTGTATATTAAACCATCAGGGGAACACATTCTCCTCACTTATACTGTTCATCTGGTAACATGTCCCGTCAGTATTAAACCATCAAGGGAACACACTCTCCTCACTTATAGTGTTCACCTGGTGACATTTCCCGTGTATCTTAAACCATCAGGGGAACACACTCTCCTCACTAATACTGTTCACCTGGTAACATGTCCCGTGTGTGTTGAACTATCAGGGAAACACACTCTCCTCACTTATACTGTTCACCTGGTAACATGTCCCATGTATATTAAACCATCAGGGGAACACACTCTCCTCACTTATACTGTTCACCTGGTAACTTGTCCCGTGTATATTAAACCATCAGGGGAAAGCACTCTCCTCACTTATACTGTTCACCTGGTAACATGTCCCGTTTATATTAAGCCATCAGGGGAACATACTCTCCTCACTTATACTGTTCACCTGGTAACATGTCCCGTGTATATTAATCCATCAGTGGAACACATTCTCCTCACTTATACTGTTCACCTGGTAACATGTCCCGTGTGTATTAAACAATCAGGGGAACACACTCTCCTCACTTATACTGTTCACCTGGTAACATGTCCCGTGTGTATTAAACAATCAGGGGAACACACTCTCCTCACTTATACTGTTCACCTGGTTACATGTCCCGTGCGTATTAAACAATCAGGGGAACGCACTCTCCTCACTTATACTGTTCACCTGGTAACATGTCCCGTGTATATTAAACCATCAGGGGAACAGATTCTCCTCACATATACTGTTCACCTGGTAACATGTCCAGTGTGTATTAAACAATCAGGGGAATACACTCTCCTCACTTATACTGTTCACCTGGTAACATGTCCCATGTGTATTAAACCATCAGGGGAACACACTCTCCTCACTTATACTGTTCACCTGGTAACATGTCCCGTGTATATTAAACCATCAGGGGAACACACTCTCCTCTCTTATACTGTTCACCTGGTAACATGTCCTGTGTATATTAAACCATCAGGGGAACACACTCTCCTCACTTATACTGTTCAGCTGGTAACATGTCCCGTGTAGCTTAAACCATCCGGGGAACACACTCTCCTCACTTATACTGTTCATCTGGTAACTTGTTCCGTGCATGTTAAACAATCATGGGAACACACTCTCCTCACTTATACTTTTCACCTGGTAACATGTCCCGTGCGTATTAAACAATCAGGGGAAGACACTCTCCTCACTTATACTGTTCACCTGGTAACATGTCCCGTGCGTATTAAACAATCAGGGGAACACACTCTCCTCACTTATACTGTTCACCTGGTAACATGTCCCGTGTATATTAAACAATCAGGGGAACAGACTCTCCTCACTTCTCCTGTTCACCTGGTGACATGTCCCCCGTGTATTAAACCATCAGGGGAACACACTCTCCTCACTAATACTGTTCACCTGGTAACATGTCCTGTGTGCATTAAACCATCAGGAGAACACACTCTCCTCACTTATACCGTTCACCTGGTAACATGCCCTGTGTGTATTAAACAATCAGGGGAACACACTCTCCTCACTTATACTGTTCACCTGGTAACATGTCCCATGTATATTAAACAATCAGGGGAACACACTCTCCTCACTTATACTGTTCACTTGGTAACATGTCCCGTGTGCATTAAACAATCAGGGGAACACACTCTCCTCACTTATACTGTTCACTTGGTAACATGTCCCATGTATATTAAACAATCAGGGGAACACATTCTCCTCACTTATACTGATCACTTGGTGTCATGTCCCGTTTATATTAAACCATCAGGGGAAAACACTCTCCTCACTTATACTGTTCACCTGGTAACATGTCCCGCGTATATTAAACCATCAGGGGAACACACTCTCCTCACATATACTGTTCACTTGGTAACATGTCCCGTGAGCATTAAACAATCAGTGGAACACACTCTCCTCACTTATACTGTTCACTTGGTAACATGTCCCATGTATATTAAACAATCAGGGGAACACACTCTCCTCACTTATACTGTTCACTTGGTAACATGTCCCGTGTGCATTAAACGATCAGGGGAACACACTCTCCTCACTAATACAGTTCTCCTGGTAACATGTCCCATGTATATTAAAGAATCAGGGGAACACATTCTCCTCACTTATACTGATCACTTGGTGTCATGTCCCGTTTATATTAAACCATCAGGGGAACACACTCTCCTCACTTATACTGTTCTCCTGGCAACATGTCCCGTGTGTATTAAACAATCAGGGGAACACACTCTCCTCACTTATACTGTTCACCTGGTAACATGTCCTGTGTATATTAAACCATCAGGGGAACACACTCTCCTCACTTATACTGTTCATCTGGTAACATGTCCCGTCAGTATTAAACCATCAGGGGAACACACTCTCCTCACTTATACTGTTCACCTGGTAACATGTCCCATGTATATTAAACCATCAGGGGAACACACTCTCCTCACTTATACTGTTCACCTGGCAACATGTCCCGTGCATATTAAACAATCAGGGGAACACATTCTCCTCACTTATACTGTTCATCTGGTAACATGTCCCGTGTATATTAAACCATCAGTGGAACACACTCTCCTCACTTATACTGTTCACCTGGTAACATGTCCCGTGTGTATTAAACCATCAGTCGAACAAACTCTCCTCACTTATACTGTTCACCTGGTAACATGTCCCGTGTGTATTAAACCATCAGGGGAACACACTCTCCTCACATATACTGTTCACCTGGTAACATGTCCCGTGCGTATTAAACCATCAGGGGAACACACTCTCCTCACTTATACTGTTCACCTGGTAACATGTCCCGTGCGTATTAAACCATCAGGGGAACACACTCTCCTCACTTATACTATTCACCTGGTAACATGTCCTGTGTTTATTAAACCATCATGGGAACACACTCTCCTCACTTATACTGTTCACCTGGTAACATGTCCTGTGTTTATTAAACCATCAGGGGAACACACTCTCCTCCCTTTTCTGTTCACCTCGTAACATGTCCCGTTTGTATTAAACAATCCGGGGAAGACACTCACCTCACTTATACTGTTCACCTGTTGACATGTCCTGTGTGTATTAAACCTTCAGGGGGAAGTCACTCTCTTCACTTAGACTGTTCACCTGGTAACATGTCCCGTGCGTATTAAACCATCAGGGGAACACACTCTCCTCTCTTAAACTGTTCACATGGTGACATGTCCCGTCAGTATTAAACAATCAGGGGAACACACTCTCCTCACTTGTACTGTTTACCTGTTGACATGTCCTGTGCGTATTAAACCATCAGGGGAACACACGCTCCTCACTTATACTGTTTACCTGGTAACATGTCCCGTAGGTATTAAACAATCAGGGGAACACACTCTCTTCTCTTATACTGTTCACCTGGTAACGTGTCCCATGTATATTAAACCATCAGGGGAACACACTCTCTTAACTTATACTGTTCACATGGTAACATGTCCCGTGTATATGAGACCATCAGGGGAACACTCTCTCCTCACTTATACTGTTCACCTGGTATCAAGTCCAGTGTATATTAAACCATCAGGGGAAAGCACTCTCCTCACTTCTACTGTTCACCTGGGAACATGTCCCGTGTATATTAAACCATCAGGAGAACACACTCTCCTCACTTATACTGTGCACCTAGGGAAATGTTCTGTCAGTATTAAACCATCAGGGGAACACACTCTCCTCTCTTATACTGTTCACCTGGGGAAATGTTCTGTCAGTATTAAACCATCAGGGGAACACACTCTCCTCTCTTATATTGCTCACCTGGTAACATGTCCCGTGAGAATTAAACCATCAGGGGAAAACACTCTCCTCACTTATACTGTTCCCCTGGTAACAAGTCCTGTGTGTATTAAACCATGAGGGGAACACACTATCGTCACTTATACTGTTCACCTGGGGAAATGTCCTGTCAGTATTAAACGATCAGGGGAACACACTCTCCTCACTTATGCTGTTCACCTGGGGAAATGTCCTGTCAGTATTAAACAATCAGGGGAACACACTCTCCTCACTTATACTGTTCACCTGGGGAAATGTTCTGTCAGGATTAAACAATCAGGGGAACACACTCTCCTCCCTTAAACTGGTCACATGGTGACATGTCCTGACTGCATTAAACAATCAGGGGAACACACTCTCACCTCACTTATACTGTTCACGTGGCAACATGTCCCGTGTGTATTAAACCATCAGGGGAACACATTCTCCTCACTTATACTGTTCACCTGTTGACATGTCCCGTCAGTATTAAACCATCAGGGGAACACACTCTCCTCACTTATACTGTTCACCTGGGAACATGTGCCGTGTATATCAAACCATCAGGGGAACACAGTCTCCTCACTTATACTGTTCACCTGGTAACATGTCCCGTGTATATTAAACCATCAGGGGAACACTCTCTCCTCACTTATCCTGTTCACCTGGTGACATGTCCCGTGTGTATTAAACAATCAGGGGAACACATTCTCCTCACTTATACTGTTCACCTGGTAACATGTCCCGTGTATATTAAACCATCAGTGGAACACACTGTCCTCACTTATACTGTTCACCTGGTAACATGTCCCATGTACATTAAACAATCAGGGGAACACACCCTCCTCACTTATACTGTTCACCTGGTAACATGTCCAGTGTATATTAAACCATCAGGGGAACACATTCTCCTCACTTATACTGTTCACCTGGTAACATGTCCTGTGTATATTAAACAATCAGGGGAACTCACTCTACTCACTTATACTGTTCACCTGGTAACATGTCCCGTGCGTGTTAAACCATGAGGGGAACACTCTCTCCTCACTTATACTGTTCACCTGGTGACATGTCCTGTTTGTATTAAACCATCAGGGGAACTCACTCTCCTCACTTACACTGTTCACCTGGGGAAATGTCCCGACAGTATTAAACAATCAGGGGAACACACTCTCCTCACTTCTACTGTTCACCTGGTAACATGTCCCGTGTATATTAAACCATCAGGGAAACACACTGTCCTCACTTATACTGTTCACCTGGTAACATGTCCGGTGTATATTAAACCTTCAGGGGAACACACTCTCCTCACTTATACTGTTCACCTGATGACATGCCCCGGGTATATTAAACAGTCAGGCGAACTCACTCTACTCACTTATACCGTTCACCTGGTATCACGTATTGTGTTTATTAAACCATCAGGGGAACACACTCTCCTCACTTATACTGTTCACCTGGTAACATGTCCCGCGCGTGTTAAACCATGAGGGGAACACTCTCTCCTCACTTATACTGTTCACCTGGTGACATGTCCTGTGCGTATTAAAGCATCAGGGGAACACACTCTCCACACTTATACTGTTCACCTGTTAACATGTCCCGTGTATATTAAAACAGCAGGGGAACACCCTCTCCTCACTTATACTGTTCACCTGGTAACATGTCCCGTGAGTATTAAACATGAGGGGAGCACCCTCTCCTCACTTATACTGTTCACCTGGTAACATGTCCCGCGCGTGTTAAACCATGAGGGGAACACTCTCTCCTCACTTATACTGTTCACCTGGTGACATGTCCTGTGCGTATTAAAGCATCAGGGGAACACACTCTCGACACTTATACTGTTCACCTGGTAACATGTCCCGTGTATATTAAAACATCAGGGGAACACCCTCTCCTCACTTATACTGTTCACCTGGTAACATGTCCCGTGAGTATTAAACATGAGGGGAGCACCCTCTCCTCACTTATACTGTTCACCTGGTAACATGTCCTGTGTTTATTAAACCATCAGGGGAACACACTCTCCTCCCTTAAACTGGTCACATGGTGACATGTCCCGTCAGTATTAAACCATCAGGGGAACACACTCTCCTCCCTTTTCTGTTCACCTCGTAACATGTCCCGTTTGTATTAAACAATCCGGGGAAGACACTCACCTCACTTATACTGTTCACCTGTTGACATGTCCTGTGTGTATTAAACCTTCAGGGGGAAGTCACTCTCTTCACTTAGACTGTTCACCTGGTAACATGTCCCGTGCGTATTAAACCATCAGGGGAACACACTCTCCTCTCTTAAACTGTTCACATGGTGACATGTCCCGTCAGTATTAAACAATCAGGGGAACACACTCTCCTCACTTATACTGTTTACCTGTTGACATGTCCTGTGCGTATTAAACCATCAGGGGAACACACGCTCCTCACTTATACTGTTTACCTGGTAACATGTCCCGTAGGTATTAAACAATCAGGGGAACACACTCTCTTCTCTTATACTGTTCACCTGATAACGTGTCCCATGTATATTAAACCATTAGGGGAACACACTCTCTTAACTTATACTGTTCACATGGTAACATGTCCCGGGTATATGAGACCATCAGGGGAACACTCTCTCCTCACTTATACTGTTCACCTGGTATCAAGTCCAGTGTATATTAAACCATCAGGGGAAAGCACTCTCCTCACTTCTACTGTTCACCTGGGAACATGTCCCGTGTATATTAAACCATCAGGAGAACACACTCTCCTCACTTATACTGTGCACCTAGGGAAATGTTCTGTCAGTATTAAACCATCAGGGGAACACACTCTCCTCTCTTATATTGCTCACCTGGTAACATGGCACGTGAGAATTAATCCATGAGGGGAACACACTCTCCTCACTTATACTGTTCACCTGGGGAAATGTTCTGTCAGTATTAAACCATCAGGGGAACACACTCTCCTCTCTTATATTGCTCACCTGGTAACATGTCCCGTGAGAATTAAACCATCAGGGGAAAACACTCTCCTCACTTATACTGTTCCCCTGGTAACAAGTCCTGTGTGTATTAAACCATGAGGGGAACACACTCTCGTCACTTATACTGTTCACCTGGGGAAATGTCCTGTCAGTATTAAACGATCAGGGGAACACACTCTCGTCACTTATACTGTTCACCTGGGGAAATGTCCTGTCAGTATTAAACGATCAGGGGAACACACTCTCCTCACTTATACTGTTCACCTGGGGAAATGTCCTGTCAGTATTAAACAATCAGGGGAACACACTCTCCTCCCTTAAACTGGTCACATGGTGACATGTCCTGACTGCATTAAACAATCAGGGGAACACACTCTCACCTCACTTATACTGTTCACGTGGCAACATGTCCCGTGTGTATTAAACCATCAGGGGAACACATTCTCCTCACTTATACTGTTCACCTGTTGACATGTTCCGTCAGTATTAAACCATCAGGGGAACACACTCTCCTCACTTATACTGTTCACCTGGGAACATGTGCCGTGTATATCAAACCATCAGGGGAACACAGTCTCCTCACTTATACTGTTCACCTGGTAACATGTCCCGTGTATATTAAACCATCAGGGGAACACTCTCTCCTCACTTATCCTGTTCACCTGGTGACATGTCCCGTGTGTATTAAACAATCAGGGGAACACATTCTCCTCACTTATACTGTTCACCTGGTAACATGTCCCGTGTATATTAAACCATCAGTGGAACACACTGTCCTCACTTATACTGTTCACCTGGTAACATGTCCCATGTACATTAAACAATCAGGGGAACACACCCTCCTCACTTATACTGTTCACCTGGTAACATGTCCAGTGTATATTAAACCATCAGGGGAACACACTCTCCTCACTTATACTGTTCACCTGGTAACATGTCCTGTTTGTATTAAACCATCAGGGGAACTCACTCTCCTCACTTACACTGTTCACCTGGGGAAATGTCCAGACAGTATTAAACAATCAGGGGAACACACTCTCCTCACTTCTACTGTTCACCTGGTAACATGTCCCGTGTATATTAAACCATCAGGGGAACACACTGTCCTCACTTATACTGTTCACCTGGTAACATGTCCGGTGTATATTAAACCTTCAGGGGAACACACTCTCCTCACTTATACTGTTCACCTGATGACATGTCCCGGGTATATTAAACAGTCAGGCGAACTCACTCTACTCACTTATACCGTTCACCTGGTATCATGTATTGTGTTTATTAAACCATCAGGGGAACACTCTCTCCTCACTTATACTGTTCACCTGGTGACATGTCCTGTGCGTATTAAAGCATCAGGGGAACACACTCTCCTCACTTATACTGTTCACCTGGTAACATGTCCTGTGTGTATTAAACAATCAGGGGAACACACTCTCCTCACTTATACTGTTCATCTGGTAACATGTCCTGTGTGTATTAAACAATCAGGGGAACACACTCTCCTCACTTATAGTGTTCACCTGGTAACATGTCCTGTGTATATTAAACCATCAGGGGAACACACTCTCCTCACTTATACTGTTCACCTGGTAACATGTCCCCTGTGCATTAAACCATCAGGGGAACACACTCTCCTCACTTATACTGTTCACCTGGTAACATGTCCCGTCATTATTAAACTGTTAGGGGAACTCACTCTCCTCACTTATACTGTTCACCTGGTATCATGTCCTGTGTATATTAAACCATCAGGGGAACACACTCTCCTCACTTATACTGTTCACCTGGTAACATGTCCCGTGCGTGTTAAACCATCAGGGGAACACACTCTCCTCACTTATACTGTTCACCTGGTAACATGTCCCGTGCGTGTTAAACCATGAGGGGAACCTAATAATAAGACCCTTTTTACCCTCCTCCTCTAACCAAAAAGGACTGAGCAGGTAAGCTAATTACTGTTTTTGTTAATATCTATAGTTGTACTTAACTAAGGGGTAATTGAATAAAAGAAATGGCAGCCAGTGTAGTGTATTGCTCCTCCTGCAGAATGTTCGAGGTGAGGGAAACCTCCGGTGGCCCTGCCGACTTCACCTGCTGGAAGTGCATCCGTCTCCAGCTCCTATCAGACCGTGTTAGGGAATTGGAGCTGGAGCTGGATGAACTGAGGATCATTCGGGAAGCTGAGGGGTTGATAGATAGAAGCTACACGGAGGTCGTTACTCCACAAATCAAAGGCAGCTGGGTAACAGTTAGAGGTGGGAAGAGGTCAGTGCAGGGATCTCCTGTGGTCGTTCCCCTCAACAACAAGTATACAGTTTTAGATACTGTTGGGGGGGACGGCCTATCGGGGGCAGGCTGCAGTGACCGGGCCTCTGGCACGGGGTCCTGCACTGTGGCTCAGAAGGGAAGGAGGGAGAATGGGAGAGCACTAGTCATCGGGGACTCGATGGTGAGGAGTACGGACAGGCGGTTCTGTGGGCGCAGGCGAGACGCATGGATGGTTTGTTGCCTCCCTGGTGCCAGGGTCCGTGATGTTTGTGATCGCGTCTTCAGGATCCTTAAAGGGGAGGGGGAGCAGCCAGAGGTCGTGGTGCACATTGGCACCAACGACGTAGGAAGGAAGGGTGGCACAGATGTTAGAAGTGAGTTTAGGGAGTTAGGCTGGAAGCTGAAAGCTCGGACGGACAGAGTTGTTATCTCTGGTTTGTTGCCGGCGCCACGTGATAGTGAGGCTAGGAATAGGGAGAGAGCACAGCTGAACACGTGGCTGCAGGAATGGTGTAGGAGGGAGGGCTTCCAGTTCTTGGATAATTGGACTGCATTCTGGGGAAGATGGGACCTGTTCAAACAGGACGGGCTGCATCTGAACCAGAGGGGCACCAATATCCTGGGAGGGAGGTTTGCTAGTACTGTTCGGGAGGGTTTAAACTAGTTAGGGAGGGGGATGGGAACCGGACTTGTAATCCAGGGACCAGTGGGTCCACTCAGAAAGACAAAGAGTGTAGTGAGGTATTGGGGAAGGTAGCACTGTCACAGAGGACAGATGGGCACGGAGAAGGGTTAAAGTGCGTATACTTCAACGCAAGAAGCATCAGGAATAAGGTGAGTGAATTGAAGGCGTGGATGGGCACTTGGGACTACGATGTTGTGGCCATCACTGAAACGTGGATAGGTGAGGGGGAGGAATGGTTTTTGGAGGTACCTGGTTATAGATGTTTTCATAAGATTAGGAATGGTGGTAAAAGAGGTGGGGGGGTGGCATTGTTAGTTAGAAATAGTGTAACAACTGCTGAAAGAATTTTCGAGGAGGATCTGCCGACTGAGGCACTGTGGGTTGAGGTCAGGAACAGGAAAGGAGCAGTCACCTTGATGGGAGTTTTCTATAGGCCCCCCAATAGCAGCAGGGAGGTGGAAGAGCAGATTGGGAAACAGATTTTGGAAAGGAGCAGAAGTCACAGGGTAGTAATTATGGGGGATTTCAACTTCCCAAATATTGATTGGCAACTCTTTAGATCGAATAGTTTGGATGGGGTAGTGTTTGTGCAGTATGTCCAGGAAGCTTTTCTGACTCAGTATGTAGACTGCCCGACCAGAGGGGAGGCAATATTGGATTTGGTACTAGGTAATGAACCAGGGCAAGTGATAGAGCTGTTGGTGGGCGAGCACTTTGGAGATAGTGATCACAATTCTGCAGCATTCACTGTGGTAATGGAGAGGGATAGGTATGTGCAACAGGGCAAGGTTTACAATTGGGGGAAGGGTAGATATGATGCTGTCAGGCAGGAACTGAGGAGCATAAGTTGGGAGCATATGCTGGCAGGGAAGGGCACGGTCGAAATGTGGAACTTTTTCAAGGAGCAGATAGTAGGGGCCATTGATAAGCATGTCCCTGTCAGACAGGGAAGGGATGGTCATGTGAGGGAACCGTGGTTGACAAGAGAGGTTGAGAGTCTTGTTAGGAAGAAGAAGGATGCGTATATAAAGTTGAGGAAAAAGGGCACAGGCATAGCTCTGGAGGGATACAAGATGGCCAGGAAGGATCTGAAGAAAGGGATTAGGAGAGCTAAGAGAGGGCATGAAAAATGCTTGGCGGGTAGGATAAAAGAAAACCCCAAGGCCTTTTACGCGTATGTCAGAAATATGAGGATGACTAGGGGGACCATAGGTCCGGTCAAGGACAATAGCGGGAGACTGTGTGTTGAGCCGGAAGAGATAAGTGAGGTTTTGAATGAGTACTTCTCTTCGGTATTTACGAATGAGAAGGGGTGTATTACTGAAGAGGACGGTGTGAAACAGACTGGTAAGCTCGAGGAAGTGCTCGTTAGGAGGGAAGATGTGTTGGGGTTTTTGAATAACTTGAAGATAGACAAGTCTCCCGGGCCTGACGGGGTATATCCAAGGATGTTATGGGAAGCAAGGGATGAAATTGCAGAGCCGCTGGCAATGATCTTTTCATCTTCTCTGCTGACGGGGGTGGTACCAGGTGATTGGAGGGTGGCAAATGTTGTGCCCCTGTTCAAGAAAGGGAATAGGAACAACCCTGGGAATTACAGGCCAGTTAGTCTTACTTCGGTGGTAGGCAAGTTGATGGAAAAGGTGCTGAGGGATAGGATTTCTGAGCATCTGGAAAGACACTGCTTGATTCGGGACAGTCAGCACGGTTTTGTGAGGGGTAGGTCTTGCCTCACAAGCCTGATTGAATTCTTTGAGCAGGTGACCAAGCAAGTGGATGAGGGTAAACCAGTGGATGTGGTGTACATGGATTTTAGTAAGGCATTTGATAAGGTCCCCCATGGTAGACTTATGGAGAAAGTCAGGAGGCATGGGATAGTGGGGAATGTGGCCAGTTGGATTAAGAATTGGCTAACTGATAGAAGGCAGAGAGTGGTCTTAGATGGTAAATACTCAGCCTGGAGCCCAGTTACCAGTGGCGTGCCGCAGGGATCAGTTCTGGGTCCTCTCCTGTTTGTGATTTTTATTAACGACTTGGATGAGGAAGTCGAAGGGTGGGTCAGTAAATTTGCAGATGATACAAAGGTTGGTGGAGTTGTGGATACCGAGGAGGGCTATTGTCGTCTGCAAAGGGACTTGGATAGGTTGCAGTGCTGGGCTGAAAAGTGGCAGATGGAGTTTAACCCTGAAAAGTGTGAGGTCGTCCATTTTGGAAGGACAAACATGAATGCAAAATACTGGGTTAACGGTAGGGTTCTTGGGCATGTGGAGGAGCAGAGAGACCTTGGGGTCTATGTGCATAGATCATTGAAAGTTGCAACTCAAGTGGATAGGGCTGTGAAGAAGGCATATGGGGTGTTAGCGTTCATTAGCAGAGGGATTGAATTTAAGAGCCGTGAGGTGATGATGCAGCTGTACAGGACCTTGGTAAGGCCTCATTTGGAGTACTGTGTGCAGTTCTGGTCGCCTCATTTTAGGAAGGATGTGGAAGCCTTGGAGAGGGTGCAGAGGAGATTTACCAGGATGTTGCCTGGAATGGAGAATAAGTCTTACGAGGAAAGGCTGAACATTCTAGGCCTCTTCTCATTAGAAAGGAGAAGGATGAGGGGTGACATGATAGAGGTTTATAAGATGATCAGGGGAATAGATAGGGTAGACAGTCAGAAACTTTTTCCCCGGGTGGAGCAAAGCGTTACAAGGGGTCATAAATTTAAGGTGAAGGGTGGGAGATATAAGGGGGATGTCAGGGGAAGGTTCTTTACCCAGAGAGTGGTCGAGGCATGGAATGCCTTGCCCGGGGAAGTTGTTGAGTCAGAAACTTTAGGGACTTTCAAAAGGCTTTTGGATAGGTATATGGATAAAGGAGAATGATGGGGTATAGATTAAATTGTCCTTGACAGAGGACAAAGGATCGGCACAACATTGTGGGCCGAAGGGCCTGTTCTGTGCTGTATGTTCTATGTTCTATGTTCTAACACTCTCTCCTCACTTATACTGTTCACCTGGTGACATGTCCTGTTAGTATTAAACCATCAGGGGAACTCACTCTCCTCACTTACACTGTTCACCTGGTAACATGTCCGGTGTGTATTAAACCATCAGGGGAACACACTCTCCTCACTTATACTGTTCACCTGGTAACATGTCCTGTGTGTATTAAACAATCAGGGGAACACACTCTCCTCACTTATACTGTTCATCTGGTAACATGTCCTGTGTGTATTAAACAATCAGGGGAACACACTCTCCTCACTTATAGTGTTCACCTGGTAACATGTCCTGTGTATATTAAACCATCAGGGGAACACACTCTCCTCACTTATACTGTTCACCTGGTAACATGTCCCCTGTGCATTAAACCATCAGGGGAACACACTCTCCTCACTTATACTGTTCACCTGGTAACATGTCCCGTCATTATTAAACTGTTAGGGGAACTCACTCTCCTCACTTATACTGTTCACCTGGTATCATGTCCTGTGTATATTAAACCATCAGGGGAACACACTCTCCTCACTTATACTGTTCACCTGGTAACATGTCCCGTGCGTGTTAAACCATCAGGGGAACACACTCTCCTCACTTACACTGTTCACCTAGTAACATGTCCGGTGTGTATTAAACCATCAGGGGAACACACTCTCCTCACTTATACTGTTCACCTGGTAACATGTCCCGTGCGTGTTAAACCATGAGGGGAACACTCTCTCCTCACTTATACTGTTCACCTGGTGACATGTCCTGTTTGTATTAAACCATGAGGGGAACACTCTCTCCTCACTTATACTGTTCACCTGGTAACATGTCCCGTGCGTGTTAAACCATGAGGGGAACACTCTCTCCTCACTTATACTGTTCACCTGTTGACATGTCCCGGTATATTAAACAATCAGGGGAACTCACTCTACTCACTTATACTGTTCGTCTGGTAACATGTCCCGTGTATATTAAACCATCAGGGGAACACACTCTCCTCACTTATACTGTTCACCTGATGACATGTCCCGGGTATATTAAACAGTCAGGGGAACTCACTCTACTCACTTATACTGTTCACCTGGTATCATGTCCTGTGTTTATTAAACCATCAGGGGAACACACTCTCCTCACAAATACTATTCACCTGGTAACATGTCCCGTGCGTGTTAAACCATGAGGGGAACACTCTCTCCTCACTTATACTGTTCACCTGGTGACATGTCCTGTTTGTATTAAACCATCAGGGGAACTCACTCTCCTCACTTATACTGTTCACCTGTTGACATGTCCCGTCAGTGTTAAACCATCAGGGGAACACACTCTCCTCACTTATACTGTTCACCTGGGAACATGTGCCGTGTATATTAAACCATCAGGGGAACACACTCTCCTCACTTATACTGTTCACCTGGTGACATGTCCCGTGTGTATTAAACAATCAGGGGAACACATTCTCCTCACTTATACTGTTCACCTGGTAACATGTCCCGTGTATATTAAACCATCAGTGGAACACACTGTCCTCACTTATACTGTTCAACTGGTAACATGTCCCATGTACATTAAACAATCAGGGGAACACACCCTCCTCACTTATACTGTTCACCTGGTAACATGTCCAGTGTATATTAAACCATCAGGGGAACACATTCTCCTCACTTATACTGTTCACCTGGTAACATGTCCTGTGTATATTAAACAATCAGGGGAACTCACTCTCCTCACTTATACTGTTCACCTGGTAACATGTCCTGTGTTTATTAAACCATGAGGGGAACACTCTCTCCTCACTTATACTGTTCACCTGGGGAAATGTCCCGTGTATATTAAACCATCAGGGGAACATACTCTCCTCACTTATACTGTTCACCTGGTGACATGTCCCGTGTGTATTAAACAATCAGGGGAACACATTCTCCTCACTTATACTGTTCACCTGGTAACATGTCCCGTGTATATTAAACCATCAGTGGAACACACTGTCCTCACTTATACTGTTCACCTGGTAACATGTCCCATGTACATTAAACAATCAGGGGAACACACCCTCCTCACTTATACTGTTCACCTGGTAACATGTCCAGTGTATATTAAACCATCAGGGGAACACATTCTCCTCACTTATACTGTTCACCTGGTAACATGTCCTGTGTATATTAAACAATCAGGGGAACTCACTCTCCTCACTTATACTGTTCACCTGGTAACATGTCCTGTGTTTATTAAACCATGAGGGGAACACTCTCTCCTCACTTATACTGTTCACCTGGGGAAATGTCCCGACAGTATTAAACAATCAGGGGAACACACTCTCCTCACTTCTACTGTTCACCTGGGAACATGTCCCGTGTATATTAAACCATCAGGGGAACACACTCTCCTCACTTATGCTGTTCACCTGGTAACATGTCCGGTGTATATTAAACCTTCAGGGGAACACACTCTCCTCACTTATACTGTTCAACTGGTAACATGTCCCCTGTGCATTAAACCATCAGGGGAACACACTCTCCTCACTTATACTGTTCACCTGGTAACATGTCCCGTCATTATTAAACTGTTAGGGGAACTCACTCTCCTCACTTATACTGTTCACCTGGTATCATGTCCTGTGTATATTAAACCATCAGGGGAACACACTCTCCTCACTTATACTGTTCACCTGGTAACATATCCCGTGCGTGTTAAACCATGAGGGGAACACTCTCTCCTCACTTATACTGTTCACCTGGTGACATGTCCTGTTAGTATTAAACCATCAGGGGAACTCACTCTCCTCACTTACACTGTTCACCTGGTAACATGTCCTGTGAGTATTAAACAATCAGGGGAACACACTCTCCTCACTTATACTGTTCACCTGGTAACATGTCCTGTGAGTATTAAACAATCAGGGGAACACACTCTCCTCACTTATACTGTTCATCTGGTAACATGTCCTGTGTGTATTAAACAATCAGGGGAGCACACTCTCCTCACTTATAGTGTTCACCTGGTAACATGTCCTGTGTATATTAAACCATCAGGGGAACACACTCTCCTCACTTATACTGTTCACCTGGTAACATGTCCCCTGTGCATTAAACCATCAGGGGAACACACTCTCCTCACTTATACTGTTCACCTGGTAACATGTCCCGTCATTATTAAACTGTTAGGGGAACTCACTCTCCTCACTTATACTGTTCACCTGGTATCATGTCCTGTGTATATTAAACCATCAGGGGAACACACTCTCCTCACTTATACTGTTCACCTGGTAACATGTCCCGTGCGTGTTAAACCATCAGGGGAACACACTCTCCTCACTTACACTGTTCACCTAGTAACATGTCCGGTGTGTATTAAACCATCAGGGGAACACACTCTCCTCACTTATACTGTTCACCTGGTAACATGTCCCGTGCGTGTTAAACCATGAGGGGAACACTCTCTCCTCACTTATACTGTTCACCTGGTGACATGTCCTGTTTGTATTAAACCATGAGGGGAACACTCTCTCCTCACTTATACTGTTCACCTGGTAACATGTCCCGTGCGTGTTAAACCATGAGGGGAACACTCTCTCCTCACTTATACTGTTCACCTGTTGACATGTCCCGGTATATTAAACAATCAGGGGAACTCACTCTACTCACTTATACTGTTCGTCTGGTAACATGTCCCGTGTATATTAAACCATCAGGGGAACACACTCTCCTCACTTATACTGTTCACCTGGTAACATGTCCCGTGGATATTAAACCTTCAGGGGAACACACTCTCCTCACTTATACTGTTCACCTGATGACATGTCCCGGGTATATTAAACAGTCAGGGGAACTCACTCTACTCACTTATACTGTTCACCTGGTAACATGTCCCGTGCGTGTTAAACCATGAGGGGAACACTCTCTCCTCACTTATACTGTTCACCTGGTGACATGTCCTGTTTGTATTAAACCATCAGCGGAACTCACTCTCCTCACTTATACTGTTCACCTGTTGACATGTCCCGTCAGTATTAAACCATCAGGGGAACACACTCTCCTCACTTATACTGTTCACCTGGGAACATGTGCCGTGTATATTAAACCATCAGGGGAACACACTCTCCTCACTTATACTGTTCACCTGGTAACATGTCCCGTGGATATTAAACCTTCAGGGGAACACACTCTCCTCACTTATACTGTTCACCTGATGACATGTCCCGGGTATATTAAACAGTCAAGGGAACTCACTCTACTCACTTATACTGTTCACCTGGTATCATGTCCTGTGTTTATTAAACCATCAGGGGAACACACTCTCCTCACAAATACTATTCACCTGGTAACATGTCCCGTGCGTGTTAAACCATGAGGGGAACACTCTCTCCTCACTTATACTGTTCACCTGGTGACATGTCCTGTTTGTATTAAACCATCAGGGGAACTCACTCTCCTCACTTATACTGTTCACCTGTTGACATGTCCCGTCAGTAGTAAACCATCAGGGGAACACTCTCTCATCACTTATACTGTTCACCTGGTGACATGTCCCGTGTGTATTAAACAATCAGGGGAACACATTCTCCTCACTTATACTGTTCACCTGGTAACATGTCCCGTGTATATTAAACCATCAGTGGAACACACTGTCCTCACTTATACTGTTCACCTGGTAACATGTCCCATGTACATTAAACAATCAGGGGAACACACCCTCCTCACTTATACTATTCACCTGGTAACATGTCCAGTGTATATTAAACCATCAGGGGAACACATTCTCCTCACTTATACTGTTCACCTGGTAACATGTCCTGTGTATATTAAACAATCAGGGGAACTCACTCTCCTCACTTATACTGTTCACCTGGTAACATGTCCTGTGTTTATTAAACCATGAGGGGAACACTCTCTCCTCACTTATACTGTTCACCTGGGGAAATGTCCCGACAGTATTAAACAATCAGGGGAACACACTCTCCTCACTTCTACTGTTCACCTGGGAACATGTCCCGTGTATATTAAACCATCAGGGGAACACACTCTCCTCACTTATGCTGTTCACCTGGTAACATGTCCGGTGTATATTAAACCTTCAGGGGAACACACTCTCCTCAATTATACTGTTCACCTGATGACATGTCCCGGGTATATTAAACAGTCAGGGGAACACACTCTCCTCACCTATACTGTTCACCTGTTGACATGTCCTGTGTGTATTAAAGCATCAGGGGAACTCACTCTCCACACTAATACTGTTCACCTGGTAACATGTCCCGTGCGTGTTAAACCATGAGGGGAACACTCTCTCCTCACTTATACTGTTCACCTGTTGACATGTCCTGTGTGTATTAAAGCATCAGGGGAACACACTCTCCTCACATATACTGTTCAATTGGTGACATGTCCTGTTTGTATTAAACCATCAGGGGAACTCAATCTCCTCACTTACACTGTTCACCTGGTAACATGTCCCGTGTGTATTAAAGCATCATGGGAACACACTCTCCTCACCTATACTGTTCACCTGTTGACATGTCCTGTGTGTATTAAACCATCAGGGGAACACACTCTCCTCCCTTAAACTGGTCACATGGTGACATGTCCCGTCAGTATTAAACAATCAGGGGAACACACTGTCCTCACTTATACTGTTCACCTGGTAACATGTCCCGTCAGTATTAAACAATCAGGGGAACACACTCTCCTCACTTATACTGTTCACCTGGTAACATGTCCCTTCATTATTAAACTATCAGGGGAACTCACTCTCCTCACTTATACTGTTCACCTGGGGAAATGTCCCGACAGTATCAAACCATCAGGGAACACACTCTCCTCACTTATGCTGTTCATCTGTTGAAATGTCCTGACTGTGTGAAAGCATCAGGGGAACTCACTCTCCTCACTTATACTGTTCATCTGGTAACATGTCCCGTGTGTATTAAACCATCAGGGGAACACACTCTCCTCACTTATACTGTTCACCTGGTAACATGTCCCTTCATTATTAAACTATCAGGGGAACTCACTCTCCTCACTTATACTGTTCACCTGGGGAAATGTCCCGACAGTATCAAACCATCAGGGAACACACTCTCCTCACTTATACTGTTCATCTGGTAACATGTCCCGTCACTATTAAACAAACAGGGGAACTCACTCTCCTCACTTATGCTGTTCACCTGGTAACATGTCCCGACAGTATTAAAACATCAGGGGAACACACTCACCTCACTTATACTGTTCGCCTGTTGACATGTCCTGTGTGTATTAAACCATCAGGGGGAACTCAGTCTCCTGACTTATACTGTTCACCTGGTAACATGTCCTGTGTGTATTAAACAATCAGGGGAACACACTCTCCTCACTTATACTGTTCATCTGTTGACATGTCCTGACTGTATTAAAGCATCAGGGGAACTCACTCTCCTCACTTATACTGTTCACCTGGTAACATGTCCCGTGTATATTAAACCATAAGGGGATCACACTCTCCTCACTTATACTGTTCACCTGATGACATGTCCCGTGTGTATTAAACCATCAGGGGATCACACTCTCCTCACTTATACTGTTCACCTGATGACATGTCCAGTGTGTATTAAACAATCAGGGGAACACACTCTCCTCACCTATACTGTTCACCTGGTTTCATGTCCTGTGTATATTAAACCATCAGGGGAACACACTCTCCTCACTTATACTGTTCACCTGGTGACATGTCCCGTGTGTATTCAACAATCAGGGGAACACACTCTCCTCACTTATACTGTTCACCTGGTAACATGTCCCGTGTATATTAAACAATCAGGGGAACACACACTCCTCACTTATACTGTTCACCTGGTAACATGTCGCGTGTGTATTAAACAATCAGGGGAACACACTCTCCTCAATTATACTGTTCACCTGCTGACATGTTCCGGGTATATTAAAACATCAGGGGAACACACTCTCCTCACTTATACTGTTCACCTGGTAACATGTCCCGTGCGTGTTAAACCATCAGGGGAACACACTCTCCTCACTTATACTGTTCACCTGGAAACATGTCCCGTGAGTATTAAACATTCAGGGGAACACACTCTCCTCACTTATACTGTTCACCTGGTGACATGTCCCATGTGTATTAAACATTCAGGGGAACACACTCTCCTCACTTATACTGTTCACCTGGTAACATGTCCCGTGAGTATTAAACATTCAGGGGAACACACTCTCCTCACTTATACTGTTCACCTGGTAACATGTCCTGTCTGTATTAAACCATCAGGGGAACACACTCTCCTCACTTATACTGTTGATCTGGTGACATGTCCCGTGTATATTAAACCATCAGGGGAACACACTCTCCTCACTTATACTGTTCACCTGGTAACATGTCCCGTGTATATTAATCCATCATGGGAACACACTCTCCTCACTTATACTGTTGATATGGTAACATGTCCCGTGTATATTAAACCATCAGAGGAACACACTCTACTCACTTATACTGTTCATCTGGTAACATGTCCCGTCACTATTAAACCATCAGGGGAACACAGTCTCCTCACTTATACTGTTCACCTGGTAACATGTCCTTTGCATATTTAACCATCAGGGGAAAACATTCTGCTCACTTATACTGTTCACCTGGTGCCATGTCCCGTGTGTATTAAACAATCAGGGGAACACACTCTGCTCACTTATACTTTTAACCGGTGACATGTCCCGTGTGTATTAAACAATCAGGGGAACACACTCTCCTCACTTATACTGTTCACCCGATGACATGTTCCGTGTGTATTAAACAATCAGGGGAACACACTCTCCTCACTTATACTGTTCACCTGGTAACATGTCCTGTCAGTATTAAACAATCAGGGGAACACACTCTCCTCTCTTCTACTGTTCACCTGGTAACTTGTCCCATGTTAATTAAGCCATCAGGGGAACACACTCTCCTCACTTATACTGTTCACCTGGTAACATGTCCTGTTTGTATTAAACAATCAGGGGAATACACTCTCCTCACTTATATCTTTCACCTGGTAACATGTCCCGTGTATATTAAACCATCAGGGGAACACACTCTCCTCGCTTATACTGTTCACCTGGTGACATGTCCTGTCAGTATTAAACAATCAGGGGAACACACTCTCCTCTCTTATACTGTTCACCTGGTAACTTGTCCCATGTATATTAAACCATCAGGGGAACACATTCTGCTCACTTATACTGTTCACCTGGTGCCATGTCCCGTGTGTATTAAACAATCAGGGGAACACACTCTCCTCACTTATACTTTTAACCGGTGACATGTCCCGTGTGTATTAAACAATCAGGGGAACACACTCTCCTCACTTATACTGTTCACCCGATGACATGTTCCGTGTGTATTAAACAATCAGGGGAACACACTCTCCTCACTTATACTGTTCACCTGGTAACATGTCCCGAGTATATTAAACCATCAGGGGAACACACTCTCCTCACTGATACTGTTCACCTGGTAACATGTCCCGTGTATATTAAACCATCAGGGGAACACACTCTCCTCACTTATACCGTTCACTTGGTAACATGTCCCGTGTATATTAAACCATCAGGGGAACACACTCTCCTCACTTATACTGTTCACCTGGTAAAATGTCCCGTGAATATTAAACCATCAGGGGAAAGCACTCCCCTCACTTATACTGTTCTCCTGGTAACATGTCCCGTGTATATGAAACAATCAGGGGAACACACTCTCCTCACTTATACTGTTCACCTGGTAACATGTCCCGTGTATATTAAACCATCAGGGGAACACACTCTCCTCACTTATACTGTTCTCCTGGTAACATGTCCCGTGTATATGAAACCATCAGGGGAACACACTCTCCTCAATTATACTGTTCACCAGCTGACATGTACCGGGAATATTAAAACATCAGGGGAACACAGTCTCCTCACTTACACTGTTCACCTGGTAACATGTCCCGTGCGTGTTAAACCATCAGGGGAACACACTCTCCTCACTTATACTGTTCACCTGGTGTCATGTCCCGTCTGTATTAACCCATCAGGGGAACACACTCTCCTCACTTATACTGTTCACCTGGTAACATGTCCCGTGTATATTAATCCATCATGGGAACACACTCTCCTCACTTATACTGTTGATATGGTAACATGTCCCGTGTATATTAAACCATCAGAGGAACACACTCTACTCACTTATACTGTTCATCTGGTAACATGTCCCGTCACTATTAAACCATCAGGGGAACACAGTCTCCTCACTTATACTGTTCACCTGGTAACATGTCCTTTGCATATTTAACCATCAGGGGAAAACATTCTGCTCACTTATACTGTTCACCTGGTGCCATGTCCCGTGTGTATTAAACAATCAGGGGAACACACTCTGCTCACTTATACTTTTAACCGGTGACATGTCCCGTGTGTATTAAACAATCAGGGGAACACACTCTCCTCACTTATACTGTTCACCCGATGACATGTTCCGTGTGTATTAAACAATCAGGGGAACACACTCTCCTCACTTATACTGTTCACCTGGTAACATGTCCTGTCAGTATTAAACAATCAGGGGAACACACTCTCCTCTCTTCTACTGTTCACCTGGTAACTTGTCCCATGTTAATTAAGCCATCAGGGGAACACACTCTCCTCACTTATACTGTTCACCTGGTAACATGTCCTGTTTGTATTAAACAATCAGGGGAATACACTCTCCTCACTTATATCTTTCACCTGGTAACATGTCCCGTGTATATTAAACCATCAGGGGAACACACTCTCCTCGCTTATACTGTTCACCTGGTGACATGTCCTGTCAGTATTAAACAATCAGGGGAACACACTCTCCTCTCTTATACTGTTCACCTGGTAACTTGTCCCATGTATATTAAACCATCAGGGGAACACATTCTGCTCACTTATACTGTTCACCTGGTGCCATGTCCCGTGTGTATTAAACAATCAGGGGAACACACTCTCCTCACTTATACTTTTAACCGGTGACATGTCCCGTGTGTATTAAACAATCAGGGGAACACACTCTCCTCACTTATACTGTTCACCCGATGACATGTTCCGTGTGTATTAAACAATCAGGGGAACACACTCTCCTCACTTATACTGTTCACCTGGTAACATGTCCCGAGTATATTAAACCATCAGGGGAACACACTCTCCTCACTTATACTGTTCACCTGGTAACATGTCCCGTGTATATTAAACCATCAGGGGAACACACTCTCCTCACTTATACCGTTCACTTGGTAACATGTCCCGTGTATATTAAACCATCAGGGGAACACACTCTCCTCACTTATACTGTTCACCTGGTAAAATGTCCCGTGAATATTAAACCATCAGGGGAAAGCACTCCCCTCACTTATACTGTTCTCCTGGTAACATGTCCCGTGTATATGAAACAATCAGGGGAACACACTCTCCTCACTTATACTGTTCACCTGGTAACATGTCCCGTGTATATTAAACCATCAGGGGAACACACTCTCCTCACTTATACTGTTCTCCTGGTAACATGTCCCGTGTATATGAAACCATCAGGGGAACACACTCTCCTCAATTATACTGTTCACCAGCTGACATGTACCGGGAATATTAAAACATCAGGGGAACACAGTCTCCTCACTTACACTGTTCACCTGGTAACATGTCCCGTGCGTGTTAAACCATCAGGGGAACACACTCTCCTCACTTATACTGTTCACCTGGTGTCATGTCCCGTCTGTATTAACCCATCAGGGGAACACACTCTCCTCACTTATACTGTTGATCTGGTAACATGTCCCGTTTATTTTAATCCATCAGGGGAACACACTCTCCTGACTTATACTGTTCACCTGGTAACATGTCCCGTGTATATTAAACCATCAGGGGAACACACTCTCCTCTCTTTTCCTGTTCAGCTGGTAACATGTCCTCTGTGCATTAAACCATCAGAGGAACACACTCTCCTCACTTATACTGTTCATCTGGTAACATGTCCCGTCAGTATTTAGCCAGCAGGGGAACAGAGTCTCCTCACTTATACTGTTCAACTGGTAACATGTCCTTTGCATATTTAACCATCAGGGGAAAACATTCTGCTCACTTATACTGTTCACCTGGTGCCATGTCCCGTGTGTATTAAACAATCAGGGGAACACACTCTCCTCACTTATACTTTTTACCCGGTGACATGTCCCGTGTGTATTAAACAATCAGGGGAACACACTCTCCTCACTTATACTGTTCACCTGGTAACATGTCCTGTGTATATTAAACCATCAGGGGAACACACTCTCCTCACTTAAACTGTTCACCTGGTGACATGTCCCGTCAGTATTAAACAATCAGGGGAACACACTCTCCTCAATTATACTGTTCACCTGGTAACATGCCCCATGTATATTAAACCATCAGGGGAACACACTCTCCTCACTTATACTGTTCACCTGGTAACATGTCCTGTGTGTATTAAACCATCAGGGGAACACACTCTCCTCACTTATTCTGTTCACCTGGTAACATGTCCCGTGTATATTAAACCATCAGGGGAACACACTCTCCTCACTTATACTGTTCACCTGGTAACATGTCCCGTGAATATTAAACCATCAGGGGAAAGCACTCCCCTCACTTATACTGTTCTCCTGGTAACATGTCCCGTGTGTATGAAACCATCAGGGGAACACACTCTCCTCACTTGTACTGTTCACCTGGTAACATGTCCCGTGTATATTAAAACTTCAGGGGAACACACTCTCCTCTCTTATACTGTTCATCTGGTAACATGTCCCGTCAGTATTAAACCATCAGGGGAACACAGTCTCCTCACTTACACTGTTCACCTGGTAACATGTCCTTTGCATATTTAACCATCAGGGGAAAACATTCTGCTCACTTATACTGTTCACCTGGTGCCATGTCCCGTGTGTATTAAACAATCAGGGGAATACACTCTCCTCACTTATACTTTTAACCCGGTGACATGTCCCGTGTGTATTAAACAATCAGGGGAACACACTCTCCTCACTTATACTTTTCACCTGGTAACATCTCCTGTGTATATTAAACCATCAGGGGAACACACTCTCCTCACTTATACTGTTCACCTGGTCACATGTCCTGTCAGTATTAAACAATCAGGGGAACACACTCTCCTCACTTATACTGTTCAACTGGTAACATGTCCTGTTTGTATTAAGCCAGCAGGGGAACAGAGTCTCCTCACTTATACTGTTCAACTGGTAACATGTCCCGTGTATATTAAACCATCAGGGGAACACACTCTCCTCTCTTTTCCTGTTCACCTGGTAACATGTCCTGTGTGCATTAAACCATCAGAGGAACACACTCTCCTCACTTATACTGTTCATCTGGTAACATGTCCCGTCAGTATTAAGCCAGCAGGGGAACACACTGTCCTCACTTATACTGTTCAACTGGTAACATGTCCTTTGCATATTTAACCATCAGGGGAAAACATTCTGCTCACTTATACTGTTCACCTGGTGCCATGTCCCGTGTGTATTAAACAATCAGGGGAACACACTCTCCTCACTTATACTTTTTACCCGGTGACATGTCCCGTGTGTATTAAACAATCAGGGGAACACACTCTACTCACTTATACTGTTCACCTGGTAACATGTCCTGTGTATATTAAACCATTAGGGGAACACACTCTCCTCACTTAAACTGTTCACCTGGTGACATGTCCCGTCAGTATTAAACAATCAGGGGAACACACTCTCCTCAATTATACTGTTCACCTGGTAACATGCCCCATGTATATTAAACCATCAGGGGAACACACTCTCCTCACTTATACTGTTCACCTGGTAACATGTCCTGTGTGTATTAAACCATCAGGGGAACACACTCTCCTCACTTATCCTGTTCACCTGGTAACATGTCCCGTGTATATTAAACCATCAGGGGAACACACTCTCCTCACTTATACTGTTCACCTGGTAACATGTCCCGTGAATATTAAACCATCAGGGGAAAGCACTCCCCTCACTTACACTGTTCTCCTGGTAACATGTCCCGTGTATATGAAACCATCAGGGGAACACACTCTCCTCACTTGTACTGTTCACCTGGTAACATGTCCCGTGTATATTAAAACTTCAGGGGAACACACTCTCCTCTCTTATACTGTTCATCTGGTAACATGTCCCGTCAGTATTAAACCATCAGGGGAACACAGTCTCCTCACTTACACTGTTCACCTGGTAACATGTCCTTTGCATATTTAACCATCAGGGGAAAACATTCTGCTCACTTATACTGTTCACCTGGTGCCATGTCCCGTGTGTATTAAACAATCAGGGGAATACACTCTCCTCACTTATACTTTTAACCCGGTGACATGTCCCGTGTGTATTAAACAATCAGGGGAACACACTCTCCTCACTTATACTTTTCACCTGGTAACATCTCCTGTGTATATTAAACCATCAGGGGAACACACTCTCCTCACTTATACTGTTCACCTGGTCACATGTCCTGTCAGTATTAAACAATCAGGGGAACACACTCTCCTCACTTATACTGTTCAACTGGTAACATGTCCTGTTTGTATTAAACAATCAGGGGAACAAACTCTCCTCACTTATACTGTTCACCCGATGACATGTCCCGTGTGTATTAAACAATCAGGGGAACACACTCTCCTCTCTTATACTGTTCACCTGGTAACTTGTCCCATGTATATTAAACCATCAGGGGAACACATTCTCCTCACTTATCCTGTTCACCTGGTAACATGTCCTGTTTGTATTAAACAATCAGGGGAACACACTCTCCTCACCTATACTGTTCACCTGGTAACATATCCCGTGTATATTAAACCATCAGGGGAACACACTCTCCTCACTTATACTGTTCACCTGGTAACATGTCCCGTGAATATTAAACCATCAGGGGAAAGCACTCCCCTCACTTATACTGTTCTCCTGGTAACATGTCCCGTGTATATGAAACCATCAGGGGAACACACTCTCCTCAATTATACTGTTCACCAGCTGACATGTACCGGGTATATTAAAACATCAGGGGAACACACTCTCCTCACTTACACTGTTCACCTGGTAACATGTCCCGTGCGTGTTAAACCATCAGGGGAACACACTCTCCTCACTTATACTGTTCACCTGGTGTCATGTCCCGTCTGTATAAACCCATCAGGGGAACACACTCTCCTCACTTATACTGTTCACTTGGCAACATGTCCCGTGTATATTAATCCATCAGGGGAACACACTCTCCTGACTTATACTGTTCACCTTGTAACATGTCCCGTGTATATTAAACCATCAGGGGAACACACTCTCCTCTCTTTTCCTGTTCAGCTGGTAACATGTCCTGTGTGCATTAAACCATCAGAGCAACACACTCTCCTCACTTCTACTGTTCATCTGGTAACATGTCCCGTCAAAATTAAGCCATCAGGGGAACACAGTCTCCTCACTTATACTGTTCAACTGGTAACATGTCCTTTGCATATTTAACCATCAGGGGAAAACATTCTGCTCACTTATACTGTTCACCTGGTGCCATGTCCCGTGTGTATTAAACAATCAGGGGAACACACTCTCCTCACTTATACTTTTTACCCGGTGACATGTCCCGTGTGTGTTAAACAATCAGGGGAACACACTCTCCTCACTTATACTGTTCACCCGATGACATGTCCCGTGTGTATTAAACCATCAGGGGAACACACTCTCCTCACTTATACTGTTCACCTGGTGACATGTCCCGTCAGTATTAAACAATCAGGGGAACACACTCTCCTCAATTATACTGTTCACCTGGTAACATGTCCTGTGTATATTAAACCATCAGGGGAACACACTCTCCTCACTTATACTGTTCACCTGGTAACATGTCCTGTGTGTATTAAACCATCAGGGGAACACACTCTCCTCACTTATCCTGTTCACCTGGTAACATGTCCCGTTTATATTAAACCATCAGGGGAACACACTCTCCTCACTTATACTGTTCACCTGGTAACATGTCCCGTGAATATTAAACCATCAGGGGAAAGCACTCCCCTCACTTATACTCTTCTCCTGGTAACATGTCCCGTGTATATGAAACCATCAGGGGAACACACTCTCCTCACTTGTACTGTTCACCTGGTAACATGTCCCGTGTATATTAAAACTTCAGGGGAACACACTCTCCTCTCTTATACTGTTCATCTGGTAACATGTCCCGTCAGTATTAAACCATCGGGGGAACACAGTCTCCTCACTTATACTGTTCACCTGGTAACATGTCCTTTGCATATTTAACCATCAGGGGAAAACATTCTGCTCACTTATCCTGTTCACCTGGTGCCATGTCCCGTGTGTATTAAACAATCAGGGGAACACAATCTCCTCACTTATACTGTTCACCCGATGACATGTCCCGTGTGTATTAAACAATCAGGGGAACACACTCTCCTCACTTATACTGTTCACCTGGTAACATATCCCGTGTATATGAAACCATCAGGGGAACACACTCTCCTCACTTGTACTGTTCACCTGGTAACATGTCCCGTGTATATTAAAACTTCAGGGGAACACACTCTCCTCTCTTATACTGTTCATCTGGTAACATGTCCCGTCAGTATTAAACCATCGGGGGAACACAGTCTCCTCACTTATACTGTTCACCTGGTAACATGTCCTTTGCATATTTAACCATCAGGGGAAAACATTCTGCTCACTTATCCTGTTCACCTGGTGCCATGTCCCGTGTGTATTAAACAATCAGGGGAACACAATCTCCTCACTTATCCTGTTCACCTGGTAACATGTCCTGTTTATATTAAACAATCAGGGGAACACACTCTCCTCACCTATACTGTTCACCTGGTAACATATCCCGTGTATATTAAACCATCAGGGGAACACACTCTCCTCACTTATACTGTTCACCTGGTAACATGTCCCGTGAATATTAAACCATCAGGGGAAAGCACTCCCCTCACTTATACTGTTCTCCTGGTAACATGTCCCGTGTATATGAAACCATCAGGGGAACACACTCTCCTCAATTATACTGTTCACCAGCTGACATGTACCGGGTATATTAAAACATCAGGGGAACACACTCTCCTCACTTACACTGTTCACCTGGTAACATGTCCCGTGCGTGTTAAACCATCAGGGGAACACACTCTCCTCACTTATACTGTTCACCTGGTGTCATGTCCCGTCTGTATAAACCCATCAGGGGAACACACTCTCCTCACTTATACTGTTCACTTGGCAACATGTCCCGTGTATATTAATCCATCAGGGGAACACACTCTCCTGACTTATACTGTTCACCTTGTAACATGTCCCGTGTATATTAAACCATCAGGGGAACACACTCTCCTCTCTTTTCCTGTTCAGCTGGTAACATGTCCTGTGTGCATTAAACCATCAGAGCAACACACTCTCCTCACTTCTACTGTTCATCTGGTAACATGTCCCGTCAAAATTAAGCCATCAGGGGAACACAGTCTCCTCACTTATACTGTTCAACTGGTAACATGTCCTTTGCATATTTAACCATCAGGGGAAAACATTCTGCTCACTTATACTGTTCACCTGGTGCCATGTCCCGTGTGTATTAAACAATCAGGGGAACACACTCTCCTCACTTATACTTTTTACCCGGTGACATGTCCCGTGTGTGTTAAACAATCAGGGGAACACACTCTCCTCACTTATACTGTTCACCCGATGACATGTCCCGTGTGTATTAAACCATCAGGGGAACACACTCTCCTCACTTATACTGTTCACCTGGTGACATGTCCCGTCAGTATTAAACAATCAGGGGAACACACTCTCCTCAATTATACTGTTCACCTGGTAACATGTCCTGTGTATATTAAACCATCAGGGGAACACACTCTCCTCACTTATACTGTTCACCTGGTAACATGTCCTGTGTGTATTAAACCATCAGGGGAACACACTCTCCTCACTTATCCTGTTCACCTGGTAACATGTCCCGTTTATATTAAACCATCAGGGGAACACACTCTCCTCACTTATACTGTTCACCTGGTAACATGTCCCGTGAATATTAAACCATCAGGGGAAAGCACTCCCCTCACTTATACTCTTCTCCTGGTAACATGTCCCGTGTATATGAAACCATCAGGGGAACACACTCTCCTCACTTGTACTGTTCACCTGGTAACATGTCCCGTGTATATTAAAACTTCAGGGGAACACACTCTCCTCTCTTATACTGTTCATCTGGTAACATGTCCCGTCAGTATTAAACCATCGGGGGAACACAGTCTCCTCACTTATACTGTTCACCTGGTAACATGTCCTTTGCATATTTAACCATCAGGGGAAAACATTCTGCTCACTTATCCTGTTCACCTGGTGCCATGTCCCGTGTGTATTAAACAATCAGGGGAACACAATCTCCTCACTTATACTGTTCACCCGATGACATGTCCCGTGTGTATTAAACAATCAGGGGAACACACTCTCCTCACTTATACTTTTCACCTGGTAACATCTCCTGTGTATATTAAACCATCAGGGGAACACACTCTCCTCACTTATACTTTTCACCCGGTGACATGTCCCGTGTGTATTAAACAATCAGGGGAACACACTCTCCTCACTTATACTGTTCACCCGATGACATGTCCCGTGTATATTAAACAATCAGGGGAACACACTCTCCTCACTTATACTTTTCACCTGGTAACATCTCCTGTGTATATTAAACCATCAGGGGAACACACTCTCCTCACTTATACTGTTCACCTGGTAACTTGTCCCGTGTATATTAAACCATCAGGGGAACACACTCTCCTCACTTATACTGTTCACCTGGTGACATGTCCTGTCAGTATTAAACAATCAGTGGAACACACTCTACTCTCTTATACTGTTCACCTGGTAACTTGTCCCGTGTATATTAAACCATCAGGGGAACACACTCTCCTCACTTATACTGTTCACCTGGTAACATGTCCCGTGTATATTAAACCATCAGGGGAACACACTCTCCTCACTTATACTGTTCACCTAGTAACATGTCCCGTGAATATTAAACCATCAGGGGAAAGCACTCCCCTCACTTATACTGTTCTCCTGGTAACATGTCCCGTGTATATGAAACCATCAGGGGAACACACTCTCCTCAATTATACTGTTCACCTGGTAACATGTCCCGTGCGTGTTAAACCATCAGGGGAACACATTCTCCTCACTTATACTGTTCACCTGGTGACATGTCCCGTCTGTATTAACCCATCAGGGGAACACACGCTCCTCACGTATACTGTTGATCTGGTAACATGTCCCGTGTATATTAATCCATCAGGGGAACACACTCTCCTCACTTATACTGTTCACCTGGTAACATGTCCCGTGTATATTAAACCATCAGGGGAACACACTCTCCTCTCTTTACCTGTTCAGCTGGTAACATGTCCTGTGTGCATTAAACCATCAGAGGAACACACTCTCCTCACTTATACTGTTCATCTGGTAACATGTCCCGTCAGTATTAAGCCATCAGGGGAACACAGTCTCCTCACTTATACTGTTCAACTGGTAACATGTCCTTTGCATATTTAACCATCAGGGGAAAACATTCTGCTCAGTTATACTGTTCACCTGGTGCCATGTCCCGTGTGTATTAAACAATCATGGGAACACACTCTCCTCACTTATACTGTTCACCCGATGACATGTCCCGTGTGTATTAAACAATCAGGGGAACACACTCTCCTCACTTATACTGTTCACCTGGTAACATGTCCTGTGTATATTAAACCATCAGGGGAACACACTCTCTTCACTTATACTTTTTACCCGGTGACATGTCCCGTGTGTATTAAACAATCAGGGGAACACACTCTCCTCACTTATACTGTTCACACGAAGACATGTCCCGTGTGTATTAAACAATCAGGGGAACACACTCTCCTCACTTATACTGTTCACCTGGTAACATGTCCTGTGTATATTAAACCATCAGGGGAACACACTCTCCTCACTTATACTGTTCACCTGGTGACATGTCCCGACAGTATTAAACAATCAGGGGAACACACTCTCCTCAATTATACTGTTCACCTGGTAACATGTCCCATGTATATTAAACAATCAGGGGAACACACTCTCCTCACTTATACTTTTTACCCGGTGACATGTCCCGTGTGTATTAAACAATCAGGGGAACACACTCTCCTCACTTATACTGTTCACCCGATGACATGTTCCGTGTGTATTAAACAATCAGGGGAACACACTCTCCTCACTTATACTGTTCACCTGGTAACATGTCCTGTGTATATTAAACCATCAGGGGAACACACTCTCCTCACTTATACTGTTCACCTGGTAACATGTCCTGTGTGTATTAAACCATCAGGGGAACACACTCTCCTCACTGATACTGTTCACCTGGTAACATGTCCCGTGAATATTAAACAATCAGGGGAAAGCACTCCCCTCACTTATACTGTTCTCCTGGTAACATGTCCCGTGTATATGAAACCATCAGGGGAACACACTCTCCTCACTTATACTGTTCAGCTGGTAACATGTCCCGTCTGCATTAAACAATCAGGGGAACACACTCTCCTCACTTATACTGTTCACCTGGTAACATGTCCCGTGTATATTAAACCATCAGGGGAACACACTCTCCTCACTTTTACTTTTCACCCGGTGAAATGTCCCGTGTGTATTAAACAATCAGGGGAACACACTCTCCTCAATTATACTGTTCACCTGCTGACACGTCCCGTGTGTATTAAACAATCAGGGGAACACTCTCTCCTCACTTATACTTTTCACCTGGTAACATCTCCTGTGTATATTAAACCATCAGGGGAACACACTCTCCTCACTTATACTGTTCACCTGGTCACATGTCCTGTCAGTATTAAACAATCAGGGGAACACACTCTCCTCTCTTATACTGTTCACCTGGTAACTTGTCCCATGTATATTAAACCATCAGGGGAACACATTCTCCTCACTTATACTGTTCACCTGGTAACATGTCCTGTTTGTATTAAACAATCAGGGGAACACACTCTCCTCACTTATACTGTTCACCTGGTAACATGTCCTGTGTATATTAAACGATCAGGGGAAAGCACTCCCCTCACTTATACTGTTCTCCTGGTAACATGTCCCGTGCGTGTTAAACCATCAGGGGAACACACTCTCCTCACTTATACTGTTCACCTGGTGACATGTCCCGTCTGTATTAACCCCTCAGGGGATCACACTCTCCTCACGTATACTGTTGATTTGGTAACATGTCCCGTGTATATTAATCCATCAGGGGAACACACTCTCCTCACTTATACTGTTCACCTGGTAACATGTCCCGTGTATATTAAACCATCAGGGGAACACACTCTCCTCTCTTTACCTGTTCAGCTGGTAACATGTCCTGTGTGCATTAAACCATCAGAGGAACACATTCTCCTCACTTATACTGTTCATCTGGTAACATGTCCCGTCAGTATTAAGCCATCAGGGGAACACAGTCTCCTCACTTATACTGTTCAACTGGTAACATGTCCTTTGCATATTTAACCATCAGGGGAAAACATTCTGCTCACTTATACTGTTCACCTGGTGCCATGTCCCGTGTATATTAAACCATCAGGGGAACACACTCTCCTCACTTATACTGTTCACCTGGTAACATGTCCCGTGAATATTACACCATCAGGGGAAAGCACTCCCCTCACTTATACTGTTCTCCTGTTAACATGACCCGTGTATATGAAACCATCAGGGGAACACACTCTCCTCAATTATACTGTTCACCAGCTGACATGTACCGGGTATATTAAAACATCAGGGGAACACACTCTCCTCACTTACACTGTTCACCTGGTAACATGTCCCGTGCGTGTTAAACCATCAGGGGAACACACTCTCCTCACTTATACTGTTCACCTGGTAACATGTCCCGTGTATATTAATCCATCAGGGGAACACACTCTCCTGACTTATACTGTTCACCTTGTAACATGTCCCGTGTATATTAAACCATCAGGGGAACACACTCTCCTCTCTTTTCCTGTTCAGCTGGTAACATGTCCTGTGTGCATTAAACCATCAGAGGAACACACTCTCCTCACTTATACTGTTCATCTGGTAACATGTCCCGTCAGTATTAAGCCATCAGGGGAACACAGTCTCCTCACTTATACTGTTCAACTGGTAACATGTCCTTTGCAGATTTAACCATCAGGGGAAAACATTCTGCTCACTTATACTGTTCACCTGGTGCCATGTCCCGTGTGTGTTAAACAATCAGGGGAACACACTCTCCTCACTTATACTTTTTACCCGGTGACATGTCCCGTGTGTGTTAAACAATCAGGGGAACACACTCTCCTCACTTATACTGTTCACCCGATGACATGTCCCGTGTGTATTAAACAATCAGGGGAACACACTCTCCTCACTTATACTGTTCACCTGGTAACATGTCCTGTGTATATTAAACCATCAGGGGAACACACTCTCCTCACTTATACTGTTCACCTGGTGACATGTCCCGTCAGTATTAAACAATCAGGGGAACACACTCTCCTCAATTATACTGTTCACCTGGTAACATGTCCCATGTATATTAAACCATCAGGGGAACACACTCTCCTCACTTATACTGTTCACCTGGTAACATGTCCTGTGTGTATTAAACCATCAGGGGAACACACTCTCCTCACTTATTCTGTTCACCTGGTAACATGTCCCGTTTATATTAAACCATCAGGGGAACACACTCTCCTCACTTATACTGTTCACCTGGTAACATGTCCCGTGAATATTAAACCATCAGGGGAAAGCACTCCCCTCACTTATACTGTTCTCCTGGTAACATGTCCCGTGTATATGAAACCATCAGGGGAACACACTCTCCTCACTTGTACTGTTCACCTGGTAACATGTCCCGTGTATATTAAAACTTCAGGGGAACACACTCTCCTCTCTTATACTGTTCATCTGGTAACATGTCCCGTCAGTATTAAACCATCAGGGGAACACAGTCTCCTCACTTATACTGTTCACCTGGTAACATGTCCTTTGCATATTTAACCATCAGGGGAAAACATTCTGCTCACTGATACTGTTCACCTGGTGCCATGCCCCGTGTGTATTAAACAATCAGGGGAATACACTCTCCTCACTTATACTTTTAACCCGGTGACATGTCCCGTGTGTATTAAACAATCAGGGGAACACACTCTCCTCACTTATACTGTTCACCCGATGACATGTCCCGTGTGTATTAAACAATCAGGGGAACACACTCTCCTCACTTATACTTTTCACCTGGTTACATCTCCTGTGTATATTAAACCATTAGGGGAACACACTCTCCTCACTTATACTGTTCACCTGGTCACATGTCCTGTCAGTATTAAACAATCAGTGGAACACACTCTCCTCTCTTATACTGTTCACCTGGTAACTTGTCCCGTGTATATTAAACCATCAGGGGAACACACTCTCCTCACTTGTACTGTTCACATGGTGACATGTCCTGTCAGTATTAAACAATCAGGGGAACACACTATCCTCTCTTATACTGTTCACCTGGTAACTTGTCCCATGTATATTAAACCATCAGGGGAACACAATCTCCTCACTTATACTGTTCACCTGGTAACATGTCCTATTTGTATTAAACAATCAGGGGAACACACTCTCCTCACTTATACTGTTCACCTGGTAACATGTCCCGTGTATATTAAACCATCAGGGGAACACACTCTCCTCACTTATACTGTTCACCTAGTAACATGTCCCGTGAATATTAAACCATCAGGGGAAAGCACTCCCCTCACTTATACTGTTCTCCTGGTAACATGTCCCGTGTATATGAAACCATCAGGGGAACACACTCTCCTCACTTATACTGTTCACCTGGTAACATGTCCCGTGCGTGTTAAACCATCAGGGGAACACACTCTCCTCACTTATACTGTTCACCTGGTGACATGTCCCGTCTGTATTAACCCATCAGGGGAACACACTCTCCTCACGTATACTGTTGATCTGGTAACATGTCCCGTGTATATTAATCCATCAGGGGAACACACTCTCCTCACTTATACTGTTCACCTGGTAACATGTCCCGTGTATATTAAACCATCAGGGGAACACACTCTCCTCTCTTTACCTGTTCAGCTGGTAACATGTCCTGTGTGCATTAAACCATCAGAGGAACACACTCTCCTCACTTATACTGTTCATCTGGTAACATGTCCCGTCAGTATTAAGCCATCAGGGGAACACAGTCTCCTCACTTATACTGTTCAACTGGTAACATGTCCTTTGCATATTTAACCATCAGGGGAAAACATTCTGCTCACTTATACTGTTCACCTGGTGCCATGTCCCGTGTGTATTAAACAATCAGGGGAACACACTCTCCTCACTTATACTTTTTACCCGGTGACATGTCCCGTGTGTATTAAACAATCAGGGGAACACACTCTCCTCACTTATACTGTTCACCCGATGACATGTCCCGTGTGTATTAAACAATCAGGGGAACACACTCTCCTCACTTATACTGTTCACCTGGTAACATGTCCTGTGTATATTAAACCATCAGGGGAACACACTCTCCTCACTTATTCTGTTCACCTGGTGACATGTCCCGACAGTATTAAACAATCAGGGGAACACACTCTCCTCAATTATACTGCTCACCTGGTAACATGTCCCATGGAAATTAAACAATCAGGGGAACACACTCTCCTCACTTATACTTTTTACCCGGTGACATGTCCCATGTGTATTAAACAATCAGGGGAACACACTCTCCTCACTTATACTGTTCACCCGATGACATGTCCCGTGTGTATTAAACAATCAGGGGAACACACTCTCCTCACTTATACTGTTCACCTGGTAACATGTCCTGTGTATATTAAACCATCAGGGGAACACACTCTCCTCACTTATACTGTTCACCTGGTGACATGTCCCGTCAGTATTAAACAATCAGGGGAACACACTCTCCTCACTGAGACTGTTCACCTGGTAACATGTCCTGTTTGTATTAAACAATCAGGGGAATACACTCTCCTCACTTATACTGTTCACCTGGTAACATGCCCCGTGTATTTTAAACCATCAGGGGAACACACTCTCCTCACTTATACTGTTCACCTGGTAACATGTCCTGTGTGTATTAAACCATCAGGGGAACACACTCTCCTCACTTATACTGTTCACCTGGTAACATGTCCCGTGAATATTAAACCATCAGGGGAACACACTCTCCTCACTTATACTGTTCACCTGGTAACATGTCCTGTTTGTATTTAACAATCAGGGGAATACACTCCCCTCACTTATACTGTTCACCTGGTAACATGTCCCGTGTATATTAAACCATCAGGGGAACACACTCTACTCACTGATACTGTTCACCTGGTAACATGTCCCGTGAATATTAAACAATCAGGGGAAAGCACTCCCCTCACTTATACTGTTCTCCTGGTAACATGTCCCGTGTATATGAAACCATCAGGGGAACACACTCTCCTCACTTATACTGTTCAGCTGGTAACATGTCCCGTCTGCATTAAACAATCAGCGGAACACACTCTCCTCACTTATACTGTTCACCTGGTAACATGTCCCGTGTATATTAAACCATCAGGGGAACACACTCTCCTCACTTTTACTTTTCACCTGGTGAAATGTCCCGTGTGTATTAAACAATCAGGGGAACACACTCTCCTCACTTATACTTTTCACCTGGTGAAATGTCCCGTGTGTATTAAACAATCAGGGGAACACACTCTCCTCAATTATACTGTTCACCTGCTGACATGTCCCGGGTATATTAAAACATCAGTGGAACACACTCTCCTCACTTATACTGTTCACCTGGTAACAAGTCCCGTGCGTGTTAAACCACCAGGGGAACACACTCTCCTCACTTATACTGTTCACCTGGTGACGTGTCCCGTCAGTATAAAACAATCAGGGGAAAACACTCTCCTCACTTATAATGTTCACCTGGTGACATGTCCCGTGTATATTAAACCATCTGCGGAACACACTCTACTCACTTATACTATTCACCTTGTAACATGTCCCGTGTATATTAAACCATCAGGGGAACACACTCTCCTCACTTACACTGTTCACCTCGTGACATGTCACATCAGTATTAAGCAATCAGGGGAACACACTCTCCTCACTTATACTGTTCACCTGGTAACGTGTCCTGTGTGCATTAAATCATCAGTGGAACACACTCTCCTCACTTATACTGTTCACCGCGTGACATGTCCCGTCAGTATTAAACAATCAGGGGAACACACTCTCCTCACTTATACTGTTCACCTGGTAAAATGTCCCGTGTATAATAAACCATCAGGGTAACATACTCTCCTCACTTATACTGTTCACCTGGTAACATGTCCCGTGTATATTAAACCATCAGGGTAACACACTCTCCTCAATTCTATTCTTCACCTGGTGACATGTCCCGGGTATATTAAACAATCAGGGGAACACACTCTCCTCACTTATACTGTTCACCAGGTAACATGTCCCGTGAATATTAAACCATCAGGGGAACACACTCTCCTCACTTATACTGTTCACCTGGTAACATGTCCCGTGTGTATTAAACAATCAGGGGAACACACTCTCCTCACTTATACTGTTCACCTGGTAACATGTCCCTCGTATATTCAACCATCAGGGGAACGCACTCGCCTCACTTATACTGTTCACCTGGTAACATGTCCCGTGCGTGTTAAACCATCAGGGGAACACACTCTCCTCACTTATACTGTTCACCTGGTAACATGTCCCGTGAGTATTAAACAATCAGGGGAACACACTCTCCTCACTTATACTGTTCAGCTGGTAACATGTTCCGTGTGCATTAAACAATCAGGGGAACACACTCTCCTCACTTATACCGTTCACCTGATAACATGTCCCGTGTGTATTAAACAATCAGGGAAACACACTCTCCTCACTTATACTGTTCACCTGGTAACAATACCCGTGTATATTAAACCATCAGGGGAACACATTCTCCTCACTTATACTGTTCACCTGGTGAAATGTCCCGTGTGTATTAAACAATCAGGGGAACACACTCTCCTCAATTATACTGTTCACCTGCTGACATGTCCCGGGTATATTAAAACATCAGTGGAACACACTCTCCTCACTTATACTGTTCACCTGGTAACAAGTCCCGTGCGTGTTAAAGCACCAGGGGAACACACTCTCCTCACTTATACTGTTCACCTGGTGACGTGTCCCGTCAGTATAAAACAATCAGGGGAAAACACTCTCCTCACTTATAATGTTCACCTGGTAACATGTCCCGTGTGCATTAAACAATCAGGGGAGCACAATCTCCTCACTTATACTGTTCACCTGGTGAAATGTCCCGTGTGTATTAAACAATCAGGGGAACACACTCTCCTCACTTATACTGTTCACCTGGTGAAATGTCCCGTGTGTATTAAACAATCAGGGGAACACACTCTCCTCAATTATACTGTTCACCTGCTGACATGTCCCGGGTATATTAAAACATCAGTGGAACATACTCTCCTCACTTATACTGTTCACCTGGTAACAAGTCCCGTGCGTGTTAAAGCACCAGGGGAACACACTCTCCTCACTTATACTGTTCACCTGGTGACGTGTCCCGTCAGTATAAAACAATCAGGGGAAAACACTCTCCTCACTTATAATGTTCACCTGGTAACATGTCCCGTGTGTATTAAACAATCAGGGAAACACACTCTCCTCACTTATACTGTTCACCTGGTAACATGTCCCGTGTATCTTAAACCATCAGGGGAACACACTCTCCTCACTTATACTGTTCACCTGGTAACAAGTCCCGTGCGTGTTAAACCACCAGGGGAACACACTCTCCTCACTTATACTGTTCACCTGGTGACGTGTCCCGTCAGTATAAAACAATCAGGGGAAAACACTCTCCTCACTTATAATGTTCACCTGGTGACATGTCCCGTGTATATTAAACCATCTGCGGAACACACTCTACTCACTTATACTATTCACCTTGTAACATGTCCCGTGTATATTAAACCATCAGGGGAACACACTCTCCTCACTTACACTGTTCACCTCGTGACATGTCACATCAGTATTAAGCAATCAGGGGAACACACTCTCCTCACTTATACTGTTCACCTGGTAACGTGTCCTGTGTGCATTAAATCATCAGGGGAACACACTCTCCTCACTTATACTGTTCACCTGGTGACGTGTCCCGTCAGTATAAAACAATCAGGGGAAAACACTCTCCTCACTTATAATGTTCACCTGGTGACATGTCCCGTGTATATTAAACCATCTGCGGAACACACTCTACTCACTTATACTATTCACCTTGTAACATGTCCCGTGTATATTAAACCATCAGGGGAACACACTCTCCTCACTTACACTGTTCACCTCGTGACATGTCCCGTCAGTATTAAACAATCAGGGGAACACACTCTCCTCACTTATACTGTTCACCTGGTAAAATGTCCCGTGTATAATAAACCATCAGGGTAACATACTCTCCTCACTTATACTGTTCACCTGGTAACATGTCCCGTGTATATTAAACCATCAGGGTAACACACTCTCCTCAATTCTATTCTTCACCTGGTGACATGTCCCGGGTATATTAAACAATCAGGGGAACACACTCTCCTCACTTATACTGTTCACCAGGTAACATGTCCCGTGAATATTAAACCATCAGGGGAACACACTCTCCTCACTTATACTGTTCACCTGGTAACATGTCCCGTGTGTATTAAACAATCAGGGGAACACACTCTCCTCACTTATACTGTTCACCTGGTAACATGTCCCGTGTGTATTAAACAATCAGGGGAACACACTCTCCTCACTTATACCGTTCACCTGATAACATGTCCCGTGTGTATTAAACAATCAGGGGAACACACTCTCCTCACTTATACCGTTCACCTGATAACATGTCCCGTGCGCATTAAACCATCAGGGGAACCCACTCTCCTCACTTATACTGTTCACCTGGTAACAATACCCGTGTATACTAAACCATCAGGGCAACACACTGTCCTCACTTATACTGTTCACCTGGTGAAATGTCCCGTGTGTATTAAACAATCAGGGGAACACACTCTCCTCACTTACACTGTTCACCTGGTGAAATGTCCCGTGTGTATTAAACAATCAGGGGAACACACTCTCCTCAATTATACTGTTCACCTGCTGACATGTCCCGGGTATATTAAAACATCAGTGGAACACACTCTCCTCACTTATACTGTTCACCTGGTAACAAGTCCCGTGCTTGTTAAACCACCAGGGGAACACACTCGCCTCACTTATACTGTTCACCTGGTGACGTGTCCCGTCAGTATAAAACAATCAGGGGAAAACACTCTCCTCACTTATAATGTTCACCTGGTGACATGTCCCGTGTATATTAAACCATCTGCGGAACACACTCTACTCACTTATACTGTTCACCTGGTAACATGTCCCGTGCGTGTTAAACCATCAGGGGAACTCACTCTCCTCACTTCTAATGTACACCTGGTTACATGTCCCGTGTGCATTAAACAATCAGGGATCACACTCTCCTCAATTACACTGTTCACCTGGTAACATGTCCCGTGTATATTAAACCATCAGGGGAACACACTCTCCTCACTTACACTGTTCACCTCGTGACATGTCCCGTCAGTATTAAGCAATCAGGGGAACACACTCTCCTCACTTATACTGTTCACCTGGTAACGTGTCCTGTGTGCATTAAATCATCAGGGGAACACACTCTCCTCACTTATACTGTTCACCTCGTGACATGTCCCGTCAGTATTAAACAATCAGGGGAACACACTCTCCTCACTTATACTGTTCACCTGGTAAAATGTCCCGTGTATAATAAACCATCAGGGTAACACACTCTCCTCAATTCTATTCTTCACCTGGTGACATGTCCCGGGTATATGAAACAATCAGGGGAACACACTCTCCTCACTTATACTGTTCTCCTGGTAATATGTCCCGTGTATATTAAACAATCAGGGGAGCACACACTCCTCAATTATACTGTTCACCTGGTAACATTTCCCGTGAGTATTAAACAATCAGGGGAACACACTCTCCTCACTTATACTGTTCACCTGGTGACATGTCCCGTCTGTATTAACCCATCAGCTGAACACCCTCGCCTCACTTATACTGCTCACCTGGTAACATGTCCCGTGTATATTAAACCATCAGGGGAACACACTCTCCTCACTTATACTGTTCACCTGGTGACATGTCCTGTCTGTATTAACCCATCAGGTGAACACACTCTCCTCACTTATACTGTTCATCTGGTAACATGTCCCGTGTATATTAAACCATCAGGGGAACACACTCTCCTCACTTATACTGTTCACCTGGTAACATGTCCAGTGTGCATTCAACCATCAGAGGAACACACTCTCATCACTTATACTGTTCATCTGGTAACATGTCCCGTCAGTATGAAACCATCAGAGGAACACACTCTCATCACTTATACTGTTCACCTGGTAACATGTCCTGTGTGCATTCAACCATCAGAGGAACACACTCTCTTCACTTATACTGTTCACATGGTAACATGTCCTTTGCATATTTAACCATCAGGGGAAAACATTCTGCTCACTTATACTGTTCACCTGGTGACATGTCCCTTATGTATTAAACAATCAGGGGAACACACTCTCCTCACTTATACTTTTTAACCGGTGACATGTCCCGTTTGTATTAAACAATCAGGGGAACACACTCTCCTCACTTATACTGTTCACCTGCTGACATGTCCCGGGTATATTAAACCATCAGGGGAACACACTCTCGTCACTTATACTGTTCACCTGGTAACAAGTCCCGTGCGTGTTAAACCATTAGTGGAACACACTCTCCTCACTTATAATGTTTACCTGGTGACATGTCCCGTGTGTATTAAACCATCAGCAGAACACACTCTACTCACTTATACTGTTCACCTGGTGACATGTCCCGTGTGTATTAAACAATCAGGGGAACTCACTCTCCTCACTTATAATGTTCACCTGGTAACATGTCCCGTGTGTATTAAACAATCAGGGGAGCACAATCTCCTCACTTATACTGTTCACCTGGTAACATGTCCTGTGAATATTAAACCATCAGGGGAAAGCACTCTCCTCACTTATGCTCTTCACCTGGTAACATGTCCCGTGTGCATTAAATCATTAGGGGAACACACTCTCCTCACTTACACTGTTCACCTCGTGACATGTCCCATCAGTATTAAACAATCAGGGGATCACACTCTCCCCAATTATACTGTTCACCTGGTAACATGTCCCGTGTGTATTAAACAATCAGGGAAACACACACTCCTCACTTATACTGTTCACCTGGAAACATGTCCCGTGTATATTAAACCATCAGGGGAACACACTCTCCTCACTTATACTTTTCACCTGGGATCATGTCCCGTGTGCTTTAAACCATCAGGGGAACCCACTCTCCTCACTTATACTGTTCACCTGGTAACAATACCCGTGTATATTAAACCATCAGGGGAACACACTCTCCTCACTTATACTGTTCACCTGGTGAAATGTCCCGTGTGTATTAAACAATCAGGGGAACACACTCTCCTCACTTATACTGTTCACCTGGTGAAATGTCCCGTGTGTATTAAACAATCAGGGGAACACACTCTCCTCAATTATACTGTTTACCTGCTGACATGTCCCGGGTATATTAAACCATCAGGGGAACACACTTTCCTCACTTATACTGTTCACCTGGTAACAAGTCCCGTGCGTGTTAAACCACCAGGGGAACACACTCTCCTCACTTATACTGTTCACCTGGTGACGTGTCCCGTCAGTATAAAACAATCAGGGGAAAACACTCTCCTCACTTATAATGTTCACCTGGTGACATGTCCCGTGTATATTAAACCATCTGCGGAACACACTCTCCTCACTTATACTGTTCACCTGGTAACATGTCCCGTGCGTATTAAACCATCAGGGGAACTCACTCTCCTCACTTCTAATGTACACCTGGTGACAGGTCCCGTGTGCATTAAACAATCAGGGGATCACACTCTCCTCAATTACACTGTTCACCTGGTAACATGTCCCGTGTATATTAAACCATCAGGGGAACACACTCTCCTCACGTACACTGTTCACCTCGTGACATGTCCCGTCAGTATTAAGCAATCAGGGGAACACACTCTCCTCACTTATACTGTTCACCTGGTAACGTGTCCTGTGTGCATTAAATCATCAGGGGAACACACTCTCCTCACTTATACTGTTCACCTCGTGACATGTCCCGTCAGTATTAAACAATCAGGGGAACACACTCTACTCACTTATACTGTTCACCTGGTAAAATGTCCCGTGTATAATAAACCATCAGGGTAACACACTCTCCTCACTTATACTGTTCACCTGGTAACATGTCCCGTGTATATTAAACCATCAGGGTAACAGACTCTCCTCAATTCTATTCTTCACCTGGTGACATGTCCCGGGTATATTAAACAATCAGGGGAACACACTCTCCTCACTTATACTGTTCACCTGGTAATATGTCCCGTGTATATTAAACAATCAGGGGAACACACACTCCTCAATTATACTGTTCACCTGGTAACATGTCCCGTGTATATTAAACCATCAGGGGAACACACTCTCCTCACTTATACTGTTCACCTGGTAACATGTCCCGTGTGTATTAAACAATCAGGGGAACACACTCTCCTCACTTATACTGTTCACCTGGTAACATGTCCCGTGCGTGTTAAACCATCAGGGGAACACACTCTCCTCACTTATACTGTTCACCTGGTAACATGTCCCGAGAGTATTAAACAATCAGGGGAACACACTCTCCTCACTTATACTGTTCACCTGGGAACATGTCCCGTGTATATTAAACCATCAGGGGAACACACTCTCCTCACTTATACTGTTCACCTGGTAACATTTCCCTCGTATATTGAACCATCAGGGGAACACACTGTTCTCACTTATACTGTTCACCTGGTAACATGCCCCGTGTATATTAAACAATCAGGGGAACACACACTCCTCACTTATACTGTTCACCTGGGAACATGTCCCGTGTATATTAAACCATCAGGGGAACACACTCTCCTCACTTATACTGTTCACCTGGTAACATGTCCAGTGTGTATTAAACCATCAGGGGAACACACTCTCCTCACTGATACAGTTCACCTGGTAACATGTCCCGTGTGCATTAAACAATCAGGGGATCACACTCTCCTCAATTACACTGTTCACCTGGTAACATGTCCCGTGTATATTAAACCATCAGGGGAACACACTCTCCTCACTTACACTGTTCACCTCGTGACATGTCCCGTCAGTATTAAGCAATCAGGGGAACACACTCTCCTCACTTATACTGTTCACCTGGTAACGTGTCCTGTGTGCATTAAATCATCAGGGGAACACACTCTCCTCACTTATACTGATCACCTGGTAACATGTCCCGTCAGTATTAAACAATCAGGGGAACACACTCTCCTCACTTATACTGTTCACCTCGTGACATGTCCCGTCAGTATTAAACAATCAGGGGAACACACTTTCCTCACTTATACTGTTCACCTGGTAAAATGTCCCGTGTATAATAAAATATCAGGGTAACACACTCTCCTCACTTTTTCTGTTCACCTGGTAACATGTCCCGTGTATATTAAACCATCAGGGTAACACACTCTCCTCAATTCTATTCTTCACCTGGTGACATGTCCCGGGTATATTAAACAATCAGGGGAACACATTCTCCTCATTTATACTGTTCACCTGGTAATATGTCCCGTGTATATTAAACAATCAGGGGAACACACACTCCTCAATTATGCAGTTCACCTGGTAACATGTCCCGTGCATATTAAACCATCAGGGGAACACACTCTCCTCACTTATACTGTTCACCTGGTAACATGTCCCGTGTGTATTAAACAATCAGGGGAACACACTCTCCTCACTTATACTGTCCACCTGGTAACATGTCCCGTGCGTGTTAAACCATCAGGGGAACACACTCTCCTCACTTATACTGTTCACCTGGTAACATGTCCCGAGAGTATTAAACAATCAGGGGAACACACTCTCCTCACTTATACTGTTCACCTGGTAACATGTCTTTTGCATATTTAACCATCAGGGGAACACACTCTCCTCACTTATACTGTTCACCTGGTAACATGTCCTGCGTGCATTAAACCATCAGAGGAACAAACTCTCCTCACTTATACTGTTCATCTGGTAACATGTCCCGTCAGTATTAAACCATCAGGGGAACACACTCTCCTCACTGAAACTGTTCACCTGGTAACATGTCCTTTGCATATTTAACCATCAGGAGAAAACATTCTGCTCACTTATACTGTTCACCTGGTGACATGTCCCTTATGTATTAAACAATCAGGCAAACACACTCTCCTCACTTATACTGTTCACCTGGTAACATGTCCTTTGCATATTTAACCATCAGGGGAACACACTCTCCTCAATTATACTGTTCACCTGGTAACAAGTCCCGTGCGTGTTAAACCATCAGGGGAACACACTCTCCTCACTTATAATGTTCACCTGGTGACATGTCCCGTGTGTATTAAACAATCAGGGGATCACACTCTCCTCCATTATAGTGTTCACCTGCTGACATGTCCCGTGTATATTAAACCATCAGGGGAACACACTCTCCTCACTTATACTGTTCACCTGGTAACATTTCCCTCGTATATCAAACCATCAGGGGAACACACTCGCCTCACTTATACTGTTCACCTGGTAACATGTCCCGTGCGTGTTAAACCATCAGGGGAACACACTCTCCTCAGTTATACTGTTCACCTGGTAACATGTCCCGTGCATGTTAAACCATCAGGGGAACACACTCTCCTCACTTATACTGTTCACCTGGTAACATGTCCCGTGAGTATTAAACCATCAGGGGAACACATTCTCATCACTTATACTGTTCACCTGGTAACATGTCCCGTGCGTGTTAAACCATCAGGGGAACACACTCTCCTCAGTTATACTGTTCACCTGGTAACATGTCCCGTGCATGTTAAACCATCAGGGGAACACACTCTCCTCACTTATACTGTTCACCTGGTAACATGTCCCGTGAGTATTAAACCATCAGGGGAACACACTCTCCTCACTTATACTGTTCACCTGGTAACATGTCCCGTGTATATTAAACCATCAGGGGAACACACTCTCCTCACTCATACTGTTCACCTGGTAACATGTCCTGTGTGTATTAAACCATCAGGGGAACACACTCTCCTCACTTATACTGTTCACCTGGTAACATGTCCCGTGTATATTAAACCATCAGGGGAACACACTCTCCTCACTCATACTGTTCACCTGGTAACATGTCCTGTGTGTATTAAACCATCAGGGGAACACACTCTCCTCACTTATACTGTTCACCTGGTAACATGTCCCGTGCGTGTTAAACCATCAGGGGAACACACTCTCCTCACTCATACTGTTCATCTGGTAACATGTCCTGTGTGTATTAAACCATCAGGGGAACACACTCTCCTCACTTATACTGTTCACCTGGTAACATGTCCCGTGCGTGTTAAACCATCAGGGGAACACACTCTCCTCACTTATACTGTTCACCTGGTAACATGTCCCGTGAGTATAAAACAATCAGGGGAACACACTCTCCTCACTTATATTGTTCACCTGGTAACATGTCCCGTCTGTATTAACCCATCAGGTGAACACACTCGCCTCACTTATACTGTTCACCTGGTAACATGTCCCGTGTATATTAAACCATCAGGGGAACACACTCTCCTCACTTATACTGTTCACCTGGTGACATGTCCCGTCTGTATTAACCCATCAGGTGAACACACTCTCCTCACTTATACTGTTCATCTGGTAACATGTCCCGTGTATATTAAACCATCATGGGAACACTCTCTCCTCACTTATACTGTTCACCTGGTAACATGTCCCGTGCGTGTTAAACCATCAGGGGAACACACTCTCCTCACTTACACTGTTCACCTGGTAACATGTCCCGTGCGTGTTAAACCATCAGGGGAGAACACTCTCCTCACTTATTCTGTTCACCTGGTAACATGTCCCGTGCGTGTTAAACCATCAGGGGAGCACACTCTCCTCACTTATACTGTTCACCTGGTAATATGCCCAGTGTATATTAAACTATCAGGGGAACACACTCTCCTCACTTATACTGTTCGCCTGGTAACATGTCCCGTGCGTGTTAAACCATCAGGGGAGCACACTCTCCTCACTTATACTGTTCACCTGGTAACATTTCCCTCGTATATTAAACAATCAGGGGAACACACTCTCCTCACTTACACTGTTCACCTGGTAACATTTCCCTCATATATTAAACCATCAGGGGAACACACTCTCCTCACTTATACTGTTCACCTGGTAACATTTCCCTCATATATTAAACCATCAGGGGAACACACTCTCCTCACTTATACTGTTCACCTGGTAACATGTCCCGTGCGTGTTAAACCATCAGGGGAACACACTCTCCTCACTTATACTGTTCACCTGGTAACATGTCCCGTGCGTGTTAAACCATCAGGGGAACACACTCTCCTCACTTATACTGTTCTCCTGGTAACATGTCCCGTGTGTATGAAACCATCAGGGGAACACACTCTCCTCACTTATACTGTTCACCTGGTAACATGTCCCGTGTGCATTAAACAATCAGGGGAACACACTCTCCTCACTTATACCGTTCACCTGATAACATGTCCCGTGTGTATTAAACCATCAGGGGAACACACTCTCCTCACTTTTTCTGTTCAAATGCTGATATGCCCTGTGTGTATTAAACAATCAGGGGAACACACTCTCCTCACTTATACTGTTCACCTGGTAACATGTCCCGTGTATATGAAACCATCAGGGCAACACAATCTCCTCACTTATACTGTTCACCTGGTAACATGTCCCGTGTGCATTAAACAATCAGGGGAACACACTCTCCTCACTTATACCGTTCACCTGGTAACATGTCCCGTGTGCATTAAACAATCAGGGGAACACACTCGCCTCACTTATACTGTTCACCTGGTAACATGTCCTGTGTGCATTTAACCATCAGGGGAACACATTCTCCTCACTTATACTGTTCACCTGGTAACATGTCCCGTGCGTGTTAAACCATCAGGGGAACACACTCTCCTCAGTTATACTGTTCACCTGGTAACATGTCCCGTGCATGTTAAACCATCAGGGGAACACACTCTCCTCACTTATACTGTTCACCTGGTAACATGTCCCGCGCGTATTAAACAATCAGGGGAACACACTCTCCTCACTTATACTGTTCACCTGGTGACATGTCCCGGGTATATTAAACAATCAGGGGACACACTCTCCTCACTTATACTGTTCACCTGGTAAAATGTCCCGTGTATAATAAACCATCAGGTGTACACACACTCCTCACTTATACTGTTCACCTGGTAACATGTCCCGTGTATATTAAACCATCAGGGGAACACACACTCCTCACTTATACTGTTCACCTGGTAACATGTCCCGTGTATATTAAACCATCAGGGGAACACATTCTCCTCACTTATACTGTTCACCTGGTAACATGTCCCGTGAGTATTAAACCATCAGGGGAACACACTCTCCTCACTTATACTGTTCACCTGGTAACATTTCCCTCGTATATTAAACCATCAGGGGAACACACTCTCCTCACTTATACTGTTCACCTGGTAACATGTCCCGTGCGTGTTAAACCATCAGGGGAACACACTCTCCTCACTTATACTGTTCACCTGGTAACATGTCCCGTGCGTGTTAAACCATCAGGGGAACACACTCTCCTCACTTATACTGTTCACCTGGTAAATTGTCCCGTGAGTATAAAACCATCAGGGGAACACACTCTCCTCACTTACACTGTTCACCTGGTAACTTTTCCCTCATATATTAAACCATCAGGGGAACACACTCTCCTCACTTATACTGTTCACCTGGTAACATGTCCCGTGCGTGTTAAACCATCAGGGGAACACACTCTCCTCACTTATATTGTTCACCTAGTGACATGTCCCGTCTGTATTAACCCATTAGGTGAACACACTCGCCTCACTTATACTGTTCACCTGGTAACATGTCCCGTGTATATTAAACCATCAGGGGAACACACTCTCCTCACTTATACTGTTCACCTGGTGACATGTCCCGTCTGTATTAACCCATCAGGTGAACACACTCTCCTCACTTATACTGTTCATCTGGTAACATGTCCCGTGTATATTAAACCATCATGGGAACACTCTCTCCTCACTTATACTGTTCACCTGGTAACATGTCCCGTGCGTGTTAAACCATCATGGGAACACACTCTCCTCACTTACACTGTTCACCTGGTAACATGTCCCGTGCGTGTTAAACCATCAGGGGAGAACACTCTCCTCACTTATTCTGTTCACCTGGTAACATGTCCCGTGCGTGTTAAACCATCAGGGGAGCACACTCTCCTCACTTATACTGTTCATCTGGTAACATGTCCCGTGTATATTAAACTATCAGGGGAACACACTCTCCTCACTTATACAGTTCATCTGGTAACATGTCCCGTGTATATTAAACTATCAGGGGAACACACTCTCCTCACTTATACTGTTCACCTGGTAATATGTCCAGTGTATATTAAACAATCAGGGGAACACACTCTCCTCACTTATACTCTTCATCTGGTAACATGTCCCGTGTATATTAAACTATCAGGGGAACACACTCTCCTCACTTATACTGTTCACCTGGTAATATGTCCAGTGTATATTAAACTATCAGGGGAACACACTCTCCTCACTTATACTGTTCACCTGGTAACATGTCCCGTGCGTGTTAAACCATCAGGGGAACACACTCTCCTCACTTATACTGTTCACCTGGTAACATTTCCCTCGTATATTAAACAATCAGGGGAACACACTCTCCTCACTTACACTGTTCACCTGGTAACATTTCCCTCATATATTAAACCATCAGGGGAACACACTCTCCTCACTTATACTGTTCACCTGGTAACATTTCCCTCATATATTAAACCATCAGGGGAACACACTCTCCTCACTTATACTGTTCACCTGGTAACATGTCCCGTGCGTGTTAAACCATCAGGGGAACACACTCTCCTCACTTATACTGTTCACCTGGTAACATGTCCCGTGCGTGTTAAACCATCAGGGGAACACACTCTCCTCACTTATACTGTTCTCCTGGTAACATGTCCCGTGTGTATGAAACAATCAGGGGAACACACACTCCTCACTTATACTGTTCACCTGGTAACATGTCCCGTGTGCATTAAACAATCAGGGGAACACACTCTCCTCACTTATACCGTTCACCTGATAACATGTTCCGTGTGTATTAAACCATCAGGGGAACACACTCTCCTCACTTTTTCTGTTCAAATGCTGATATGCCCTGTGTGTATTAAACAATCAGGGGAACACACTCTCCTCACTTATACTGTTCACCTGGTAACATGTCCCGTGTGCATTAAACAATCAGGGGAACACACTCTCCTCACTTATACTGTTCACCTGGTATCATATCCCGTGAGTATTAAACAATCAGGGGAACACACTCTCCTCACTTATACTGTTCACCTGGTAATATGTACCGTGTATATTAAACAATCAGGGGAACACACACTCCTCACTTATACTGTTCACCTGGTAACATGTCCCGTGTATATTAAACCATCAGGGGAACACACTGTCCTCAATTATCCTGTTCACCTGGTAACATTTCCCTCGTATATTAAACCATCAGGGGAACACACTCGCCTCACTTATACTGTTGACCTGGTAACATGTCCCGTGTGTATTAAACAATCAGGGGAACACAATCTGCTCACTTATACTGTTCACCTGGTAACATGTCCCGTGATTATTAAACAATCAGGGGAACACACTCTCCTCACTTATTCTGTTCGCCTGGTAACATGTCCCGTGATTATTAAACAATCAGGGGAACACACTCTCCTCACTTATACTGTTCACCTGGTAACATGTCCCGTGCGTGTTAAACCATCAGGGGAACACACTCTCCTCACTTATTCTGTTCACCTGGTAACATGTCCCGTGAGTATTAAACAATCAGGGGAACACACTCTCCTCACTTACACTGTTCACCTGGTAATATGTCCAGTGTATATTAAACAATCAGGGGAACACACTCTCCTCACTTCTACTGTTCACCTGGTAATATGTCCAGTGTATATTAAACCATCAGGGGAACACACTCTCCTCACTTATACTGTTCACCTGGTAACATGTCCCGTGCGTGTTAAACCATCAGGGGAACACACTCTCCTCACTTATACTGTTCACCTGGTGACATCTTCCGTGAGTATTAAACAATCAGGGGAACTCACTCTCCTCACTTATACTGTTTTAGCTGGTAACATTTCCCTGGTATATTAAACCATCAGGGGAACACACTCTTCTCGCTTACACTATTCACCTGGTAACATGTCAACTGTGCATTAAACCATTAGGGGAACACACTCTCCTCACTTATACTTTTCACCTGGTAACATTTCCCTGGTATTTTAAACCATCAGGGGAACACACTCTCCTCACTTATACTGTTCACCTGGTAACATTTCCCTCGTATATTAAACCATCAGGGGAACACACTCTCCTCACTTATACTGTTCACCTGGTAACATTTCCCTCGTATATTAAACCATCAGGGGAACACACTCTCCTCACTTATACTGTTCACCTGGTAACATGTCCCGTGTGTATTAAACAATCAGGGGAACACACTCTCCTCACTTATACTGTTCACCTGCTGACATGTTCCGGCTATAGTAAAACATCAGGGGAACACACTCTCCTCACTTATACTGTTCACCTGGTAACATGTCCCCTGTATATTAAACCATCAGGGGAACACAGTCTCCTCACTTATACTGTTCATCTGGTAACATGTTCCGTGTATATTAAACCATCAGGGGAACACACTCTCCTCAGTTATACTGTTCACCTGGTGACATGTCCCGTGTTTATTAAACCATCAGGGGAACACACTCTCCTCACTTATACTGTTCATCTGTTAACATGTCCCCTGTATACTAAACCATCAGGGGAACACACTCTCCTCACTTATACTGTTCACCTGGTAACATGTCCCGTGTATATTAAACCATCAGGGGAACACACTCTCCTCACTTATACTGTTCACCTGGTAACATGTCCCGTGTATATTAAACCATCAGGGGAACACACTCTCCTCACTTATACTGTTCACCTGTTAACATGTCCCGTCTGTATTAACCCATCAGGTGAACACACTCTCCTCACTTATACTGTTCACCTGGTAACATGTCCCGTCTGTATTAACCCATCAGGTGAACACACTCTCCTCACTTATACTGTTCATCTGGTAACATGTCCCGTGTGTATTAAACAATCAGGGGAACACACTCTCCTCACTTATACTGTTCACCCGATGACATGTCCCGTGTGTATTAAACAATCAGGGGAACACACTCTCCTCACTTATACGGTTCACCTGGTAACATGTCCTGTGTATATTAAACCATCAGGGGAACACACTCTCCTCACTTATACTGTTCACCTGGTGACATGTCCCGTCAGTATTAAACAATCAGGGGAACACACTCTCCTCAATTATAATGTTCACCTGGTAACATGACCCGTGCGTGTTAAACCATCAGGGGAACACACTCTCCTCACTTATACTGTTCGGCTGGTGACATGTCCCGTCAGTATTAAACAATCAGGGGAACACACTCTCCTCACTTATACTGTTCACCTGGTAACATGTCCCGTGTACATTAAACCATCAGGGGAACACACTCTCCTCACTTATACTGTTCACCTGGTAACATGTCCCGTGTACATTAAACCATCAGGGGAACACACTCTCCTCACTTATACTGTTCACCTGGTAACATGTCCTGTTTATATTAAACCATCAGGGGAACACACTCACCTCACTTATACAGTTCTCCTGGTAACATGCCCTGTGTGTATTAAACAATCAGGGGAACTCACTCTCCTCACTTATACTGTTCACCTGGTAACATGTCCCGTGTGTATTAAACAATCAGGGGAAGACACTCTCCTCACTTATACTTTTCACCTGGGAACATGTCCCGTGTGCATTAAACCATCAGGGGAACACACTCTCCTCACTTATACTGTTCACCTGGTGAAATGTCCCGTGTGTATTAAACAATCAGGGGAACAGACTCTCCTCACTTATACAGTTCACCTGGTGAAATGTCCCGTGTGTATTAAACAATCAGGGGAAGACACTCTCCTCACTTATACTTTTCACCTGGGAACATGTCCCGTGTGCATTAAACCATCAGGGGAACACACTCTCCTCACTTATACAGTTCACCTGGTGAAATGTCCCGTGTGTATTAAACAATCAGGGGAACAGATTCTCCTCACTTATACAGTTCACCTGGTGAAATGTCCCGTGTGTATTAAACAATCAGGGGAACACACTCTCCTCACATATACTTTTCACCTGGGAACATGTCCCGTGTGCATTAAACCATCAGGGGAACACACTCTCCTCACTTATACAGTTCACCTGGTGAAATGTCCCGTGTGTATTAAACAATCAGGGGAACACACTCTCCTCACTTATACTGTTCACCTGGTAACATGACCCGTGTATATTAAACCATCAGGGGACCACAATCTCCTCACTTATACAGTTCACCTGGTAACATGTCCCGTGTGTTTTAAACAATCAGGAGAACACACTCTCCTCAATTATACTGTTCACCTGGTTACATGTCCCGTGTATATTAAACCATCAGGGGAACACACTCTCCTCACTTAGACTGTTCACCTGGTGACATGTCCCGTGTATATTAAACCATCAGGGGAACACACTCTCCTCACTTATACTGTTCACCTGGTAACATGTCCTGTGTGCATTAAATCATCAGGGGAACACACTCTCCTCACTTATACTGTTCATCTGGTAACATGTCCCGTCAGTATTAAACCATCAGGGGAACACACCCTCCTCACTTATACTGTTCACCTGGTAACATGTCCCGTGTATATTAAACCATCATGGGAACACACTCTCCTCACTTATACTGTTCACCTGGTAACATGTCCCGTGTGTATTAAACCATCAGGGGAACACACTCTCCTCACTTATACTGTTAACCTGGAAACATGTCCCGTGTATATTAAACCATCAGGGGAACACACGCTCCTCACTTATACTGTTCACCTGGAAACATGTCCCGTGTATATTAAACCAACAGGGGAACCCACTCTGCTCACTTATACTGTTCACCTGGTAACATGTCCCGTGTATATTAAACCATCAGGGGAACACACTCTCCTCACTTATACTGTTCACCTGGTAGCACGTCCCGTGTATATTAAACCATCAGGGGAACACACTCTCCTCACTTATACTGTTCACCAGGTGACATGTCCCGTGTGTATTAAACCATCAGGGGAACACACTCTCCTCACTTATACTGTTCATCTGGTAACATGTCCCGTGCGTGTTAAACCATCAGGGGAACACACTCCCCTCACTTATACTGTTCACCTGGTAACATGTCCCGTGCGTGTTAAACCATCAGGGGAACACACTCTCCTCACTTATACTGTTCACCTGGTAAATTGTCCCGTGAGTATAAAACAATCAGGGGAACACACTCTCCTCACTTATATTGTTCACCTGGTGACATGTCCCGTCTGTATTAACCCATCAGGTGAACACACTCGCCTCACTTATACTGTTCACCTGGTAACATGTCCCGTGTATATTAAACCATCAGGGGAACACACTCTCCTCACTTATACTGTTCACCTGGTGACATGTCCCGTCTGTATTAACCCATCAGGTGAACACACTCTCCTCACTTATACTGTTCATCTGGTAACATGTCCCGTGTATATTAAACCATCATGGGAACACTCTCTCCTCACTTATACTGTTCACCTGGTAACATGTCCCGTGCGTGTTAAACCATCATGGGAACACACTCTCCTCACTTACACTGTTCACCTGGTAACATGTCCCGTGCGTGTTAAACCATCAGGGGAGAACACTCTCCTCACTTATTCTGTTCACCTGGTAACATGTCCCGTGCGTGTTAAACCATCAGGGGAGCACACTCTCCTCACTTATACTGTTCATCTGGTAACATGTCCCGTGTATATTAAACTATCAGGGGAACACACTCTCCTCACTTATACTGTTCATCTGGTAACATGTCCCGTGTATATTAAACTATCAGGGGAACAAACTCTCCTCACTTATACTGTTCACCTGGTAATATGTCCAGTGTATATTAAACAATCAGGGGAACACACTCTCCTCACTTATACTGTTCATCTGGTAACATGTCCCGTGTATATTAAACTATCAGGGGAACACACTCTCCTCACTTATACTGTTCACCTGGTAATATGTCCAGTGTATATTAAACTATCAGGGGAACACACTCTCCTCACTTATACTGTTCACCTGGTAACATGTCCCGTGCGTGTTAAACCATCAGGGGAACACACTCTCCTCACTTATACTGTTCACCTGGTAACATTTCCCTCGTATATTAAACAATCAGGGGAACACACTCTCCTCACTTACACTGTTCACCTGGTAACATTTCCCTCATATATTAAACCATCAGGGGAACACACTCTCCTCACTTATACTGTTCACCTGGTAACATTTCCCTCATATATTAAACCATCAGGGGAACACACTCTCCTCACTTATACTGTTCACCTGGTAACATGTCCCGTGCGTGTTAAACCATCAGGGGAACACACTCTCCTCACTTATACTGTTCACCTGGTAACATGTCCCGTGCGTGTTAAACCATCAGGGGAACACACTCTCCTCACTTATACTGTTCTCCTGGTAACATGTCCCGTGTGTATGAAACCATCAGGGGAACACACTCTCCTCACTTATACTGTTCACCTGGTAACATGTCCCGTGTGCATTAAACAATCAGGGGAACACACTCTCCTCACTTATACTGTTCACCTGGTAACATGTCCCGTGCGTGTTAAACCATCAGGGGAACACACTCTCCTCACTTATACTGTTCACCTGGTAAATTGTCCCGTGAGTATAAAACAATCAGGGGAACACACTCTCCTCACTTATATTGTTCACCTGGTGACATGTCCCGTCTGTATTAACCCATCAGGTGAACACACTCGCCTCACTTATACTGTTCACCTGGTAACATGTCCCGTGTATATTAAACCATCAGGGGAACACACTCTCCTCACTTATACTGTTCACCTGGTGACATGTCCCGTCTGTATTAACCCATCAGGTGAACACACTCTCCTCACTTATACTGTTCATCTGGTAACATGTCCCGTGTATATTAAACCATCATGGGAACACTCTCTCCTCACTTATACTGTTCACCTGGTAACATGTCCCGTGCGTGTTAAACCATCATGGGAACACACTCTCCTCACTTACACTGTTCACCTGGTAACATGTCCCGTGCGTGTTAAACCATCAGGGGAGAACACTCTCCTCACTTATTCTGTTCACCTGGTAACATGTCCCGTGCGTGTTAAACCATCAGGGGAGCACACTCTCCTCACTTATACTGTTCATCTGGTAACATGTCCCGTGTATATTAAACTATCAGGGGAACACACTCTCCTCACTTATACTGTTCATCTGGTAACATGTCCCGTGTATATTAAACTATCAGGGGAACAAACTCTCCTCACTTATACTGTTCACCTGGTAATATGTCCAGTGTATATTAAACAATCAGGGGAACACACTCTCCTCACTTATACTGTTCATCTGGTAACATGTCCCGTGTATATTAAACTATCAGGGGAACACACTCTCCTCACTTATACTGTTCACCTGGTAATATGTCCAGTGTATATTAAACTATCAGGGGAACACACTCTCCTCACTTATACTGTTCACCTGGTAACATGTCCCGTGCGTGTTAAACCATCAGGGGAACACACTCTCCTCACTTATACTGTTCACCTGGTAACATTTCCCTCGTATATTAAACAATCAGGGGAACACACTCTCCTCACTTACACTGTTCACCTGGTAACATTTCCCTCATATATTAAACCATCAGGGGAACACACTCTCCTCACTTATACTGTTCACCTGGTAACATTTCCCTCATATATTAAACCATCAGGGGAACACACTCTCCTCACTTATACTGTTCACCTGGTAACATGTCCCGTGCGTGTTAAACCATCAGGGGAACACACTCTCCTCACTTATACTGTTCACCTGGTAACATGTCCCGTGCGTGTTAAACCATCAGGGGAACACACTCTCCTCACTTATACTGTTCTCCTGGTAACATGTCCTGTGTGTATGAAACAATCAGGGGAACACACTCTCCTCACTTATACTGTTCACCAGGTAACATCTCCCGTGTGCATTAAACAATCAGGGGAACACACTCTCCTCACTTATACTGTTCACCTGGTAACATGTCCCGTGCGTGTTAAACCATCAGGGGAACACACTCTCCTCACTTATACTGTTCACCTGGTAAATTGTCCCGTGAGTATAAAACAATCAGGGGAACACACTATCCTCACTTATATTGTTCACCTGGTGACATGTCCCGTCTGTATTAACCCATCAGGTGAACACACTCGCCTCACTTATACTGTTCACCTGGTAACATGTCCCGTGTATATTAAACCATCAGGGGAACACACTCTCCTCACTTATACTGTTCACCTGGTGACATGTCCCGTCTGTATTAACCCATCAGGTGAACACACTCTCCTCACTTATACTGTTCATCTGGTAACATGTCCCGTGTATATTAAACCATCATGGGAACACTCTCTCCTCACTTATACTGTTCACCTGGTAACATGTCCCGTGCGTGTTAAACCATCATGGGAACACACTCTCCTCACTTACACTGTTCACCTGGTAACATGTCCCGTGCGTGTTAAACCATCAGGGGAGAACACTCTCCTCACTTATTCTGTTCACCTGGTAACATGTCCCGTGCGTGTTAAACCATCAGGGGAGCACACTCTCCTCACTTATACTGTTCATCTGGTAACATGTCCCGTGTATATTAAACTATCAGGGGAACACACTCTCCTCACTTATACTGTTCATCTGGTAACATGTCCCGTGTATATTAAACTATCAGGGGAACAAACTCTCCTCACTTATACTGTTCACCTGGTAATATGTCCAGTGTATATTAAACAATCAGGGGAACACACTCTCCTCACTTATACTGTTCATCTGGTAACATGTCCCGTGTATATTAAACTATCAGGGGAACACACACTCCTCACTTATACTGTTCACCTGGTAATATGTCCAGTGTATATTAAACTATCAGGGGAACACACTCTCCTCACTTATACTGTTCACCTGGTAACATGTCCCGTGCGTGTTAAACCATCAGGGGAACACACTCTCCTCACTTATACTGTTCACCTGGTAACATTTCCCTCGTATATTAAACAATCAGGGGAACACACTCTCCTCACTTACACTGTTCACCTGGTAACATTTCCCTCATATATTAAACCATCAGGGGAACACACTCTCCTCACTTATACTGTTCACCTGGTAACATTTCCCTCATATATTAAACCATCAGGGGAACACACTCTCCTCACTTATACTGTTCACCTGGTAACATGTCCCGTGCGTGTTAAACCATCAGGGGAACACACTCTCCTCACTTATACTGTTCACCTGGTAACATGTCCCGTGCGTGTTAAACCATCAGGGGAACACACTCTCCTCACTTATACTGTTCTCCTGGTAACATGTCCCGTGTGTATGAAACAATCAGGGGAACACACTCTCCTCACTTATACTGTTCACCTGGTAACATGTCCCGTGTGCATTAAACAATCAGGGGAACACACTCTCCTCACTTATACCGTTCACCTGATAACATGTTCCGTGTGTATTAAACCATCAGGGGAACACACTCTCCTCACTTTTTCTGTTCAAATGCTGATATGCCCTGTGTGTATTAAACAATCAGGGGAACACACTCTCCTCACTTATACTGTTCACCTGGTAACATGTCCCGTGTGCATTAAACAATCAGGGGAACACACTCTCCTCACTTATACTGTTCACCTGGTATCATATCCCGTGAGTATTAAACAATCAGGGGAACACACTCTCCTCACTTATACTGTTCACCTGGTAATATGTACCGTGTATATTAAACAATCAGGGGAACACACACTCCTCACTTATACTGTTCACCTGGTAACATGTCCCGTGTATATTAAACCATCAGGGGAACACACTGTCCTCAATTATCCTGTTCACCTGGTAACATTTCCCTCGTATATTAAACCATCAGGGGAACACACTCGCCTCACTTATACTGTTGACCTGGTAACATGTCCCGTGTGTATTAAACAATCAGGGGAACACAATCTGCTCACTTATACTGTTCACCTGGTAACATGTCCCGTGATTATTAAACAATCAGGGGAACACACTCTCCTCACTTATTCTGTTCGCCTGGTAACATGTCCCGTGATTATTGAACAATCAGGGGAACACACTGTCCTCACTTATACTGTTCACCTGGTAACATGTCCCGTGCGTGTTAAACCATCAGGGGAACACACTCTCCTCACTTATTCTGTTCACCTGGTAACATGTCCCGTGAGTATTAAACAATCAGGGGAACACACTCTCCTCACTTACACTGTTCACCTGGTAATATGTCCAGTGTATATTAAACAATCAGGGGAACACAGTCTCCTCACTTCTACTGTTCACCTGGTAATATGTCCAGTGTATATTAAACCATCAGGGGAACACACTCTCCTCACTTATACTGTTCACCTGGTAACATGTCCCGTGCGTGTTAAACCATCAGGGGAACACACTCTCCTCACTTATACTGTTCACCTGGTGACATCTTCCGTGAGTATTAAACAATCAGGGGAACTCACTCTCCTCACTTATACTGTTCACCTGGTAACATTTCCCTGGTATATTAAACCATCAGGGGAACACACTCTCCTCGCTTATACTATTCACCTGGTAACATGTCAACTGTGCATTAAACCATTAGGGGAACACACTCTCCTCACTTATACTTTTCACCTGGTAACATTTCCCTGGTATTTTAAACCATCAGGGGAACACACTCTCCTCACTTATACTGTTCACCTGGTAACATTTCCCTCGTATATTAAACCATCCGGGGAACACACTCTCCTCACTTATACTGTTCACCTGGTAACATTTCCCTCGTATATTAAACCATCAGGGGAACACACTCTCCTCACTTATACTGTTCACCTGGTAACATGTCCCGTGTGTATTAAACAATCAGGGGAACACACTCTCCTCACTTATACTGTTCACCTGCTGACATGTTCCGGCTATAGCAAAACATCAGGGGAACACACTCTCCTCACTTATACTGTTCACCTGGTAACATGTCCCCTGTATATTAAACCATCAGGGGAACACAGTCTCCTCACTTATACTGTTCATCTGGTAACATGTTCCGTGTATATTAAACCATCAGGGGAACACACTCTCCTCACTTATACTGTTCACCTGGTGACATGTCCCGTGTGTATTAAACCATCAGGGGAACACACTCTCCTCACTTATACTGTTCACCTGGTAACATGTACCCTGTATACTAAACCATCAGGGGAACACACTCTCCTCACTTATACTGTTCACCTGGTAACATGTCCCGTCTGTATTAACCCATCAGGTGAACACACTCTCCTCACTTATACTGTTCACCTGGTAACATGTCCCGTCTGTATTAACCCATCAGGAGAACACACTCTCCTCACTTATACTGTTCATCTGGTAACATGTCCCGTGTGTATTAAACAATCAGGGGAACACACTCTCCTCACTTATACTGTTCACCCGATGACATGTCCCGTGTGTATTAAACAATCAGGGGAACACACTCTCCTCACTTATACGGTTCACCTGGTAACATGTCCTGTGTATATTAAACCATCAGGGGAACACGCTCTCCTCACTTATACTGTTCACCTGGTGACATGTCCCGTCAGTATTAAACAATCAGGGGAACACACTCTCCTCAATTATAATGTTCACCTGGTAACATGACCCGTGCGTGTTAAACCATCAGGGGAACACACTCTCCTCACTTATACTGTTCGGCTGGTGACATGTCCCGTCAGTATTAAACAATCAGGGGAACACACTCTCCTCACTTATACTGTTCACCTGGTAACATGTCCCGTGTACATTAAACCATCAGGGGAACACACTCTCCTCACTCATACTGTTCACCTGGTAACATGTCCCGTGTACATTAAACCATCAGGGGAACACACTCTCCTCACTTATACTGTTCACCTGGTAACATGTCCTGTGTATATTAAACCGTCAGGGGAACACACTCCCCTCACTTATACAGTTCTCCTGGTAACATGCCCTGTGTGTATTAAACAATCAGGGGAACTCACTCTCCTCACTTATACTGTTCAACTGGTAACATGTCCCGTGTGTATTAAACAATCAGGGTAAGACACTCTCCTCACTTATACTTTTCACCTGGGAACATGTCCCGTGTGCATTAAACCATCAGGGGAACACACTCTCCTCACTTATACTGTTCACCTGGTGAAATGTCCCGTGTGTATTAAACAATCAGGGGAACAGACTCTCCTCACTTATACAGTTCACCTGGTGAAATGTCCCGTGTGTATTAATCAATCAGGGGAACAGACTCTCCTCACTTATACAGTTCACCTGGTGAAATGTCCCGTGTGTATTAAACAATCAGGGGAACACACTCTCCTCACATATACTTTTCACCTGGGAACATGTCCCGTGTGCATTAAACCATCAGGGGAACACACTCTCCTCACTTATACTGTTCACCTGGTAACATGACCCGTGTATATTAACCCATCAGGGGACCACACTCTCCTCACTTATACAGTTCACCTGGTGAAATGTCCCGTGTGTATTAAACAATCAGGGGAACACACTCTCCTCACTTATACTGTTCACCTGGTAACATGACCCGTGTATATTAAACCATCAGGGGACCACACTCTCCTCACTTATACAGTTCACCTGGTAACATGTCCCGTGTGTTTTAAACAATCAGGGGAACACACTCTCCTCAATTATACTGTTCACCTGGTTACATGTCCCGTGTATATTAAACCATCAGGGGAACACACTCTCCTCACTTAGACTGTTCACCTGGTGACATGTCCCGTGTATATTAAACCATTAGGGGAACACACTCTCCTCACTTATACTGTTCACCTGGTGACATGTCCCGTGAATATTAAACCATCAGGGGAAAGCACTCTCCCCACTTATGCTGTTCATCTGGTAACATGTCCCGTGTGTATTAAATCATCAGTGGAACACTCTCTCCTCACTTATACTGTTCACCTGGTAACATGTCCCGTGTATATTAAACAATCAATGGAACACAATCTCCTCACTTATACTGTTCACCTGTTAACATGTCCCGTGAATATTAAACCATCAGGGGAAAGCACTCTCCTCACTGATACTGTTCACCTGGTAACATGTCCCGTGTGCATTAAACCATCAGTGGAACACTCTCTCCTCACTTATACTGTTCACCTGGTAACATGTCCTGTGTGCATTAAGTCATCAGGGGAACACAGTCTCCTCACTTATACTGTTCATCTGGTAACATGTCCCGTCAGTATTAAACCATCAGGGGAACACACTCTCCTCACTTATACTGTTCACCTGGTAACATGTCCCGTGTATATTAAACCATCAGGGGAACACACTCTCCTCACTTATACTGTTCACCTGGTAACATGTCCCGTGTGTATTAAACCATCAGGGGAACACACTCTCCTCACTTATACTGTTAACCTGGAAACATGTCCCGTGTATATTAAACCATCAGGGGAACACACGCTCCTCACTTATACTGTTCACCTGGAAACATGTCCCGTGTATATTAAACCAACAGGGGAACCCACTCTGCTCACTTATACTGTTCACCTGGTAACATGTCCCGTGTATATTAAACCATCAGGGGAACACACTCTCCTCACTTATACTGTTCACCTGGTAGCACGTCCCGTGTATATTAAACCATCAGGGGAACACACTCTCCTCACTTATACTGTTCACCAGGTGACATGTCCCGTGTGTATTAAACCATCAGGGGAACACACTCTCCTCACTCATACTGTTCATCTGGTAACATGTCCCGTGTATATGAAACCATCGGGGGAACACACTCTCCTTACTTATACTGTTCACCTGGTAACATGTCCTGTGTATATTAAACCATCAGGGGAACACACTCTTCTCACTTATACTGTTCACCTGGTAACATGTCCCGTGTATATGAAACCATCGGGGGAACACACTCTCCTTACTTATACTGTTCACCTGGTAACATGTCCTGTGTATATTAAACCATCGGGGGAACACACTCTCCTTACTTATACTGTTCACCTGGTAACATGTCCCGTGTATATGAAACCATCGGGGGAACACACTCTCCTTACTTATACTGTTCACCTGGTAACATGTCCTGTGTATATTAAACCATCGGGGGAACACACTCTCCTTACTTATACTGTTCAGCTGGTAACATGTCCCGTGTATATGAAACCATCGGGGGAACACACTCTCCTTACTTATACTGTTCAGCTGGTAACATGTCCCGTGTATATGAAACCATCGGGGGAACACACTCTCCTTACTTATACTGTTCAGCTGGTAACATGTCCTATGTATATTAAACCATCAGGGGAACACACTCTTCTCACTTATACTGTTCAGCTGGTAACATGTCCCGTGTGCATTAAACAATGAGGGGAACACACTCTCCTCACTTATACTGTTCACCTGATAACATGTCCCGTGTGTATTAAACCATAAGGGGAACACACTCTCCTCACTTATACTGTTCACCTGGCAATATGCCCTGTGTATGTTAAACCATCAGGGGAACACACTCTTCTCACTTATACTGTTGACCTGGGAACATGTCCCGTGTATATTAAACCATCAGGGGAACACACTCTCCTCACTTATACTGTTCACCTGGTAACATGTTCCGTGTATATTAAACCATCAGGGGAACACACTCTCCTCACTTATACTGTTCACCTGTAACATGTACCGTGTATATTAAACCATCAGGGGAACACACTCTCCTCAATTATACATTTCACTTGGTGACATGTCCCGTGTGTATTGAACAATCAGGGGAACACACTCTCCTCACTTATACTGTTCACTTGGTAACATGTCCCGTGCGTATTAAACCAACAGGGGAACACATTCTCCTCACTTATACTGTTCAGCTGGTAACATGTCCCGTGTGTATTAAACAATCAGGGGAACACACTCTCCTCACTTATACTGTTCACTTGGTAACATGTCCCGTGCATATTAAACAAACAGGGGAACACATTCTCCTCACTTCTGCTGTTCTCCTGGTAACATGTACCGTGTGTATTAAACAAACAGGGGAACACACTCTCCTCACTTATACTGTTCACCTGGTAACATGTCCCGTGCGTATTAAACAATCAGGGGAACACACTATCCTCACTTATACTGTTCACCTGGTAACATGTCCCGTGCGTATTAAACAATCAGGGGAACACACTCTCCTCACTTATACTGTTAACCTGGTAACATGACCCGTGTATATTAAACCATCAGGGGACCACACTCTCCTCACTTATACAGTTCACCTGGTCAAATGTCCCGTGTGTATTAAACAATCAGGGGAACAGACTCTCCTCACTTATACAGTTCACCTGGTGAAATGTCCCGTGTGTATTAAACAATCAGGGGAAGATACTCTCCTCACTTATACTTTTCACCTGGGAACATGTCCCGTGTGCATTAAACCATCAGGGGAACACACTCTCCTCACTTATACTGTTCACCTGGTAACATGACCCGTGTATATTAAACCATCAGGGGACCACACTCTCCTCACTTATACAGTTCACCTGGTAACATGTCCCGTGTGTTTTAAACAATCAGGGGAACACACTCTCCTCAATTATACTGTCACCTGGTTACATGTCCCGTGTATATTAAACCATCAGTGAACACACTCTCCTCACTTAGACTGTTCACCTGGTGACATGTCCCGTGTATATTAAACCATCAGGGGAACACACTCTCCTCACTTATACTGTTCACCTGGTGACATGTCCCGTGAATATTAAACCATCAGGGGAAAGCACTCTCCTCACTTATACTGTTCATCTGGTAACATGTCCCGTGTGTATTAAATCATCAGTGGAACACTCTCTCCTCACTTATACTGTTCACCTGGTAACATGTCCTGTGTGCATTAAATCATCAGTGGAACACTCTCTCCTCACTTATACTGTTCACCTGGTAACATGTCCCGTGTATATTAAACCATCAATGGAACACAATCTCCTCACTTATACTGTTCACCTGTTAACCTGTCCCGTGAATATTAAACCATCAGGGGAAAGCACTCTCCTCACTTATACTGTTCACCTGGTAACATGTCCCGTGTGCATTAAACCATCAGTGGAACACTCTCTCCTCACTTATACTGTTCACCTGGTAACATGTCCTGTGTGCATTAAATCATCAGGGGAACACACTCTCCTCACTTATACTGTTCATCTGGTAACATGTCCCGTCAGTATTAAACCATCAGGGGAACACACTCTCCTCACTTATACTGTTCACCTGGTAACATGTCCCGTGTATATTAAACCATCAGGGGAACACACTCTCCTCACTTATACTGTTCACCTGGAAACATGTCCCGTGTATATTAAACCATCAGGGGAACACACGCTCCTCACTTATACTGTTCACCTGGAAACATGTCCCGTGTATATTAAACCAACAGGGGAACACACTCTCCTCACTTATACTGTTCACCTGGTAACATGTCCCGTGTATATGAAACCATCGGGGGAACACACTCTCCTTACTTATACTGTTCAGCTGGTAACATGTCCCGTGTATATGAAACCATCAGGGGAACACACTCTCCTCACTTATTCTGTTCTCCTGGTAACATGTACCGTGTATATTAAACCATCAGGGGAACACACTCTCCTCACTTATACTGTTCACCTGGTAACATGACCCGTGTATATTAAACCATCAGGGGACCACACTCTCCTCACTTATACAGTTCACCTGGTGAAATGTCCCGTGTGTATTAAACAATCAGGGGAACACACTCTCCTCACTTATACTGTTCACCTGGTAACATGACCCGTGTATATTAAACCATCAGGGGACCACACTCTCCTCACTTATACAGTTCACCTGGTAACATGTCCCGTGTGTTTTAAACAATCAGGGGAACACACTCTCCTCAATTATGCTGTTCACCTGGTTACATGTCCCGTGTATATTAAACCATCAGGGGAACACACTCTCCTCACTTAGACTGTTCACCTGGTGACATGTCCCGTGTATATTAAACCATCAGGGGAACACACTCTCCTCACTTATACTGTTCACCTGGTGACATGTCCCGTGAATATTAAACCATCAGGGGAAAGCACTCTCCTCACTTATGCTGTTCATCTGGTAACATGTCCCGTGTGTATTAAATCATCAGTGGAACACTCTCTCCTCACTTATACTGTTCACCTGGTAACATGTCCTGTGTGCATTAAATCATCAGTGGAACACTCTCTCCTCACTTATACTGTTCACCTGGTAACATGTCCTGTGTGCATTAAATCATCAGGGGAACACACTCTCCTCACTTATACTGTTCATCTGGTAACATGTCCCGTCAGTATTAAACCATCAGGGGAACACACTCTCCTCACTTATACTGTTCACCTGGTAACATGTCCCGTGTATATTAAACCATCAGGGGAACACACTCTCCTCACTTATACTGTTCACCTGGAAACATGTCCCGTGTATATTAAACCATCAGGGGAACACACGCTCCTCACTTATACTGTTCACCTGGTAACATGTCCCGTGTATATGAAACCATCGGGGGAACACACTCTCCTTACTTATACTGTTCAGCTGGTAACATGTCCCGTGTATATGAAACCATCAGGGGAACACAGTCTCCTCACTTATTCTGTTCTCCTGGTAACATGTACCGTGTATATTAAACCATCAGGGGAACACACTCTTCTCACTTATACTGTTCAGCTGGTAACATGTCCCGTGTGCATTAAACAATGAGGGGAACACACTCTCCTCACTTATACTGTTCACCTGATAACATGTCCCGTGTGCATTAAACCATAAGGGGAACACACTCTCCTCACTTATACTGTTCACCTGGCAATATGCCCTGTGTATGTTAAACCATCAGGGGAACACACTCTTCTCACTTATACTGTTGACCTGGGAACATGTCCCTTGTATATTAAACCATCAGGGGAACACACTCTCCTCACTTATACTGTTCACCTGGTAACATGTTCCGTGTATATTAAACCATCAGGGGAACACACTCTCCTCACTTATACTGTTCACCTGTAACATGTACATTGTATATTAAACCATCAGGGGAACACACTCTCCTCAATTATACATTTCACTTGGTGACAAATCCCGTGTGTATTGAACAATCAGGGGAACACACTCTCCTCACTTATACTGTTCACTTGGTAACATGTCCCGTGCGTATTAAACCATCAGGGGAACACACTCTCCTCACTTAGACTGTTCACCTGTAACATGTACCGTGTATATTAAACCATCAGGGGAACACACTCTCCTCAATTATACATTTCACTTGGTGACATGTCCCGTGTGTATTGAACAATCAGGGGAACACACTCTCCTCACTTATACTGTTCACCTGGTAACATGTTCCGTGTATATTAAACCATCAGGGGAACACACTCTCCTCACTTAGACTGTTCACCTGGTGACATGTCCCGTGTATATTAAACCATGAGGGGAACACACTCTCCTCACTTATACTGTTCACCTGGTGACATGTCCCGTGAATATTAAACCATCAGGGGAAAGCACTCTCCTCACTTATACTGTTCATCTGGTAACATGTCCCGTGTGTATTAAATCATCAGTGGAACACTCTCTCCTCACTTATACTGTTCACCTGGTAACATGTCCTGTGTGCATTAAATCATCAGTGGAACACTCTCCCCTCACTTATACTGTTCACCTGGTAACATGTCCCGTGTATATTAAACCATCAATGGAACACAATCTCCTCACTTATACTGTTCACCTGTTAACATGTCCCGTGAATATTAAACCATCAGGGGAAAGCACTCTCCTCACTTATACTGTTCACCTGCTAACATGTCCCGTGTGCATTAAACCATCAGTGGAACACACTCTCCTCACTTATACTGTTCATCTGGTAACATGTCCCGTCAGTATTAAACCATCAGGGGAACACACTCTTCTCACTTATACTGTTCACCTGGTAACATGTCCTGTGTGCATTAAATCATCAGGGGAACACACTCTCCTCACTTATACTGTTCATCTGGTAACATGTCCCGTCAGTATTAAACCATCAGAGGAACACACTCTCCTCACCTATACTGTTCACCTGGTAACATGTCCCGTGTATATTAAACCATCAGGGGAACACACTCTCCTCACTTATACTGTTCACCTGGAAACATGTCCCGTGTATATTAAACCATCAGGGGAACACACGCTCCTCACTTATACTGTTCACCTGGAAACATGTCCCGTGTATATTGAACCATCAGGGGAACACACTCTCCTCACTTATACTGTTCACCTGGTAACATGTCCCGTGTATATGAAACCATCGGGGGAACACACTCTCCTTACTTATACTGTTCAGCTGGTAACAAGTCCCGTGTATATGAAACCATCAGGGGAACACACTCTCCTCACTTATTCTGTTCTCCTGGTAACATGTACCGTGTATATTAAACCATCAGGGGAACACACTCTCCTCACTTATACTGTTCAGCTGGTAACATGTCCCGTGTGCATTAAGCAATGAGGGGAACACACTCTCCTCACTTATACTGTTCACCTGATAACATGTCCCGTGTGTATTAAACCACAAGGGGAACACACTCTCCTCACTTATACTGTTCACCTGGCAATATGCCCTATGTATGTTAAACCATCAGGGGAACACACTCTTCTCACTTATACTGTTGACCTGGGAACATGTCCCGTGTATATTAAACCATCAGGGGAACACACTCTCCTCACTTATACTGTTCACCTGGTAACATGTTCCGTGTATATTAAACCATCAGGGGAACACACTCTCCTCACTTATACTGTTCACCTGTAACATGTACCGTGTATATTAAAACATCAGGGGAACACACTCTCCTCAATTATACATTTCACTTGGTGACATGTCCCGTGTGTATTGAACAATCAGGGGAACACACTCTCCTCACTTATACTGTTCACTTGGTAACATGTCCCGTGCGTATTAAACCAATAGGGGAACACATTCTCCTCACTTATACTGTTCACCTGGTAACATGTACCGTGTGTATTAAACAATCAGGGGAACACACTCTCCTCACTTATACTGTTCACTTGGTAACATGTCCCGTGCATATTAAACTAACAGGGGAACACATTCTCCTCACTTATGCTGTTCACCTGGTAACATGTACCGTGTGTATTAAACAATCAGGGGAACACACTCTCCTCACTTATACTGTTCACTTGGTAACATGTCCCGTGCATATTAAACAAACAGGGGAACACATTCTCCTCACTTATGCTGTTCACCTGGTAACATGTACCGTGTGTATTAAACAATCAGGGGAACACACTCTCCTCACTTATACTGTTCACCTGGTAACATGTCCCGTGTGTATTAAACAATCAGGGGAACACACTCTCCTCACTTATACTGTTCACTTGGTAACATGTCCCGTGCGTATTAAACAATCAGGGGAACACACTCTCCTCACTTATACTGTTCACCTGGTAACATGTCCTGTGTATATTAAACAATCAGGGGAACACAATCTCCTCACTTATACTGTTCACCTGGTAACATGTCCTGTGTATATTAAAACATCAGGGGAACATACTCTCCTCACTTATACTGTTCACCTGGTAACATGTCGCGTGTGCATTAAACAATCAGGGGAACACACTCTCCTCACTTATACTGTTCACCTGGTAACATGTCCCGTGTGTATTAAACCATCAGGGGAACACAATCTCCTCACTTATACTGTTCACCTGGTAACATGCCCTGTGTATATTAAACCATCAGGGGAACACACTCTCCTCACTTATACTGTTTACCTGGTAACATGTCCCGTGTATATTAAACCATCAGGGGAACACACTCTCCTCACTTATACTGTTCACCTACTCACATGTCCCGTGTATATTAAACCATCAGGGGAACACACTCTCCTCACTTATACTGTTCACCTGGTAACATGTCCCGTGTATATTAAACCATCAGGGGAACACACTCTCCTCACTTATACTGTTCACCTGTTAACATATCCCGTGTATATTAAACCATCAGGGGAACACACTCTCCTCACTTACACTGTTCACCTCGTAAAATGTCTTGTGTGCATTTAACCGTCAGGGGAACACACTCTCCTCACTTATACAGTTCACTTGGTGACATGTCCCGTGCGTATTAAACCATCAGGGGAACACACTCTCCTCACTTATACTGTTCACCTGGTAACATGTCCCGTGTATATTAAACCATCAGGGGAACACACTCTCCTCACTTATACTGTTCACCTGGTAACATTTCCCGTGTATATTAAACCATCAGGGGAACACACTCTCCTCACTTATACTGTTCACCCGGTAACATGTCCTGTGTGTATTAAACCATCAGGGGAACACTCTCTCCTCACTTATTCGGTTGACCTGGTAACATGTCCTTTGCATATTTAACCATCAGGGGAACACACTCTCCTCACTTATGCTGTTCACCTGGTAACATGTCCCGTGAATATTAAACCATCAGGGGAACACTCTCTCCTCACTAATACTGTTCACCTGCTAACATGTCCTGTGTGCATTAAATCATCAGGGGAACACACTGACCTCACTTAGACTGTTCATCTGGTAACATGTCCAGTTTATATTAAACCATCAGGGGAACACATTCTCCTCACTTATACTGTTCACCTGGTAACATGTACCGTGTATATTAAACCATCAGGGGAACACACTCTCCTCACTTATACTGTTCAGCTGGTAACATGTCCCGTGTGCATTAAGCAATGAGGGGAACACACTCTCCTCACTTATACTGTTCACCTGATAACATGTCCCGTGTGTATTAAACCATAAGGGGAACACACTCTCCTCACTTATACTGTTCACCTGGCAATATGCCCTATGTATGTTAAACCATCAGGGGAACACACTCTTCTCACTTATACTGTTGACCTGGGAACATGTCCCGTGTATATTAAACCATCAGGGGAACACACTCTCCTCACTTATACTGTTCACCTGGTAACATGTTCCGTGTATATTAAACCATCAGGGGAACACACTCTCCTCACTTATACTGTTCACCTGTAACATGTACCGTGTATATTAAAACATCAGGGGAACACACTCTCCTCAATTATACATTTCACTTGGTGACATGTCCCGTGTGTATTGAACAATCAGGGGAACACACTCTCCTCACTTATACTGTTCACTTGGTAACATGTCCCGTGCGTATTAAACCAACAGGGGAACACATTCTCCTCACTTATACTGTTCACCTGGTAACATGTACCGTGTGTATTAAACAATCAGGGGAACACACTCTCCTCACTTATACTGTTCACTTGGTAACATGTCCCGTGCATATTAAACAAACAGGGGAACACATTCTCCTCACTTATGCTGTTCACCTGGTAACATGTACCGTGTGTATTAAACAATCAGGGGAACACACTCTCCTCACTTATACTGTTCACTTGGTAACATGTCCCGTGCATATTAAACAAACAGGGGAACACATTCTCCTCACTTATGCTGTTCACCTGGTAACATGTACCGTGTGTATTAAACAATCAGGGGAACACACTCTCCTCACTTATACTGTTCACTTGGTAACATGTCCCGTGCATATTAAACAAACAGGGGAACACATTCTCCTCACTTATGCTGTTCACCTGGTAACATGTCCCGTGTGTATTAAACAATGAGGGGAACACACTCTCCTCACTTATACTGTTCACTTGGTAACATGTCCCGTGCATATTAAACAAACAGGGGAACACATTCTCCTCACTTATACTGTTCACCTGGTAACATGTCCCGTGTGTATTAAACAAACAGGGGAACACATTCTCCTCACTTATGCTGTTCACCTGGTAACATGTCCCGTGCATATTAAACAAACAGGGGAAAACATTCTCCTCACTTATGCTGTTCACCTGGTAACATGTCCCGTGCGTATTAAACCATCAGGGGAACACACTCTCCTCACTTATACCGTTCACTTGGTAACATGTCCCGTGCGTATTAAACAATCAGGGGAACACACTCTCCTCACTTATACTGTTCACCTGGTAACATGTCCTGTGTATATTAAACAATCAGGGGAACACAATCTCCTCACTTATACTGTTCACCTGGTAACATGTCCTGTGTATATTAAAACATCAGGGGAACACACTCTCCTCACTTATACTGTTCACCTGGTAACATGTCGCGTGTGCATTAAACAATCAGGGGAACACACTCTCCTCACTTATACTGTTCACCTGGTAACATGTCCCGTGTGTATTAAACCATCAGGGGAACACAATCTCCTCACTTATACTGTTCACCTGGTAACATGCCCTGTGTATATTAAACCATCAGGGGAACACACTCTCCTCACTTATACTGTTTACCTGGTAACATGTCCCGTGTATATTAAACCATCAGGGGAACACACTCTCCTCACTTATACTGTTCACCTAGTCACATGTCCCGTGTATATTAAACCATCAGGGGAACACACTCTCCTCACTTATACTGTTCACCTGGTAACATGTCCCGTGTATATTAAACCATCAGGGGAACACACTCTCCTCACTTATACTGTTCACCTGTTAACATATCCCGTGTATATTAAACCATCAGGGGAACACACTCTCCTCACTTACACTGTTCACCTCGTAAAATGTCTTGTGTGCATTTAACCGTCAGGGGAACACACTCTCCTCACTTATACAGTTCACTTGGTGACATGTCCCGTGCGTATTAAACCATCAGGGGAACACACTCTCCTCACTTATGCTGTTCACCTGGTAACATGTCCCGTGAATATTAAACCATCAGGGGAACACTCTCTCCTCACTAATACTGTTCACCTGCTAACATGTCCTGTGTGCATTAAATCATCAGGGGAACACACTCACCTCACTTAGACTGTTCATCTGGTAACATGTCCAGTTTATATTAAACCATCAGGGGAACACATTCTCCTCACTTATACTGTTCACCTGGTAACATGTCCCGTGTGCATTAAACCATCATTGGAACACTCTCTCCTCACTTATACTGTTCACCTGGTAACATGTCCTGTGTGCATTAAATCATCAGGGAAACACACTCTCCTCACTTATCCAGTTCACTTGGTGAAATGTCCCGTGTGCATGAAACCATCAGTGGAACACACTCTCCTCACTTATCCAGTTCACTTGGTGACATGTCCTGTGTGCATTAAACCATCAGTCGAACACACTCTCCTCACTTATACTGTTCAGCTGGTAACATGTCCCGTGAGTATTAAACAATCAGGGGAACACACTCTCCTCACTTATACTGTTCACCTGGTAACATGTCCCGTGTGCATTAAATCATCAGGGGAACTCAATCTCCTCACTTATACTGTTCACCTGGTAACATGTCCTGTGTGCATTAAATCATCAGGGGAACACACTCTCCTCACTTATACTGTTCACATGGTAACATGTCCCGTGTGCATTAAATCATCAGGGGAACACACTCTCCTCACTTATCCAGTTCACTTGGTGAAATGTCCCGTGTGCATTAAACCATCAGTGGAACACACTCTCCTCACTTATACTGTTCACCTGGTAACATGTCCCGTGTGTTTTAAACAATCAGGGGAACACACTCTCCTCAATTATACTGTTCACCTGGTTACATGTCCCGTGTATATTAAACCATCAGGGGAACACACTCTCCTCACTTATACTGTTCATCTGGTAACATGTCCCGTGTGCATTAAATCATCAGTGGAACACTCTCTCCTCACGTATACTGTTCACCTGGTAACATGTCCCGTGTATATTAAACCATCAATGGAACACAATCTCCTCACTTATACTGTTCACCTGTTAACATGTCCCGTGAATATTAAACCATCAGGGGAAAGCACTCTCCTCACTTATACTGTTCACCTGGTAACATGTCCCGTGTATATTAAACCATCAGTGGAACACACTCTCCTCACTTATACTGTTCACCTGGTAACATGTCCCGTGTATATTAAACCATCAATGGAACACAATCTCCTCACTTATACTGTTCACCTGTTAACATGTCCCGTGAATATTAAACCATCAGGGGAAAGCACTCTCCTCACTTATACTGTTCACCTGGTAACATGTCCCGTGTGCATTAAACCATCAGTGGAACACACTCTCCTCACTTAAACTGTTCACCTGGTAACATGTCCTGTGTGCATTAAATCATCAGGGGAACACACTCTCCTCACTTATACTGTTCATCTGGTAACATGTCCCGTCAGTATTAAACCATCAGGGGAACACACTCTCCTCACTTATACTGTTCACCTGGTAACATGTCCCGTGCATATTAAACCATCAGGGGAACACACGCTCCTCACTTATACTGTTCACCTGGTAACATGTCCCGTGTGTATTAAACCATAGGGGAACACACGCTCCTCACTTATACTGTTCACCTGGAAACATGTCCCGTGTATATTAAACCAACAGGGGAACACACTCTCCTCACTTATACTGTTCACCTGGAAACATGTCCCGTGTATATTAAACCAACAGGGGAACACACGTTCCTCACTTATACTGTTCATCTGGTAACATGTCCCGTCAGTATTAAACCATCAGGGGAACACACTCTCCTCACTTATACTGTTCACCTGGTAACATGTCCCGTGCATATTAAACCATCAGGGGAACACACGCTCCTCACTTATACTGTTCACCTGGTAACATGTCCCGTGTGTATTAAACCATAAGGGGAACACACTCTCCTCACTTATACTGTTCACCTGGCAATATGCCCTATGTATGTTAAACCATCAGGGGAACACACTCTTCTCACTTATACTGTTGACCTGGGAACATGTCCCGTGTATATTAAACCATCAGGGGAACACACTCTCCTCACTTATACTGTTCACCTGGTAACATGTACCGTGTATATTAAACCATCAGGGGAACACACTCTCCTCACTTATACTGTTCACCTGTAACATGTACCGTGTATATTAAACCATCAGGGGAACACACTTTCCTCAATTATACATTTCACTTGGTGACATGTCCCGTGTGTATTGAACAATCAGGGGAACACACTCTCCTCACTTATACTGTTCACTTGGTAACATGTCCCGTGCGTATTAAACCAACAGGGGAACACATTCTCCTCACTTATGCTGTTCACCTGGTAACATGTACCGTGTGTATTAAACAAACAGGGGAACACATTCTCGTCACTTATACTGTTCACCTGGTAACATGTCCCGTGCGTATTAAACAATCAGGGGAACACACTCTCCTCACTTATACTGTTCACCTGGTAACATGTCCTGTGTATATTAAACAATCAGGGGAACACAATCTCCTCACTTATACTGTTCACCTGGTAACATGTCCTGTGTATATTAAAACATCAGGGGAACACACTCTCCTCACTTATACTGTTCACCTGGTAACATGACGCGTGTGCATTAAACAATCAGGGGAACACACTCTCCTCACTTATACTGTTCACCTGGTAACATGTCCCGTGTGTGTTAAACCATCAGGGGAACACAATCTCCTCACTTATACTGTTCACCTGGTAACATGCCCTGTGTATATTAAACCATCAGGGGAACACACTCTCCTCACTTATACTGTTTACCTGGTAACATGTCCCGTGTATATTAAACCATCAGGGGAACACACTCTCCTCACTTATACTGTTCACCTAGTCACATGTCCCGTGTATATTAAACCATCAGGGGAACACACTCTCCTCACTTATACTGTTCACCTGGTAACATGTCCCGTGTATATTAAACCATCAGGGGAACACACTCTCCTCACTTATACTGTTCACCTGTTAACATATCCCGTGTATATTAAACCATCAGGGGAACACACTCTCCTCACTTACACTGTTCACCTCGTAAAATGTCTTGTGTGCATTTAACCGTCAGGGGAACACACTCTCCTCACTTATACAGTTCACTTGGTGACATGTCCCGTGCGTATTAAACCATCAGGAGAACACACTCTCCTCACTTATACTGTTCACCTGGTAACATGTCCCGTGTATATTAAACCATCAGGGGAACACACTCTCCTCACTTATACTGTTCACCTGGTAACATTTCCCGTGTATATTAAACCATCAGGGGAACACACTCTCCTCACTTATACTGTTCACCTGGTAACATGTCCCGTGAATATTAAACCATCAGGGGAACACTCTCTCCTCACTAATACTGTTCACCTGCTAACATGTCCTGTGTGCATTAAATCATCAGGGGAACACACTCACCTCACTTAGACTGTTCATCTGGTAACATGTCCAGTTTATATTAAACCATCAGGGGAACACACTCCTCTCATTTATACTGTTCACCTGGTGACATGTCCTGTGTATATTAAACCATCAGGGGAACACATTCTCCTCACTTATTCTGTTTACCTGGTAACATGTCCTGTGTGTATTAAACAATCAGGGGAACACACTCTCTTCACTTATACTGTTCACCTGGTAACTTGTCCCGCGTATATTAAACCATCAGGGGAACACACTCTCCTCACTTATACTGTTCACCTGTTAACATGTCCTGTGTATATTAAACCATCAGGGGAACACATTCTCCTCACTTATGCTGTTCACCTGCGAACATGTCCCGTGTATATTAAAACATCAGGGGAATACAGTCTCCTCACTTATACTGTTCACCTGCTAACATGTCCCGTGTATATTAAACCATCAGGGGAACACACTCTCCTCACTTATACTGTTCACCTGGTAACATGTCCCGTGTATATTAAACCATCAGGGGAACACACTCTCCTCACTTATACTGTTCACCTGGTAACATGTCCGGTGTGTATTAAACCATCAGGGGAACACACTCTCCTCACTTATACTGTTCGCCTGGTAACGTGTCCCTTGTATATTTAACAATCAGGGGAACATACTCTGCTCACTTATACTGTTCACCTGGTAACATGTCCCGTGTATATTAAACTATCAGCGGAACACACTCGCCTCACTTATACTGTTCACCTGGTAACATGTCCCGTGTATATTAAACCATCAGGGGAACACACTGTCCTCACTTATACAGTTCACCTGGTAACATGTCCCGTGTATATTAAACCATCAGGGGAACACACTCTCCTCACTTATACTGATCACCTGGTGACATGTCCCGGGTATATTAAAAAATCAGGGGAACTCACTCTCCTCACTTATTCTGTTCACCTGGTATCATGTCCTGTGTATATTAAACCAACAGGGGAACACACTCTCCTCACTTATACAGTTCACCTGGTAACATGTCCCGTGCGTGTTAAACAATCAGGGGAACACACTCTCCTCACTTATACAGTTCACCTGGCAACATGTCCCGTGCGTGTTAAACCATCAGGGGAACACACTCTCCTCACCTGTACTGTTCACCTGGTGACATGTCTCGTGCGTACTTAACAATCAGGGTAACAATCTCTCCTCACTTATACTGTTCACCTGGCAACATGTCCCGTGTATACTAAACGATCAGGGGAACACACTCTCCTCATTTATACAGTTCACCTGGGAACATGTCCCGTGTACATTAAACCATCAGGGGAACACACTCTCCTCAATTATACTGTTCACCTGGTAACAAGTCCCATGTATAATAAACAATCAGGGGAACACACTCTCCTCACTTATACTGTTCACCTGCTGACATGTCCCGTGTACATTAAACCATCAGGGGAACACACTCTCCTCAATTATACTGTTCACCTGGTAACAAGTCCCATGTATAATAAACAATCAGGGGAACACACTCTCCTCACTTATACTGTTCACCTGCTGACATGTCCCGTGTACATTAAACCATCAGGGGAACACACTCTCCTCACTTATACTGTTCACCTGCTGACATGTCCCGTGTACATTAAACCATCAGGGGAACACACTCTCCTCAATTATACTGTTCACCTGGTAACAAGTCCCATGTATAATAAACAATCAGGGGAACACACTCTCCTCACTTATACTGTTCACCTGCTGACATGTCCCGTGTACATTAAACCATCAGGGGAACTCACTCTCCTCACTTATACTGTTCACCTGGTAACATGTCCCGTGCGTGTCAAACCATCAGGGGAACACACTCTCCTCACTTATACTGTTCACCTGGTAACATGTCCCGTGCGTGTTAAACGATCAGGGGAACACACTCTACTCACTTATACTGTTCACCTGGTAACATGTCCCGTGCGTGTTAAACGATCAGGGGAACACACTCTACTCACTTATACTGTTCACCTGGGAACATGTCCAGTGAGTATTAAACCATCAGCGGAACACAGTCTCCTCACTTATACTGTTCACCTGGTAACATGTCCCGTGCGTGTTAAACGATCAGGGGAACACACTCTACTCACTTATACTGTTCACCTGGGAACATGTCCAGTGTTTATTAAACCATCAGGGGAACACACTGTCCTCACTTATACTGTTCACCTGGTTACATGTCCCGTGTATATTAAACCATCTGGGGAAAGCACTCTCCTCACTTATACTGTTCAGCTGGTAACATGTCCCGTGAATATTAAACCATCAGGGGAACACACTCTCCTCACTTATACTGATCACCTGGTGACATGTCCCGGGTATATTAAAAAATCAGGGGAACTCACTCTCCTCACTTATACTGTTCACCTGGTATCATGTCCTGTGTATATTAAACCAACAGGGGAACACACTCTCCTCACTTATACAGTTCACCTCGTAACATGTCCCGTGCATGTTAAACAATCAGGGGAACACACTCTCCTCACTTATACTGTTCACCTGGTAACATGTCCCGTGCGTGTTAAACCATCAGGGGAACATACTCTCCTCACTTATACTGTTCACCTGGTGACATGTCCCGAGCGTACTAAACAATCAGGGTAACAATCTCTCCTCACTTGCACTGTTCACCTGGCAACATGTCCCGTGTATGCTAAACGATCAGGGGAACACACTCTCCTCATTTATTCTGTTCACCTGGGAACATGTCCAATGTATTTTAAACCATCAGGGGAACACACTCTCCTCACTTATGCTGTTCACCTGGTAACATGTCCTGTGTATATTAAACCTTCAGGTGAACACACTCTCCTCACTTATACTGTTCACCTGGTGACATGTTCCGTCAGTATTAAACAATCAGGGGAACACACTCCCCTCACTTATACTGTTCACCTGGTAACATGTCCCGTGCGTGTTAAACCATCAGGGGAACACACTCTCCGCACTTATACTGTTCAGCTGGTAACATGTCCCGTGGGAATTAAACATTCAGGGGAACACACTCTCCTCACTTATACTGTTCACCTGGTAATATGTCCTGTGTGCATTAAACAATCAGGGGAATACACTCTCCTCACTTATACTGTTCACCTGGTAACATGTCCCGTGTTTATTAAAACATCAGGGGAACACACTCTCCTCACTTATACTGTTCACCTGCTAACATGTCCCGTGTGCATTAAACAATCAGGGGAACACACTCTCCTCACTTATGCTGTTCACCTGATAACTTGTCCCGTGTGTATTAAACCATCAGGGGAACACACTCTCCTCACTTATACTGTTCACCTGGTAATATGCCCTGTGTACATTAAACCATCAGGGGAACACTCTCTCCTCACTTATACTGTTCACCTGGAAACATATCCCGTGTATATTAAACCATCAGGGGAACACACACTCCTCACTTATACTGTTCACCTGGTAACATGTCCCGTGTATATTAAACCATCAGTGGAACACACTCTCCTCACTTATAATGTTCACCTGGTGACATGTCCAGTGTATTAAACAATCAGGGGAACACACTCTCCTCACTTATACTGTTCACCTGGTAACATGTCCCGTGTGTATTAAACAATCATGGGAACTCACTCTCCTCACTTATAATGTTCACCTGGTGACATGTCCCGTGTGTATTAAACAATCAGGGGAACACACTCTCCTCACTTATACTGTTCACCTCGTGACATGTCCCGTGTGTTTTAAACAATCAGGGGAACACACTCTCCTCAATTATACTCTTCACCTGGTAACATGTCCCGTGAGTATTAAACAATCAGGGGAACACACTCTCCTCACTTATACTGTTCACCTGGTAACATGTCCTGTGAAAATTAAACCATCAGGGGAAAACATTCTCCTCACTTATACTGTTCACCTGGTAACATGTCCTGTGTGTATTAAACCATCAGGGGAACACACTCTCCTCACTTATACTGTTCACCTGGTAACATGTCGCGTGAATATTAAACCATCAGGGGAAAGCACTCTCCTCACTTCTTCTGTTCACCTGGTAACATGTCCCGTGTGCATTAAACCATCAGGGGAACACACACTCCTCACTTACACTGTTCACCTGGTAACATGTCCCGTGCGTGTTAAACCATCAGGGGAACACACTCTCCTCACTTATGCTGTTCACCTGGTAACATGTCCTGTGTATATTAAACCTTCAGGTGAACACACTCTCCTCACTTATACTGTTCACCTGGTGACATGTTCCGTCAGTATTAAACAATCAGGGGAACACACTCCCCTCACTTATACTGTTCACCTGGTAACATGTCCCGTGCGTGTTAAACCATCAGGGGAACACACTCTCCGCACTTATACTGTTCAGCTGGTAACATGTCCCGTGGGAATTAAACATTCAGGGGAACACACTCTCCTCACTTATACTGTTCACCTGGTAATATGTCCTGTGTGCATTAAACAATCAGGGGAATACACTCTCCTCACTTATACTGTTCACCTGGTAACATGTCCCGTGTTTATTAAACCATCAGGGGAACACACTCTCCTCACTTATACTGTTCACCTGCTAACATCTCCCGTGTGCATTAAACAATCAGGGAAACACACTCTCCTCACTTATGCTGTTCACCTGATAACTTGTCCCGTGTGTATTAAACCATCAGGGGAACACACTCTCCTCACTTATACTGTTCACCTGGTAATATGCCCTGTGTATATTAAACCATCAGGGGAACACTCTCCCCTCACTTATACTGTTCACCTGGAAACATATCCCGTGTATATTAAACCATCAGGGGAACACACACTCCTCACTTATACTGTTCACCTGGTAACATGTCCCGTGTATATTAAACCATCACTGGAACACACTCTCCTCACTTATAATGTTCACCTGGTGACATGTCCCGTGTGTATTAAACAATCAGGGAACACACTCTCCTCACTTATACTGTTCACCTGGTAACATGTCCCGTGTGTATTAAACAATCAGGGGAACTCACTCTCCTCACTTATAATGTTCACCTCGTGACATGTCCCGTGTGTTTTAAACAATCAGGGGAACACACTCTCCTCAATTATACTGTTAACCTGGTAACATGTCCCGTGAGTATTAAACAATCAGGGGAACACACTCTCCTCACTTATACTGTTCACCTGGTAACATGTCCTGTGAAAATTAAACCATCAGGGGAAAACATTCTCCTCACTTATACTGTTCACCTGGTAACATGTCCTGTGTGTATTAAACCATCAGGGGAACACACTCTCCTCACTTATACTGTTCACCTGGTAACATGTCCCGTGAATATTAAACCATCAGGGGAAAGCACTCTCCTCACTTCTTCTGTTCACCTGGTAACATGTCCCGTGTGCATTAAACCATCAGGGGAACACACACTCCTCACTTACACTGTTCACCTGGTAACATGTCCCGTGCGTGTTAAACCATCAGGGGAACACACTCTACTCACATATACTGTTCACCTGGTAACATGTCCCGTGAGTGTTAAAAAATCAGGGGAAGACACTCTCCTCACTTATACTGTTCACCTGGTAACATGTCCTGTGTATATTAAACCATCAGGGGAACACATTCTCCTCAGTTATACTGTTCACCTGGTAACATGTCCCGGGTGTATTAAACCATCAGGGGAACACACTCTCGTCACTTATACAGTTCCCCTGGTAACATGTCCCGTGTGCATTAAACAATCAGGGGACCACACTCTCCTCACTTATACTGTTCACCTGATAACATGTCCCGTGTGTATTAAACCATAAGGGGAACACACTCTCCTCACTTATACTGTTCACCTGGTAATATGCCCTGTGTATATTAAACCATCAGGGGAAAACACTCTCCTCACTTATACTGTTCACCTGCTAACATGTCCCGTGCATATTAAACCATCAGGGGAACACACTCTCCTCACTTATACGGTTCACCTGGTAACATGTCCCCTGTATATTAAACCATCAGGGGAACACACTCTCCTCACTTATACTGTTCACCTGGTAACATGTCCCGTGCGTGTTAAACCATCAGGGGAACACACTCTCCTCACTTATACTGTTCACCTGGCAACATGTCCCCTGTATATTAAACCATCAGGGGAACACACTCTCCTCACTTATACTGTTCACCTGGTAACATGTACCGTGAATATTAAACCATCAGGGGAACACACTCTCCTCAATTATACATTTCACCTGGTCACATGTCCCCGGTATATTAAACCATCAGGGGAACACACTCTCCTCACTTATACTGTTCACCTGGTAACATGTCCCGTGCGTGTTAAACCATCAGGGGAACACACTCTCCTCACTTATACTGTTCACCTGGCAACATGTCCCCTGTATATTAAACCATCAGGGGAACACACTCTCCTCACTTATACTGTTCACCTGGCAACATGTCCCGTGAGTATTAAACAATCAGGGGAACACACTCTCCTCACTTATACTGTTGACCTGGTGACATGTCCCGTGTGTATTAAACAATCAGGGGAACACACTCTCCTCACTTATACTGTTCACTTGGCAACATGTCCCGTCAGTATTAAACAATCAGGGGAACACACACTCCTCACTTATACTGTTCACCTGGTAATATGTCCTGTGTATATTAAACCATCAGGGGAACACACTCTCCTCACTTATACTGTTCACCTGGGATCATGTCCCGTGTATATTAAACCATCAGGGGAACACACTCTCCTCACTTATACGGTTCACCTGGTAAGATGTCCCCTGTATATTAAACCATCAGGGGAACACACTCTCCTCACTTATACTGTTCACCTGGTGACATATCCCGTCAGTATTAAACAATCAGGGGAACAAACTCTCCTCACTTATACTGTTCACCTGGCAACATGTCCCGTCACTATTAAACAATCAGGGGAACAAACTCTCCTCACTTATACTGTTCACCTGGTGACATGTCCCGTCAGTATTAAACAATCAGGGGAACAAACTCTCCTCACTTATACTGTTCATATGGTAACATGACACGTGTATATTAAACCATCAGGGGAACACACTCTCCTAACTTATACTGTTCACCTGGTAACATGTCCCGTGTATATTAAACCATCAGCGGAACACACTCTCCTCAGTTATACTGTTCACCTGGTAACATGTCCCGTGTATATTAAACCATCAGGGGAACACACTCTCCTCACTAAAACTGTTCACCTGGTAACATGTGCCGTGTGCATTAAGCAATCAGGGGAACACACTCTCCTCACTTATACTGTTCACCTGGTGACATGTCCCGTCAGTATTAAACAATCAGGGGAACAAACTCTCCTCACTTATTCTGTTCACCTGGTAACATGACACGTGTATATTAAACCATCAGGGGAACACACTCTCCTCACTTATCCTGTTCACCTGGTGACATGTCCCGTCAGTATTAAACAATCAGGGGAACAAACTCTCCTCACTTATACTGTTCACCTGGTAACATGTCCCGTGTATATTAAACCATCAGGGGAACACACTCTCCTCACTTATACTGTTCACCTGGTAACATGTCCCGTGTATATTAAACCATCAGGGGAACACACTCTCCTCACTTATACTGTTCACCTGTTAACATATCCCGTGTATATTAAACCATCAGGGGAACACACTCTCCTCACTTATACTGATCACCTGGTAACATTTCCCGTGTATATTAAACCATCAGTGGAACACACTCTCCTCACTTATACTGTTCACCTGTTAACATATCCCGTGTATATTAAACCATCAGGGAAACACATTCTCCTCACTTACACTGTTCACCTCGTAAAATGTCTTGTGTGCATAAAAGCATCAGGGGAACACACTCTCCTCACTTATACTATTCACCTGGTAACATTTCCCGTCGATATTAAACCATCAGGGGAACACACTCTCCTCACTTATACTGTTCACCTGGTAACATTTCCTGTGTGCATTAAACCTTCAGGGGAACACACTCTCCTCACTTATACTGTTCACCTGGTAACATGTCCTTTGCATATTTAACCATCAGGGGAACACACTCTGCTCACTTATTCTGTTCACCTGGTAACAATTCCTTTGCATATTTAACCATCAGGGGAACACACTCTCCTCACTTATTCTGTTCACCTGGTAACATGTCCTTTGCATATTTAACCATCAGGGGAACACACTCTCCTCACTTATACTGTTCACCTGGTAACATGTCCCGTGAATATTAATCCATCAGGGGAAAGCACTCTCCTCACTTATACTGTTCACCTGGTAACATGTCCGTGAATATTAATCCATCAGGGGAAAGCACTCTCCTCACTTATACTGTTCACCTGGTAACATGTCCCGTGAATATTAAACCATCAGGGGAACATACTCTCTTCACTTATACTGTTCACCTGGTAACATGTCCCGTGAGTATTAAACAGTCAGGGGAACACTCTCTCCTCACTTATACTGTTCACCTGGTATCATGTCCTGTGTATATTAAACCATCAGGGGAATACATTCTCCTCACTTATACTGTTCACCTGGTAACATGTCCTGTGTGTATTAAACCATCAGGGGTAAGCACTCTCCTCACTTATACTGTTCACCTGGTAACATGTCCCGTGTGCATTAAACCATCATTGGATCACTCTCTCCTCACTTATACTGTTCACCTGGTAACATGTCCTGTGTGCATTAAATCATCAGGGGAACACACTCTCCTCACTTATCCAGTTCACTTGGTGAAATGTCCCGTGTGCATTAAACCATCATTGGAACACTCTCTCCTCACTTATACTGTTCACCTGGTAACATGTCCTGTGTGCATTAAATCATCAGGGGAACACACTCTCCTCACTTATACTGTTCAGCTGGTAACATGTCCCGTGAGTATTAAACAATCAGGGGAACACACTCTCCTCACTTATACTGTTCACCTGGTAACATGTCCTGTGTGCATTAAATCATCAAGGGAACACACTCTCCTCACTTATACTGTTCAGCTGGTAACATGTCCCGTGAGTATTAAACAATCAGGGGAACACAATCTCCTCACTTCGACTGTTCACCTGGTGACATGTCCCGTGTGTATTAAACAATCAGGGGAACACACTCTCCTCACTTATACTGTTCACAGGGTGACATGTCCTGTGTATATTAAACCATCAGTGGAACACTCTCTCCTCACTTATACTGTTCACCTGGCAACATGTCCCGTGAGCATTAAACCATCAGGGGAACACAATCTCCTCACTTCGACTGTTCACCTGGTGACATGTCCCGTGTGTATTAAACAATCAGGGGAATTCACTCTCCTCACATATACTGTTCACCTGGTAACATGTCCCGTGCATGTTAAACCATCAGGGGAACACACTCTCCTCACTTATACTGTTCACATGCTAACATGTCCCGTGCATATTAAACAATCAGGGGAACACACTCTCCTCACTTATACTGTTCACCTTTTGACATGTCGTGTGCGTATTAAACCATCAGGGAAACTCACTCTCCTCACTTATACTGTTCTGCTGCGGAAATATCCCATCAGTATTAAACCATCAGGGGAACACAATCTCCTCACTTATGCTGTTTACCTGGTAACATGTCCTGTGTGCATTAAACAATCAGGGAAACACACTCTCCTCAGTTATACTGTTCATCTGGTGACATGTCGTGTGTGTATTAAACCATCAGGGGAACACACTCTCCTCACTTATACAGTTCACCTGCGGAAATGTCCCATCAGTATTGAACCATCAGGGGAACACAATCTCCTCACTTATGCTGTTTACCTGGTAACATGTCCCGTGTGTATTAAACAATCAGGGGAACTCACTCTCCTCACTTATACTGTTCAACTGGTGACATGTCCCGACAGTATTAAACCATCAGGGAAAGACAGTCTCCTCACTTATAATGTTCACCTGGTAACATGTCCTTTGCATATTTAACCATCAGGGGAAAACATTCTGTTCACTTATACTGTTCACCTGTTGACATGTCCTGTGTGTATTAAACCATCAGGGAAACACACTCTCCTCACATCTTCTGTTCACCTGTTGACATGTCCTGTGTGTATTAAACCATCAGGGAAACACACTCTCCTCACTTATACTGTTCACCTGTTGACATGTCCTGTGTGTATTAAACCATCAGGGGAACACACTCTCCTCACTTATACTGTTCACCTGTTGACATGTCCTGTGTGTATTAAACCATCAGGGGAACACACTCTCCTCACTTATACTGTTCACCTGTTGACATGTCCTGTGTGTATTAAACCATCAGGGAAACACACTCTCCTCACTTATACTGTTCAGCTGCGGAAATGTCCCATCAATATTAAACCATCAGGGGAACACAATCTCCTCACTTATGCTGTTTACCTGGTAACATGTCCCGTGTGCATTAAACAATCAGGGAAACACACTCTCCTCACTTATACTGTTCATCTGGTGACATGTCGTGTGTGTATTAAACCATCAGGGGAACAAACTCTCCTCACTTATACTGTTCACCTGCGGAAATGTCCCATCAGTATTAAACCATCAGGGGAACACAATCTCCTCACTTATGCTGTTTACCTGGTAACATGTCCCGTGTGTATTAAACAATCAGGGGAACACACTCTCCTCACTTATACTGTTCAACTGGTGACATGTCCCGACAGTATTAAACCATCAGGGAAAGACAGTCTCCTCACTTATAATGTTCACCTGGTAACATGTCCTTTGCATATTTAACCATCAGGGGAAAACATTCTGCTCACTTATACTGTTCACCTGTTGACATGTCCTGTGTGTATTAAACCATCAGGGAAACACACTCTCCTCACTTATACTGTTCACCTGTTGACATGTCCTGTGTGTATTAAACCATCAGGGGAACACACTCTCCTCACTTATAGTGTTCACCTGTTGACATGTCCTGTGTGCATTAAACCATCAGGGGAACACACTCTCCTCACTTATACTGTTCACCTGTTGACATGTCCTGTGTGTATTAAACCATCAGGGAAACACACTCTCCTCACTTATACTGTTCAGCTGCGGAAATGTCCCATCAGTATTAAACCATCAGGGGAACACAATCTCCTCACTTATGCTGTTTACCTGGTAACATGTCCTGTGTGCATTAAACAATCAGGGAAACACACTCTCCTCACTTATACTGTTCATCTGGTGACATGTCGTGTGTGTATTAAACCATCAGGGGAACACACTCTCCTCACTTATACTGTTCAACTGGTGACATGTCCCGACAGTATTAAACCATCAGGGAAAGACAGTCTCCTCTCTTATAATGTTCACCTGGTAACATTTCCTTTGCATATCTAACCATCAGGGGAAAACATTCTGCTCACTTATACTGTTCACCTGTTGACATGTCCTGTGTGTATTAAACCATCAGGGAAACACACTCTCCTCACTTATACTGTTCACCTGTTGACATGTCCTGTGTGTATTAAACCATCAGGGAAACACACTCTCCTCACTTATACTGTTCACCTGTTGACATGTCCTGTGTGTATTAAACCATCAGGGGAACACACTCTCCTCACTTATACTGTTCACCTGTTGACATGTCCTGTGTGTATTAAACCACCAGGGAAACACACTCTCCTCACTTATACTGTTCAGCTGCGGAAATGTCCCATCAGTATTAAACCATCAGGGGAACACAATCTCCTCACTTATGCTGTTTACCTGGTAACATGTCCTGTGTGCATTATACATTCAGGGAAACACACTCTCCTCACTTATCCGGTTCACCTGGAAACATTTCCTGTGTGCATTAAACCATCAGGGGAACACAATCTCCTCACTTATACTGTTCACCTGGTAACATGTCCTTTGCATATTTAACCATCAGGGGAACACACTCTCCTCACTTATTCTGTTCACCTGGTAACATGTCCTTTGCATATTTAACCATCAGGGGAACACACTCTCCTCACTTATGCTGTTCACCTGGTAACATGTCCCGTGCGTATTGAACCATCAGGGGAAAGCACTCTCCTCACTTATACTGTTCACCTGGTAACATTTCCTGTGTGCATTAAACCATCAGGGGAACACACTCTCCTCACTTATACTGTTCACCTGGTAACATGTCCTTTGCATATTTAACCATCAGGGGAACACACTCTCCTCACTTATTCTGTTCACCTGGTAACATGTCCTTTGCATATTTAACCATCAGGGGAACACACTCTCCTCACTTATGCTGTTCACCTGGTAACATGTCCCGTGCGTATTAAACCATCATGGGAAAGCACTCTCCTCACTTATACTGTTCACCTGGTAACATGTCCCGTGAATATTAATCCATCAGGGGAAAGCACTCTCCTCACTTATACTGTTCACCTGGTAACATGTCCCGTGAATATTAATCCATCAGGGGAAAGCACTCTCCTCACTTATACTGTTCACCTGGTAACATGTCCCGTGAATATTAAACCATCAGGGGAACACTCTCTCCTCACAAATACTGTTCACCTGCTAACATGTCCTGTGTGCATTAAATCATCAGGGGAACACACTCTCCTCACTTAGACTGTTCATCTGGTAACATGTCCAGTGAATATTAAACCGTCAGGGGAACACACTCTCCTCATTTATACTGTTCACCTGGTAACATGTCCCGTGAGTATTAAACAGTCAGGGGAACACTCTCTCTTCACTTATACTGTTCACCTGGTAACATGTCCTGTGTATATTAAACCATCAGGGGAATACATTCTCCTCACTTATACTGTTCACCTGGTAACATGTCCTGTGTGTATTAAACCATCAGGGGAACACACTCTCCTCACTTATACTGTTCACCTGGTAACATATCCTGTGTGCATTAAATCATCAGGGGAACACACTCTCCTCACTTATCCCGTTCACTTGGTGAAATGTCCCGTGTGCATTAAACCATCATTGGAACACTCTCTCCTCACTTATACTGTTCACCTGGTAACATGTCCCGTGAGTATTAAACAATCAGGGGAACACACTCTCCTCACTTATACTGTTCACCTGGTAACATGTCCTGTGTGCATTAAATCATCAGGGGAACACACTCTCCTCACTTATGCAGTTCAGCTGGTAACATGTCCCGTGAGTAATAAACAATCAGGGGAACACACTCTCCTCACTTATACTGTTCACAGGGTGACATGTCCTGTGTGTATTAAATCATCATGGGAACACACTCTCCTCACTTATACTGTTCAGCTGGTAACATGTCCCGTGAGTATTAAACAATCAGGGGAACACACTCTCCTCACTTATACTGTTCACCTGGTAACATGTCCTGTGTGCATTAAATCATCAGGGGAACACACTCTCCTCACTTATACTGTTCAGCTGGTAACATGTCCCGTGAGTATTAAACAATCAGGGGAACACAATCTCCTCACTTCGACTGTTCACCTGGTGACATGTCCCGTGTGTATTAAACAATCAGGGGAACACACTCTCCTCACTTATACTGTTCACCTGGCAACATGTCCCGTGAGCATTAAACCATCAGGGGAACACAATCTCCTCACTTCGACTGTTCACCTGGTGACATGTCCCGTGTGTATTAAACAATCAGGGGAATTCACTCTCCTCACATATACTGTTCACCTGGTAACATGTCCCGTGCATGTTAAACCATCAGGAGAACACACTCTCCTCACTTATACTGTTCACCTGTTGACATGTCGTGTGCGTATTAAACCATCAGGGAAACTCACTCTCCTCACTTATACTGTTCTGCTGCGGAAATATCCCATCAGTATTAAACCATCAGGGGAACACAATCTCCTCACTTTTGCTGTTTACTTGGTAACATGTCCTGTGTGCATTAAACAATCAGGGAAACACACTCTCCTCACTTTTCCGGTTCACCTGGAAACATGTCAACTGTGCATTAAACAATCAGGGGAACACACTCTCCTCACTTATTCTGTTCACCTGGTAACATGTCCCGTGTATATTAAACAATCAGGGGAACACACTCTCCTCACTTATACTGTTCACCTGGTAACATGTCCCGCGTATATTAAACCATCAGGGAAACACACTCTCCTCACTTATACTGTTCAGCTGCGGAAATGTCCCATCAGTATTAAACCATCAGGGGAACACAATCTCCTCACTTATGCTGTTTACCTGGTAACATGTCCTGTGTGCATTAAACAATCAGGGAAACACACTCTCCTCAGTTATACTGTTCATCTGGTGACATGTCGTGTGTGTTTTAAACCATCCAGGGAACACACTCTCCTCACTTATACTGTTCACTTGCGGAAATGTCCCATCAGTATTGAACCATCAGGGGAACACAATCTCCTCACTTATGCTGTTTACCTGGTAACATGTCCCGTGTGTATTAAACAATCAGGGGAACTCACTCTCCTCACTTATACTGTTCAACTTGTGACATGTCCCGACAGTATTAAACCATCAGGGAAAGACAGTCTCCTCACTTATAATGTTCACCTGGTAACATGTCCTTTGCATATTTAACCATCAGGGGAAAACATTCTGTTCACTTATGCTGTTCACCTGTTGACATGTCCTGTGTGTATTAAACCATCAGGGAAACACACTCTCCTCACATATACTGTTCACCTGTTGACATGTCCTGTATGTATTAAACCATCAGGGAAACACACTCTCCTCACTTATACTGTTCACCTGTTGACATGTCCTGTGTGTATTAAACCATCAGGGGAACACACTCTCCTCACTTATACTGTTTACCTGTTGACATGTCCTGTGTGTATTAAACCATCAGGGGAACACACTCTCCTCACTTATACTGTTCACCTGTTGACATGTCCTGTGTGTATTAAACCATCAGGGAAACACACTCTCCTCACTTATACTGTTCAGCTGCGGAAATGTCCCATCAGTATTAAACCATCAGGGGAACACAATCTCCTCACTTATGCTGTTTACCTGGTAACATGTCCCGTGTGCATTAAACAATCAGGGAAACACACTCTCCTCACTTATACTGTTCATCTGGTGACATGTCGTGTGTGTATTAAACCATCAGGGGAACAAACTCTCCTCACTTATACTGTTCAGCTGCGGAAATGTCCCATCAGTATTAAACCATCAGGGGAACACAATCTCCTCATTTATGCTGTTTACCTGGTAACATGTCCCGTGTGTATTAAACAATCAGGGGAACACACTCTCCTCACTTATACTGTTCAAATGGTGACATGTCCCGACAGTATTAAACCATCAGGGAAAGACAGTCTCCTCACTTAAAATGTTCACCTGGTAACATGTCCTTTGCATATTTAACCATCAGGGGAAAACATTCTGCTCACTTATACTGTTCACCTGTTGACATGTCCTGTGTGTATTAAACCATCAGGGAAACACACTCTCCTCACTTATACTGTTCACCTGTTGACATGTCCTGTGTGTATTAAACCATCAGGGAAACACACTCTCCTCACTTATACTGTTCACCTGTTGACATGTCCTGTGTGTATTAAACCATCAGGGGAACACACTCTCCTCACTTATACTGTTCACCTGTTGACATGTCCTGTGTGTATTAAACCATCAGGGAAACACACTCTCCTCACTTATACTGTTCAGCTGCGGAAATGTCCCCATCAGTATTAAACCATCAGGGGAACACAATCTCCTCACTTATGCTGTTTACCTGGTAACATGTCCTGTGTGCATTAAACAATCAGGGAAACACACTCTCCTCACTTATACTGTTCATCTGGTGACATGTCGTGTGTGTATTAAACCATCAGGGGAACACACTCTCCTCACTTATACTGTTCAACTGGTGACATGTCCCGACAGTATTAAACCATCAGGGAAAGACAGTCTCCTCTCTTATAATGTTCACCTGGTAACATTTCCTTTGCATATTTAACCATCAGGGGAAAACATTCTGCTCACTTATACTGTTCACCTGTTGACATGTCCTGTGTGTATTAAACCATCAGGGAAACACACTCTCCTCACTTATACTGTTCACCTGTTGACATGTCCTGTGTGTATTAAACCATCAGGGAAACACACTCTCCTCACTTATACTGTTCACCTGTTGACATGTCCTGTGTGTATTAAACCATCAGGGGAACACACTCTCCTCACTTATACTGTTCACCTGTTGACATGTCCTGTGTGTATTAAACCATCAGGGAAACACACTCTCCTCACTTATACTGTTCAGCTGCGGAAATGTCCCATCAGTATTAAACCATCAGGGGAACACAATCTCCTCACTTATGCTGTTTACCTGGTAACATGTCCTGTGTGCATTAAACAATCAGGGAAACACACTCTCCTCAATTATCCGGTTCTCCTGGAAACATGTCAACTGTGCATTAAACAATCAGGGGAACACACTCTCCTCACTTATTCTGTTCACCTGGTAACATGTCCCGTGTGTATTAAACAATCAGGGGAACACATTCTCCTCACCTATACTGTTCACCTGGTAACATGTCCCGCGTATATTAAACCATCAGGGGAACACACTCTCCTCACTTATACTGTTTACCTGGTAACATGTCCTGTGTGTATTAAATAATCAGGGGAACACACTCTCTTCACTTATACTGTTCACCTGGTAACATGTCCCATGTATATTAAACAATCAGGGGAACACACTCTCTTCACTTATGCTGTTCACCTGGTAACATGTCCCGCGTATATTAAACTATCAGGGGAACACACGCTCCTCACTTCTACTCTTCATCTGGTGACACGTCCCGTCAGTATTAAGCAATCAGGGGAACACACTCTCCTCAGTTATACTGTTCACCTGGTAACATGTCCCGGGTGTATTAAACCATCAGGGGAACACACTCTCCTCACTTATACTGTTCACCTGTTAACATGTCCTGTGTATATTAAACCATCAGGGGAACACATTCTCCTCACTTATGCTGTTTACCTGCGAACATGTCCCGTGTATATTAAACCATCAGGGGAACACACTCTCCTCACTTATACTGTTCACCTGGTAACATGTCCCGTGTATATTAAACCATCAGGGGAACACACTCTCCTCACTTATACTGTTCACCTGGTAACATGTCCCGTGTGTATTAAACCATCAGGGGAACACACTCTCCTCACTTATACAGTTCACCTGGTAACATGTCCCGTGTATATTTAACAATCAGGGGAACATACTCTGCTCACTTATACTGTTCACCTGGTAACATGTCCCGTGCATATTAAACCATCAGGGGAACACACTCTCCTCACTTATTCTGTTCACCTGGTAATAAGTCCCGGGTATATTAAAAAATCAGGGGAACTCACTCTCCTCACTTATACTGTTCACCTGGTATCATGTCCTGTGTATATTAAACCAACAGGGGAACACACTCTCCTCACTTAAATTGTTCACCTGGTAACATGTCCCGTGCGTGTTAAACAATCAGGGGAACACACTCTCCTCACTTATACAGTTCACCTGGCAACATGTCCCGTGCGTGTTAAACCATCAGGGGAACACACTCTCCTCACTTATACTGTTCAGCTGGTGACATGTTTCGTGCATACTTAACAATCAGGGTAACAATCTCTCCTCACTTATACTGTTCACCGGGCAACATGTCCCGTGTATACTAAACGATCAGGGGAACACACTCTCCTCATTTATACTGTTCACCTGGGAACATGTCCCGTGTATATTAAACCATCAGGGGAACACACTCTCCTCACTCATACTGTTCACCTGGCATCATGTCCTGTGTATATTAAACCAACAGGGGAACACACTCTACCCACTTAAATTGTTCACCTGGTAACATGTCCCGTGCGTGTTAAACAATCAGGGGAACACACTCTCCTCACTTATACAGTTCACCTGGCAACATGTCCCGTGCGTGTTAAACCATCAGGGGAACACACTCTCCTCATTTATACTGTTCACCTGGTAACAAGTCCCATGTATATTAAACAATCAGGGGAACACACTCTCCTCACTTATACTGTTCACCTGCTGACATGTCCCGGGTATATTAAACCATCAGCGGAACACACTCTCCTCACTTATACTGTTCACCTGGTAACATGTCCCGTGCGTGTTAAACCATTAGGGGAACACACTCTCCTCACTTATACTGTTCACCTGCTGACATGTCCCGGGTATATTAAACCATCAGCGGAACACACTCTCCTCACTTATACGGTTCACCTGGCAACATGTCCCGTGAGTAATCAACAATCAGGGAAACACACTCTCCTCACTGAAACTGTTCACCTGGTAACATGCCCCGTGTGTATTGAACAATCAGGGAAACACACTCTCTTCACTTATACTGTTCAACTGGTGACATGTCCCGTCAGTATTAAACAATCAGAGGAACACACTCTCCTCACTTATACTGTTCACCTGGTAACAAGTCCCGTGCGTGTTAAACCATCAGGGGAACACACTCTCCTCACTGATACTGTTCACCTGGCAACATGTCCCGTGAGTATTAAACCATCAGCGGAACACACTCTCCTCACTTATACTGTTCACCTGGTAATATGTCCTGTGTGTATGAAACAATCAGGGGAACACACTCTCCTCACTTATACTGTTCACCTTGTATAATGTCCCATGCGTGTTAAACCATCAGGGGAACACACTCTCCTCACTTATACTGTTCACCTGTTAACATGTCCTGTGTATATTAAACCATCAGGGGAACACATTCTCCTCACTTATGCTGTTTACCTGCGAACATGTCCCGTGTATATTAAACCATCAGGGGAACACACTCTCCTCACTTATACTGTTCACCTGGTAACATGTCCCGTGTATATTAAACCATCAGGGGAACACACTCTCCTCACTTATACTGTTCACCTGGTAACATGTCCTGTGTGTATTAAACCATCAGGGGAACACACTCTCCTCACTTATACAGTTCACCTGGTAACATGTCCCGTGTATATTTAACAATCAGGGGAACATACTCTGCTCACTTATACTGTTCACCTGGTAACATGTCCCGTGTGTATTAAACAATCAGGGGAACACACTCTCCTCACTTATACTGTTCACCTGGTAACATGTACCTTGTATATTAAACCATCAGGGGAACACACTCTCCTCACTTATACTGTTCACCTGGTAACATGTCCCCTGAATATTAAACCATCAGGGGAACACACTCTCCTCACTTATACTGTTCACCTGGTAACATGAACCTTGTATATTAAACCATCAGGGGAACACACTCTCATCAATTATACATTTCACTTGGTGACATGTCCTGTGTATATTAAACCATCAGGGGAACACATCTCCTCAATTATACATTTCACTTGGTGAAATGTCCTGTGTATATTAAACCATCAGGGGAACACACTCTCCTCAATTATACTGTTCACCTGGTAACATGTCCCCTGTATATTAAACCTTCAGGGGAACACACTCTCCTCACTTATACTGTTCACCTGGTAACATGTACCTTGTATATTAAACCATCAGGGGAACACACTCTCCTCAATTATACATTTCACTTGGTGACATGTCCTGTGTATATTAAACCATCAGGGGAACACATCTCCTCAATTATACATTTCACTTGGTGACATGCCATGTGTATATTAAACCATCGGGGGAACACACTCTCCTCACTTATACTGTTCACCAGGTGACATGTCCCGTGTGTATTAAACCATCAGGGGAACACACTCTCCTCACTTATACTGTTCACCAGGTGACATGTCCCGTGTGTATTGAACATTCAGGAGAACACACTCTCCTCACTTATACTGTTCACCTGGTAACATGTCCCGTGTACATTAAACCATCAGGGGAACACACTCTCCTCACTTATACTGTTCACCAGGTGACATGTACCGTGTGTATTAAACCATCAAGGGAACACACTCTCCTCACATATACTGTTCACCAGGTGACATGTACCGTGTGTATTAAACCATCAGGGGAACACACTCTCCTCACTTATACTGTTCACCTGGCAACATGTCCCGTGAGTATTAAACAATCAGGGGAACACACTCTCCTCACTTATACTGTTCACCTGGTAACATGTCCCGTGCGTGTTAAACCATCAGGGGAACACACTCTCCTCACTTATACTCTTCACCTGGTGACATGTCCCGTCCGTGTTAAACCATCAGGGGAACACACTCTCCTCACTTATACTGTTCACCTGGTAATATGTCCTGTGTGTATTAAACAATCAGGGGAACACACTCTCCTCACTTATACTGTTCACCTGGTATAATGTCCCGTGCGTGTTAAACCATCAGGGGAACACACTCTCCTCACTTATACTGTTCACCTGGTAACATGTCCCGTGCGTGTTAAACCATCAGGGGAACACACTCTCCTCACTTATACTGTTCACCTGGTAACATGTCCCGGGTATATTAAACAATCAGGGGAATACACTCTCCTCACTTACACTGTTCACCTGGTAACATTTCCCGTGTATATTAAACCATCAGGGGAACACACTCTCCTCAATTATACTGTTCACCTGGTAACATGTCCCGTGAATATTAAACCATCAGGGGAAAGCACTCCCCTCACATATACTGTTCTCCAGGTAACATGTCCCGTGTATATGAAACCATCAGGGGAACACACTCTCCTCAATTATACTGTTCACCAGGTATAATGTCCCGTGCGTGTTAAACCATCAGGGGAACACCTTCTCCTCACTTATACTGTTCACCTGGTAACATGTCCTGTGTGTATTGAACCATCAGAGGAACACACTCTCCTCACTTATACTATTCACCTGGTAACATGTCCCGTGAATATTAAACCATCAGGGGAAAGCACTCTCGTCACTTATCCTGTTCACCTGGTAACATGTCCCGTGTGCATTAAACCATCAGGGGAACACACTCTCCTCACTTATACTGTTCACCTGGCAACATGTCCCGTGAGTATTAAACCATCAGGGGAACACACTCTCCTCACTTATACTGTTGACCTGGTGACATGTTCCGTCAGTATTAAACAATCAGGGGAACTCACTCTCCACACTGATACTGTTCACCTGGTAACATGTCCCGTGTATATTAAACCATCAGGGGAACAGACTCTCCTCACTTATACTGTTGACCTGGTGACATGTCCCGTCAGTATTAAACAATCAGGGGAACACACTCTCCTCACTTATACTCTTCACCTGGTAACATGTCCCGTGCGTGTTAAACCATCAGGGGAACACACTCTCCTCACTTATACTCTTCACCTGGTGACATGTCCCGTGCTTGTTAAACCATCAGGGGAACACACTCTCCTCACTTATACTCTTCACCTGGTGACATGTCCCGTGCGTGTTAAATCATCAGGGGAACACACTCTCCTCACTTATACTCTTCACCTGGTGACATGTCCCGGGTATATTAAACCATCAGCGGAACACACTCTCCTCACTTATACTGTTCACATGGTAACATGTCCTGTGAAAATTAAACCATCAGGGGAACACCTTCTCCTCACTTATACTGTTCACCTGGTAACATGTCCTGTGTGTATTAAACCATCAGAGGAACACACTCTCCTCACTTATACTATTCATCTGGTAACATGTCCCGTGAATATTAAACCATCAGGGGAAAGCACTCTCCTCACTTATCCTGTTCACCTGGTAACATGTCCCGAGTGCATTAAACCATCAGGGGAACACACTCTCCTCACTTATACTGTTCACCTGGTGACATGTCCCGTCAGTATTAAACCATCAGCGGAACACACTCTCCTCACTTATACCGTTGACCTGGTGACATGTCCCGTCAGTATTAAACAATCAGGGGAACACACTCTCCTCACTTATACTGTTCTGCTGCGGAAATATCCCATCAGTATTAAACCATCAGGGGAACACAATCTCCTCACTTATGCTGTTTACCTGGTAACATGTCCTGTGTGCATTAATCAATCAGGGAAACACACTCTCCTCAGTTATACTGTTCATCTGGTGACATGTCAACTGTATATTAAACCATCAGGGAAACACACTCTCCTCACTTCTCCTGTTCAGCTGCGGAAATGTCCCATCAGTATTAAACCATCAGGGGAACACAATCTCCTCACTTATGCTGTTTACCTGGTAACATGTCCTGTGTGCATTAAACAATCAGGGAAACACACTCTCCTCAGTTATACTGTTCATCTGGTGACATGTCGTGTGTGTATTAAACCATCCAGGGAACACACTCTCCTCACTTATACTGTTCACCTGCGGAAATGTCCCATCAGTATTGAACCATCAGGGGAACACAATCTCCTCACTTATGCTGTTTACCTGGTAACATGTCCCGTGTGTATTAAACAATCAGGGGAACTCACTCTCCTCACTTATACTGTTCAACTTGTGACATGTCCCGACAGTATTAAACCATCAGGGAAAGACAGTCTCCTCACTTATAATGTTCACCTGGTAACATGTCCTTTGCATATTTAACCATCAGGGGAAAACATTCTGTTCACTTATGCTGTTCACCTGTTGACATGTCCTGTGTGTATTAAACCATCAGGGAAACACACTCTCCTCACATATACTGTTCACCTGTTGACATGTCCTGTGTGTATTAAACCATCAGGGAAACACACTCTCCTCACTTATACTGTTCACCTGTTGACATGTCCTGTGTGTATTAAACCATCAGGGGAACACACTCTCCTCACTTATACTGTTCACCTGTTGACATGTCCTGTGTGTATTAAACCATCAGGGGAACACACTCTCCTCACTTATACTGTTCACCTGTTGACATGTCCTGTGTGTATTAAACCATCAGGGAAACACACTCTCCTCACTTATACTGTTCAGCTGCGGAAATGTCCCATCAGTATTAAACCATCAGGGGAACACAATCTCCTCACTTATGCTGTTTACCTGGTAACATGTCCCGTGTGCATTAAACAATCAGGGAAACACACTCTCCTCACTTATACTGTTCATCTGGTGACATGTCGTGTGTGTATTAAACCATCAGGGGAACAAACTCTCCTCACTTATACTGTTCAGCTGCGGAAATGTCCCATCAGTATTAAACCATCAGGGGAACACAATCTCCTCATTTATGCTGTTTACCTGGTAACATGTCCCATGTGTATTAAACAATCAGGGGAACACACTCTCCTCACTTATACTGTTCAAATGGTGACATGTCCCGACAGTATTAAACCATCAGGGAAAGACAGTCTCCTCACTTAAAATGTTCACCTGGTAACATGTCCTTTGCATATTTAACCATCAGGGGAAAACATTCTGCTCACTTATACTGTTCACCTGTTGACATGTCCTGTGTGTATTAAACCATCAGGGAAACACACTCTCCTCACTTATACTGTTCACCTGTTGACATGTCCTGTGTGTATTAAACCATCAGGGAAACACACTCTCCTCACTTATACTGTTCACCTGTTGACATGTCCTGTGTGTATTAAACCATCAGGGGAACACACTCTCCTCACTTATACTGTTCACCTGTTGACATGTCCTGTGTGTATTAAACCATCAGGGGAACACACTCTCCTCACTTATACTGTTCACCTGTTGACATGTCCTGTGTGTATTAAACCATCAGGGAAACACACTCTCCTCACTTATACTGTTCAGCTGCGGAAATGTCCCCATCAGTATTAAACCATCAGGGGAACACAATCTCCTCACTTATGCTGTTTACCTGGTAACATGTCCTGTGTGCATTAAACAATCAGGGAAACACACTCTCCTCACTTATACTGTTCATCTGGTGACATGTCGTGTGTGTATTAAACCATCAGGGGAACACACTCTCCTCACTTATACTGTTCAACTGGTGACATGTCCCGACAGTATTAAACCATCAGGGAAAGACAGTCTCCTCTCTTATAATGTTCACCTGGTAACATTTCCTTTGCATATTTAACCATCAGGGGAAAACATTCTGCTCACTTATACTGTTCACCTGTTGACATGTCCTGTGTGTATTAAACCATCAGGGAAACACACTCTCCTCACTTATACTGTTCACCTGTTGACATGTCCTGTGTGTATTAAACCATCAGGGAAACACACTCTCCTCACTTATACTGTTCACCTGTTGACATGTCCTGTGTGTATTAAACCATCAGGGGAACACACTCTCCTCACTTATACTGTTCACCTGTTGACATGTCCTGTGTGTATTAAACCATCAGGGAAACACACTCTCCTCACTTATACTGTTCAGCTGCGGAAATGTCCCATCAGTATTAAACCATCAGGGGAACACAATCTCCTCACTTATGCTGTTTACCTGGTAACATGTCCTGTGTGCATTAAACAATCAGGGAAACACACTCTCCTCACTTATCCGGTTCACCTGGAAACATGTCAACTGTGCATTAAACAATCAGGGGAACACACTCTCCTCACTTATTCTGTTCACCTGGTAACATGTCCCGTGTGTATTAAACAATCAGGGGAACACATTCTCCTCACTTATACTGTTCACCTGGTAACATGTCCCGCGTATATTAAACCATCAGGGGAACACACTCTCCTCACTTATACTGTTTACCTGGTAACATGTCCTGTGTGTATTAAATAATCAGGGGAACACACTCTCTTCACTTATACTGTTCACCTGGTAACATGTCCCATGTATATTAAACAATCAGGGGAACACACTCTCTTCACTTATGCTGTTCACCTGGTAACATGTCCCGCGTATATTAAACCATCAGGGGAACACACGCTCCTCACTTCTACTCTTCACCTGGTGACACGTCCCGTCAGTATTAAGCAATCAGGGGAACACACTCTCCTCACTTATACTGTTCACCTGGTAACATGTCCCGGGTGTATTAAACCATCAGGGGAACACACTCTCCTCACTTATACTGTTCACCTGTTAACATGTCCTGTGTATATTAAACCATCAGGGGAACACATTCTCCTCACTTATGCTGTTTACCTGCGAACATGTCCCGTGTATATTAAACCATCAGGGGAACACACTCTCCTCACTTATACTGTTCACCTGGTAACATGTCCCGTGTATATTAAACCATCAGGGGAACACACTCTCCTCACTTATACTGTTCACCTGGTAACATGTCCCGTGTGTATTAAACCATCAGGGGAACACACTCTCCTCACTTATACAGTTCACCTGGTAACATGTCCCGTGTATATTTAACAATCAGGGGAACATACTCTGCTCACTTATACTGTTCACCTGGTAACATGTCCCGTGCATATTAAACCATCAGGGGAACACACTCTCCTCACTTATTCTGTTCACCTGGTAATAAGTCCCGGGTATATTAAAAAATCAGGGGAACTCACTCTCCTCACTTATACTGTTCACCTGGTATCATGTCCTGTGTATATTAAACCAACAGGGGAACACACTCTCCTCACTTAAATTGTTCACCTGGTAACATGTCCCGTGCGTGTTAAACAATCAGGGGAACACACTCTCCTCACTTATACAGTTCACCTGGCAACATGTCCCGTGCGTGTTAAACCATCAGGGGAACACACTCTCCTCACTTATACTGTTCAGCTGGTGACATGTTTCGTGCATACTTAACAATCAGGGTAACAATCTCTCCTCACTTATACTGTTCACCGGGCAACATGTCCCGTGTATACTAAACGATCAGGGGAACACACTCTCCTCATTTATACTGTTCACCTGGGAACATGTCCCGTGTATATTAAACCATCAGGGGAACACACTCTCCTCACTCATACTGTTCACCTGGTATCATGTCCTGTGTATATTAAACCAACAGGGGAACACACTCTCCTCACTTAAATTGTTCACCTGGTAACATGTCCCGTGCGTGTTAAACAATCAGGGGAACACACTCTCCTCACTTATACAGTTCACCTGGCAACATGTCCCGTGCGTGTTAAACCATCAGGGGAACACACTCTCCTCATTTATACTTTTCACCTGGTAACAAGTCCCATGTATATTAAACAATCAGGGGAACACACTCTCCTCACTTATACTGTTCACCTGCTGACATGTCCCGGGTATATTAAACCATCAGCGGAACACACTCTCCTCACTTATACTGTTCACCTGGTAACATGTCCCGTGCGTGTTAAACCATCAGGGGAACACACTCTCCTCACTTATACTGTTCACCTGCTGACATGTCCCGGGTATATTAAACCATCAGCGGAACACACTCTCCTCACTTATACGGTTCACCTGGCAACATGTCCCGTGAGTAATCAACAATCAGGGAAACACACTCTCCTCACTTATACTGTTCACCTGGTAACATGCCCCGTGTGTATTGAACAATCAGGGAAACACACTCTCTTCACTTATACTGTTCAACTGGTGACATGTCCCGTCAGTATTAAACAATCAGAGGAACACACTCTCCTCACTTATACTGTTCACCTGGTAACATGTCCCGTGCGTGTTAAACCATCAGGGGAACACACTCTCCTCACTGATACTGTTCACCTGGCAACATGTCCCGTGAGTATTAAACCATCAGCGGAACACACTCTCCTCACTTATACTGTTCACCTGGTAATATGTCCTGTGTGTATGAAACAATCAGGGGAACACACTCTCCTCACTTATACTGTTCACCTGGTATAATGTCCCATGCGTGTTAAACCATCAGGGGAACACACTCTCCTCACTTATACTGTTCACCTGGCAACATGTCCCGTGAGTATTAAACAATCAGGGGAACACACTCTCCTCACTTATACTGTTCACCTGTTAACATGTCCTGTGTATATTAAACCATCAGGGGAACACACTCTCCTCAATTATACATTTCACTTGGTGACATGTCCTGTGTATATTAAACCATCAGGGGAACACATCTCCTCAATTATACATTTCACTTGGTGACATGCCCTGTGTATATTAAACCATCGGGGGAACACACTCTCCTCAGTTATACTGTTCACCAGGTGACATGTCCCGTGTGTATTAAACCATCAGGGGAACACACTCTCCTCACTTATACTGTTCACCAGGTGACATGTCCCGTGTGTATTGAACATTCAGGAGAACACACTCTCCTCACTTATACTGTTCACCTGGTAACATGTCCCGTGTACATTAAACCATCAGGGGAACACACTCTCCTCACTTATACTGTTCACCAGGTGACATGTACCGTGTGTATTAAACCATCAAGGGAACACACTCTCCTCACTTATACTGTTCACCAGGTGACATGTACCGTGTGTATTAAACCATCAGGGGAACACACTCTCCTCACTTATACTGTTCACCTGGCAACATGTCCCGTGAGTATTAAACAATCAGGGGAACACACTCTCCTCACTTATACTGTTCACCTGGTAACATGTCCCGTGCGTGTTAAACCATCAGGGGAACACACTCTCCTCACTTATACTCTTCACCTGGTGACATGTCCCGTCCGTGTTAAACCATCAGGGGAACACACTCTCCTCACTTATACTGTTCGCCTGGTAATATGTCCTGTGTGTATTAAACAATCAGGGGAACACACTCTCCTCACTTATACTGTTCACCTGGTAACATGTCTCGTGCGTGTTAAACCATCAGGGGAACACACTCTCCTCACTTATACTGTTCACCTGGCAACATGTCCCGTGAGTATTAAACAATCAGGGGAACACACTCTCCTCACTTATACTGTTCACCTGGTAACATGTCCCGGGTATATTAAACAATCAGGGGAATACACTCTCCTCACTTACACTGTTCACCTGGTAACATTTCCCGTGTATATTAAACCATCAGGGGAACACACTCTCCTCAATTATACTGTTCACCTGGTAACATGTCCCGTGAATATTAAACCATCAGGGGAAAGCACTCCCCTCACATATACTGTTCTCCAGGTAACATGTCCCGTGTATATGAAACCATCAGGGGAACACACTCTCCTCAATTATACTGTTCACCAGGTATAATGTCCCGTGCGTGTTAAACCATCAGGGGAACACCTTCTCCTCACTTATACTGTTCACCTGGTAACATGTCCTGTGTGTATTAAACCATCAGAGGAACACACTCTCCTCACTTATACTATTCACCTGGTAACATGTCCCGTGAATATTAAACCATCAGGGGAAAGCACTCTCGTCACTTATCCTGTTCACCTGGTAACATGTCCCGTGTGCATTAAACCATCAGGGGAACACACTCTCCTCACTTATACTGTTCACCTGGCAACATGTCCCGTGAGTATTAAACCATCAGGGGAACACACTCTCCTCACTTATACTGTTGACCTGGTGACATGTTCCGTCAGTATTAAACAATCAGGGGAACTCACTCTCCACACTGATACTGTTCACCTGGTAACATGTCCCGTGTATATTAAACCATCAGGGGAACAGACTCTCCTCACTTATACTGTTGACCTGGTGACATGTCCCGTCAGTATTAAACAATCAGGGGAACACACTCTCCTCACTTATACTCTTCACCTGGTAACATGTCCCGTGCGTGTTAAACCATCAGGGGAACACACTCTCCTCACTTATACTCTTCACCTGATGACATGTCCCGTGCGTGTTAAACCATCAGGGGAACACACTCTCCTCACTTATACTCTTCACCTGGTGACATGTCCCGTGCGTGTTAAATCATCAGGGGAACACACTCTCCTCACTTATACTCTTCACCTGGTGACATGTCCCGGGTATATTAAGCCATCAGCGGAACACACTCTCCTCACTTATACTGTTCACATGGTAACATGTCCTGTGAAAATTAAACCATCAGGGGAACACCTTCTCCTCACTTATACTGTTCACCTGGTAACATGTCCTGTGTGTATTAAACCATCAGAGGAACACACTCTCCTCACTTATACTATTCATCTGGTAACATGTCCCGTGAATATTAAACCATCAGGGGAAAGCACTCTCCTCACTTATCCTGTTCACCTGGTAACATGTCCCGAGTGCATTAAACCATCAGGGGAACACACTCTCCTCACTTATACTGTTCACCTGGTGACATGTCCCGTCAGTATTAAACCATCAGCGGAACACACTCTCCTCACTTATACCGTTGACCTGGTGACATGTCCCGTCAGTATTAAACAATCAGGGGAACACACTCTCCTCACTTATACTGTTCAGCTGGTAACATGTCCCGTGAGTATTAAACAATCAGGGGAACACACTCTCCTCACTTATACTGTTCACCTGGTAACATGTCCCGTGCGTGTTAAACCATCAGTGGAACACACTCTCCTCACTTATACTGTTCACCTGGTGCCATTTCCCGGGTATATTAAACAATCAGGGGAATACACTCTCCTCACTTACACTGTTTCCCTGGTAACATGTCCCGTGTATATTAAACCATCAGGGGAACACACTCTCCTCAATTATACTGTTCAGCTGGTAACATGTCCCGTGTATATGAAACATTCAGGGGAACACTCTCTCCTCACTTATACTGTTCTGCTGGTAACATGTCCCGTGTGTATTAAACCATCAGGGGAACACACTCTCCTCACTTATACTGTTCACCAGGTGACATGTCCCGTGTGTATTGAACATTCAGGAGAACACACTCTCCTCACTTATACTGTTCACCAGGTGACATGTCCCGTGTGTATTAAACCATCAGGGGAACTCACTCTCCTCACTTATACTGTTCACCTGGTAACATGTCCCGTGCGTGTTAAACCATCAGGGGAACACACTCACCTCACTTATACTCTTCACCTGGTGACATGTCCCGTGCGTGTTAAACCATCAGGGGAACACACTCTCCTCACTTATACTGTTCACCTGGTGCCATGTCCCGGGTATATTAAACAATCAGGGGAATACACTCTCCTCACTTACACTGTTCACCTGGTAACATGTCCCGTGTATATTAAACCATCAGGGGAACACACTCTCCTCAATTATACTGTTCTCCAGGTAACATGTCCCGTGTATATGAAACCATCAGGGGAACACACTCTCCTCAATTATACTGTTCACTTGGTAACATGTACTGAGTATATTAAACCATCAGGGGAACACACTCTCCTCAATTATACTGTTCACCAGGTGACATGTCCCGTGTGTATTAAACAATCAGGGGAACACACTCTCCTCACTTATACTGTTCACCTGGTATAATGTCCCGTGCGTGTTAAACCATCAGGGGAACACACTCTCCTCACTTATACTGTTCACCTGGCAACATGACCCGTGAGTATTAAACAATCAGGGGAACACACTCTCCTCACTTATGCTGTTCACCTGGCAACATGTCCTGTGAAAATTAAACCATCAGGGGAACACATTCTCCTCACTTATACTGTTCACCTGGTAACGTGTCCTGTGTGTATTAAACCATCAGAGGAACACACTCTCCTCACTTATACTATTCACCTGGTAACATGTCCCGTGAATATTAAACCATCAGGGGAAAGCACTCTCCTCACTTATCCTGTTCACCTGGTAACATGTCCCGTGTGCATTAAACCATCAGGGGAACACACTCTCCTCACTTATACTGTTCACCAGGTGACATGTCCCGTGTGTATTGAACATTCAGGAGAACACACTCTCCTCACTTATACTGTTCACCAGGTGACATGTCCCGTGTGTATTAAACCATCAGGGGAACTCACTCTCCTCACTTATACTGTTCACCTGGTAACATGTCCCGTGCGTGTTAAACCATCAGGGGAACACACTCACCTCACTTATACTCTTCACCTGGTGACATGTCCCGTGCGTGTTAAACAATCAGGGGAACACACTCTCCTCAATTATACTGTTGACCTGGTGACATGTCCCGTCAGTATTAAACAATCAGGGCTACTCACTCTCCTCACTTATACTCTTCACCTGGTAACATGTCCCGTGCGTGTTAAACCATCAGGGGAACACACTCTCCTCAATTATACTGTTGACCTGGTGACATGTCCCGTCAGTATTAAACAATCAGGGGAACACACTCTCCTCACTTATACTGTTCACCTGGTAACATGTCTCGTGCGTGTTAAACCATCAGGGGAACACACTCTCCTCACTTATACTGTTCACCTGGTGCCATGTCCCGGGTATATTAAACAATCAGGGGAACACACTCTCCTCACTTATACTGTTCACCTGTTAACATGTCCCGTGCGTGTTAAACCATCAGGGGAACACACTCTCCTCACTTATACTGTTCACCTGGTAACATGTCCCGTGCGTGTTAAACCATCAGGGGAACACACTCTCCTCACTTATACTGTTCACCTGGTGCCATGTCCCGTGCGTGTTAAACCATCAGGGGAACACAATCTCCTCACTTATATTGTTCACCTGGCAACATGTCCCGTGAGTATTAAACAATCAGGGGAACACACTCTCCTCACTTATACTGTTCACCTGGTAACATGTCCTGTGTGCATTAAACCATCAGAGGAACACACTCTCCTCACTTATACTATTCACCTGGTAACATGTCCCGTGAATATTAAACCATCAGGGGAAAGCACTCTCCTCACTTATCCTGTTCACCTGGTAACATGTCCCGAGTGCATTAAACCATCAGGGGAACACACTCTCCTCACTTATACTGTTCACCTGGTAACATGTCCTGTGTGTATTAAACCATCAGAGGAACACACTCTCCTCACTTATACTGTTCACCTGGTAACATGTCCCGTCAGTATTAAACAATAAGGGGAACACACTCTCCTCACTTATACTGTTCACCTGCTGACTTGTCCCGGGTATATTAAACCATCAGCGGAACACACTCTCCTCACTAATACTGTTCACCTGGTGACATGTCCCGTCAGTATTAAACAATCAGGGGAACTAACTCTCCTCACTTATACTCTTCACCTGGTAACATGTCACGTGCGTATTAAACAATGAGGGGAACACACTCTCCTCACTTATACTGTTCACCTGGTAACATGTCCTGTTTGCATTAAACCATCAGGGGAACACACTCTCCTCACTTATACTGTTCACCTGGCAACATGTCCCGTCAGTCTGAAACAATCAGGGGAACACATTCTCCTCAGTTATACTGTTCACTTGGTAACATGTCCCGTGCGTATTAAACCAACAGGAGAACATATTCTCCTCACTTATACTGTTCACCTGGTAACATGTCCCGTGTGTATTAAACAATCAGGGGAATACATTCTCCTCACTTATACTGTTCACTTGGTAACATGTCCCGTGCGTATTAAACCAAAAGGGGAACACACTCTCCTCACTTATACTGTTCAGCTGGTATCATGTCCCGTGACTATTAAACCATCAGGGGATCACACTCTCCTCACTTATACTGTTCATCTGGTAACATGTCCAGTGAATATTAAACCATCAGGGGAACACACTCTGCTCACTTATACTGTTCAGCTGGTAACATATCCTGTGTGTATTTAACCATCATGGGAACACACTCTCCTCACTTATACTGTTCATCTGGTAACATGTCCCGTCAGTATTAAACCATCAGGGGAACACACTCTCCTCACTTATACTGTTCACCTGGTAACATGTCCCGTGTATACTAAACCATCAGGGGAACACACTCTCCTCACTTATACAGTTCACCTGGAAACATGTCCCGTGAATATGAAACCATCAGGGGAAAGCACTCTCCTCACTTAGACTTTTCTCCTGGTAACATGTCACGTGCGTATTAAACAATGAGGGGAACACACTCTCCTCACTTATACTGTTCACCTGGTAACATGTCCTGTTTGCATTAAACCATCAGGGGAACACACTCTCCTCACTTATACTGTTCACCTGGCAACATGTCCCGTCAGTATGAAACAATCAGGGGAACACATTCTCCTCACTTATACTGTTCACTTGGTAACATGTCCCGTGCGTATTAAACCAACAGGAGAACATATTCTCCTCACTTATACTGTTCACCTGGTAACATGTCCCGTGTGTATTAAACAATCAGGGGAATACATTCTCCTCACTTATACTGTTCACTTGGAAACATGTCCCGTGCGTATTAAACATACAGGTGAACACACTCTCCTCACTTAGACTGTTCACCTGGTAACATGTCCTGTTTGCATTAAACCATCAGGGGAACACACTCTCCTCACTTATACTGTTCACCTGGCAACATGTCCCGTCAGTATTAAACAATCAGGGGAACACATTCTCCTCACTTATACTGTTCACTTGGTAACATGTCCCATGTATATTAAGCCATCAGGGGAACACATTCTCCTCACTTATACTGTTCACCTGGTAACATGTCCCGTGTGTATTAAACAATCAGGGGAACACAATCTGCTCACTTATACTGTTCACCTGGTAACATGTCCCGTGCGTGTTAAACCATCAGGGGAACACACTCTCCTCACTTATTCTGTTCACCTGGTAACATGTCCCGTGAGTATTAAACAATCAGGAAAACACACTCACCTCACTTATACTGTTCACCTGGTAACATGTCCTGTGTACATTAAACCATCAGAGGAACACACTCTCCTCACTTATACTGTTCACCTGGTAACATGTCCAGTGTATATTAAACAATCAGGGGAACACACTCTCCTCACTTATACTGTTCACCTGGTAATATGTCCAGTGTATATTAAACCATCAGGGGAACACACTCTCCTCATTATACTGTTCACCTGGTAACATGTCCCGTGCGTGTTAAACCATCAGGGGAACACACTCTCCTCACTTATACTGTACACCTGTAACATTTCCATCGTATATTAAACCATCAGGGGAACACACTCTCCTCAATTATACTGTTCACCTGGTAACATGTTCCGTGAGTATAAAACAATCAGGTGAACACACTCGCCTCACTTATACTGTTCACGTGGTAACATGTCCCGTGTATATTAAACCATCAGGGAAACACACTCTCCTCACTTATACTGTTCACCTGGTGACATGTCCCGTCTGTATTAACCCATCAGGTGAACACACTCTCCTCACTTATACTGTTCATCTGGTAACATGTCCCGTGTTTATTAAACCATCAGGGGAACACACTCTCCTCACTTATACTGTTCACCTGGTAACATGTCCCGTGTATATTAAACAATCAGGGGAACACACTCTCCTCACTTATACTGTTCACCTGGTAACATGTCCTGTGTGCATTAAACCATCAGGGGAACACACTCTCCTCACTTATACTGTTCATCTGGTAACATGTCCCATCAGTATTAAACCATCAGGAGAACACAGTCTCCTCACTTATACTGTTCACCTGGTAACATGTCCTTTGCATATTTATCCATCAGGGGAAAACATTCTGCTCACTTATACTGTTCACCTGGTGACATGCCCCGTGTGTATTAAACAATCAGGGGAACACACTCTCCTCACTTATACTTTTTAACCGGTGACATGTCCCGTGTGTATTAAACAATCAGGGGAACACACTCTCCTCACTTATACTGTTCACCCGATGACATGTCCCGTGTGTATTAAACAATCAGGGGAACACACTCTCCTCACTTATACTGTTCACCTGGTAACATGTCCTGTGTATATTAAACCATCAGGGGAACACACTCTCCTCACTTATACTGTTCACCTGGTGACATGTCCCGTCAGTATTAAACAATCAGGGGAACACACTCTCCTCACTTATACTGTTCACCTGGTAACATGTCCTGTGTATATTAAACAATCAGGGGAACACACTCTCCTCACTTATACTGTTCACCTGGTAACATGTCCTGTGTATATTAAACCATCAGGGGAACACACTCTCCTCAATTATACTGTTCACCTGGTAACATGACCCGTGCGTGTTAAACGATCAGGGGAACACACTCACCTCACTTATACTGTTCACCTGGTAATATGTCCAGTGTATATTAAACCATCAGGGGAACACATTCTCCTCACTTATACTGTTCACCTGGTAACATGTCCTGTTTGTAGTAAACAATCAGGGGAATACACTCTCCTCTCTTATACTGTTCACCTGGTAACATGTCCCGTGTATATTAAACCATCAGGGGAACACACTCTCCTCACTTATACTGTTCACGTGGTAACATGTCCCGTGAATTTTAAACCATCGGGGAAAGCACTTCCCTCACTTATACAGTTCTCCTGGTAACATGTCCCGTGTGCATTAGACAATCAGGGGAACACACTCTCCTCACTTATACCGTTCAGCTGATAACATGTCCCGTGTGTATTAAAGTATCAGGGGAACACACTCTCCTCACTTATACTGTTCAAATGGTGACATGTCCCATCAGTATTAAACAATCAGGGGAACAGACTCTCCTCACTTATACTGTTGAAATGGTGACATGTCCCATCAGTATTAAACAATCAGGGGAACACACTCTCCTCACTTATACAGTTCACCTGGTGACATGTCCCGTCAGTATTAAACAATCAGGGGAACACACTCTCCTCACTTATAATGTTCACCTGCTGACATGTCCCGGGTATATTAAACCATCAGCAGAACACACTCTACTCACTTATCCTGTTCACCTGGTAACATGTCCCGTGCGTGTTAAACCATCAGGGGAACACACTCTCCTCACATATACTGTTCACGTGGTGACATGTCCTGTGTGTATTAAACAATCAGGGGAACACACTCTCCTCATTTATACTGTTCACCTGGTGACATGTCCCGTGTGTATTAAACAATCAGGGGATCACACTCTCCTCAATTATACTGTTCACCTGGTAACATGTCCCGTGTATATTAAACCATCAGGGGAACACACTCTCCTCACTTAGACTGTTCACCTGGTGACATGTCCCGTGAATATTAAACCATCAGGGGAAAGCACTCTCCTCACTTATACTGTTCAACTGGTAACATGTCCCGTGTGCATTAAACCATCAGTGGAACACTCTCTCCTCACTTATACTGTTCACCTGGTAACATGTCCTGTGTGCATTAAATCATCAGTGGAACACTCTTTCCTCACTTATACTGTTCAGCTGGTATCATGTCCCGTGACCATTAAACCATCAGGGGATGACACTCTCCTCACTTATACTGTTCATCTGGTAACATGTCCAGTGAATATTAAACCATCAGGGGAACACACTCTGCTCACTTATACGGTTCAGCTGGTAACATATCCTGTGTGTATTTAACCATCAGGGGAACACACTCTCCTCACTTATACTGTTCATCTGGTAACATGTCCCGTCAGTATTAAACCATCAGGGGAACACACTCTCCTCACTTATACTGTTCACCTGGTAACATGTCCCGTGTATACTAAACCATCAGGGGAACACACTCTCCTCACTTATACTGTTCACCTGGAAACATGTCCCGTGAATATGAAACCATCAGGGGAAAGCACTCTCCTCACTTAGACTTTTCTCCTGGTAACATGTCACGTGCGTATTAAACCATGAGGGGAACACACTCTCCTCACTTATACTGTTCACCTGGTAACATGTCCTGTTTGCATTAAACCATCAGGGGAACACACTCTCCTCACTTATACTGTTCACCTGGCAACATGTCCCGTCAGTATGAAACAATCAGGGGAACACATTCTCCTCACTTATACTGTTCACTTGGTAACATGTCCCGTGCGTATTAAACCAACAGGGGAACATATTCTCCTCACTTATACTGTTCACCTGATAACATGTCCCGTGTGTATTAAACAATCAGGGGAATACATTCTCCTCACTTATACTGTTCACTTGGAAACATGTCCCGTGCGTATTAAACATACAGGTGAACACACTCTCCTCACTTCGACTGTTCACCTGGTAACATGTCCTGTTTGCATTAAACCATCAGGGGAACACACTCTCCTCACTTGTACTGTTCACCTGGCAACATGTCCCGTCAGTATTAAACAATCAGGGGAACACATTCTCCTCACTTATACTGTTCACCTGGTAACATGTCCCGTGTGTATTAAACAAACAGGGGAACACATTCTCCTCACTTATACTGTTCACCTGGTAACATGTCCCGTGTGCATTAAGCAATCAAGGGAACACACTCTCCTCACTTATACCGTTCACCTGATAACATGTCCCGTGTGTATTAAAACATCAGCTGAACACATTCTCCTCACTTATACTGTTCACCTGGTAACATGCCCTGTGTATATTAAACCATCAGGGGAACACACTCTCCTCACTTATATTTTTTACCTGGTAAGATGTCCCGTGTATATTAAACCATCAGGGGAACACACTCTCCTCACTTATACTGTTCACCTAGTCACCTGTCCCGTGTATATTAAACCATCAGGGGAACACACTCTCCTCACTTTTAGTGTTCACCTGGTAACATGTCCCGTGAATATTAAACAAACAGGGGAACACATTCTCCTCACTTATACTGTTCACCTGGAAACATGTCCCGTGTGCATTAAACAAACAGGGGAACACATTCTCCTCACTTATACTGTTCACCTGGTAACATGTCGTGTGTATATTAATCCATCAGGGGAACACACTCTCCTCACTTAAACCGTTCACCTGGTAACATGTCCCGTGTGCATTAAACAATCAGGGGAACACACTCTCCTCAATTATACCGTTCACCTTATAACATGTCCCGTGCGTATTAAGCCATCAGGGGAACACAATCTCCTCACTTATACTGTTCACCTGGTAACATGTCGTGTGTATATTAATCCATCAGGGGAACACACTCTCCTCACTTATACCGTTCACCTGGTAACATGTCCCGTGTGCATTAAACAATCAGGGGAACACACTCTCCTCAATTATACCGTTCACCTGATAACATGTCCCGTGTGTATTAAACCATCAGGGGAACACACTCTCCTCACTTATACTGTTTACCTGGTAACATGTCCCCTGTATATTAAACCATCAGGGGAACACACTCTCCTCACTTATACTGTTCACCTAGTCACATGTCCCGTGTATATTAAACCATCAGCAGAACACACTCTACTCACTTATCCTGTTCACCTGGTAACATGTCCCGTGCGTGTTAAACCATCAGGGGAACACACTCTCCTCACATATACTGTTCACGTGGTGACATGTCCTGTGTGTATTAAACAATCAGGGGAACACACTCTCCTCATTTATACTGTTCACCTGGTGACATGTCCCGTGTGTATTAAACAATCAGGGGATCACACTCTCCTCAATTATACTGTTCACCTGGTAACATGTCCCGTGTATATTAAACCATCAGGGGAACACACTCTCCTCACTTAGACTGTTCACCTGGTGCCATGTCCCGTGAATATTAAACCATCAGGGGAAAGCACTCTCCTCACTTATACTGTTCAACTGGTAACATGTCCCGTGTGCATTAAACCATCAGTGGAACACTCTCTCCTCACTTATACTGTTCACCTGGTAACATGTCCTGTGTGCATTAAATCATCAGTGGAACACTCTCTCCTCACTTATACTGTTCAGCTGGTATCATGTCCCGTGACTATTAAACCATCAGGGGATGACACTCTCCTCACTTATACTGTTCATCTGGTAACATGTCCAGTGAATATTAAACCATCAGGGGAACACACTCTGCTCACTTATACGGTTCAGCTGGTAACATATCCTGTGTGTATTTAACCATCAGGGGAACACACTCTCCTCACTTATACTGTTCATCTGGTAACATGTCCCGTCAGTATTAAACCATCAGGGGAACACACTCTCCTCACTTATACTGTTCACCTGGTAACATGTCCCGTGTATACTAAACCATCAGGGGAACACACTCTCCTCACTTATACTGTTCACCTGGAAACATGTCCCGTGAATATGAAACCATCAGGGGAAAGCACTCTCCTCACTTAGACTTTTCTCCTGGTAACATGTCACGTGCGTATTAAACCATGAGGGGAACACACTCTCCTCACTTATACTGTTCACCTGGTAACATGTCCTGTTTGCATTAAACCATCAGGGGAACACACTCTCCTCACTTATACTGTTCACCTGGCAACATGTCCCGTCAGTATGAAACAATCAGGGGAACACATTCTCCTCACTTATACTGTTCACTTGGTAACATGTCCCGTGCGTATTAAACCAACAGGGGAACATATTCTCCTCACTTATACTGTTCACCTGATAACATGTCCCGTGTGTATTAAACAATCAGGGGAATACATTCTCCTCACTTATACTGTTCACTTGGAAACATGTCCCGTGCGTATTAAACATACAGGTGAACACACTCTCCTCACTTAGACTGTTCACCTGGTAACATGTCCTGTTTGCATTAAACCATCAGGGGAACACACTCTCCTCACTTATACTGTTCACCTGGCAACATGTCCCGTCAGTATTAAACAATCAGGGGAACACATTCTCCTCACTTATACTGTTCACCTGGTAACATGTCCCGTGTGTATTAAACAAACAGGGGAACACATTCTCCTCACTTATACTGTTCACCTGGTAACATGTCCCGTGTGCATTAAGCAATCAAGGGAACACACTCTCCTCACTTATACCGTTCACCTGATAACATGTCCCGTGTGTATTAAAACATCAGCTGAACACATTCTCCTCACTTATACTGTTCACCTGGTAACATGCCCTGTGTATATTAAACCATCAGGGGAACACACTCTCCTCACTTATATTTTTTACCTGGTAAGATGTCCCGTGTATATTAAACCATCAGGGGAACACACTCTCCTCACTTATACTGTTCACCTAGTCACCTGTCCCGTGTATATTAAACCATCAGGGGAACACACTCTCCTCACTTTTAGTGTTCACCTGGTAACATGTCCCGTGTATATTAAACAAACAGGGGAACACATTCTCCTCACTTATACTGTTCACCTGGAAACATGTCCCGTGTGCATTAAACAAACAGGGGAACACATTCTCCTCACTTATACTGTTCACCTGGTAACATGTCGTGTGTATATTAATCCATCAGGGGAACACACTCTCCTCACTTAAACCGTTCACCTGGTAACATGTCCCGTGTGCATTAAACAATCAGGGGAACACACTCTCCTCAATTATACCGTTCACCTTATAACATGTCCCGTGCGTATTAAGCCATCAGGGGAACACAATCTCCTCACTTATACTGTTCACCTGGTAACATGTCGTGTGTATATTAATCCATCAGGGGAACACACTCTCCTCACTTATACCGTTCACCTGGTAACATGTCCCGTGTGCATTAAACAATCAGGGGAACACACTCTCCTCAATTATACCGTTCACCTGATAACATGTCCCGTGTGTATTAAACCATCAGGGGAACACACTCTCCTCACTTATACTGTTTACCTGGTAACATGTCCCCTGTATATTAAACCATCAGGGGAACACACTCTCCTCACTTATACTGTTCACCTAGTCACATGTCCCGTGTATATTAAACCATCAGGGGAACACACTCTCCTCACTTATACTGTCGACCTGGTAACATGTCCCGTGTATGTGAAACCATCAGGGGAACAGACTCTCCTCACTTATACTGTTCAGCTGTTAACATGTCCCGTGTGCTTTAAACAATCAGGGGAACACACTCTCCTCACTTATACTGTTCACCTGATAACATGTCCCGTGTGTATTAAACCATCAGGGGAACACACTCTCCTCACTTATACTGTTCACCTGGTAATATGCCCTGTGTATATTAAACCATCAGGGGAACACACTCACCTCACTTCTACTGTTCACCTGGGAACATGTCCCGTGAATATTAATCCATCAGGGGAACACACTCTCCTCACTTATACTGTTCACCTGGTAACATGTACCGTGTATATTAAACCATCAGGGGACCACACTCTCCTCAATTATACATTTCACTTGGTGACATGTCCCGTGTGTAGTGATCAATCAGGGGAACACACTCTCCTCACTTATACTGTTCACCTGGTAACATGTCCCGTGCGTATTAAACAATCAGGGGAACACATTCTCCTCACTTATACTGTTCACTTGGTAACATGTCCCGTGCGTATTAAACCAACAGGGGAACACATTCTCCTCACTTATACTGTTCACCTGGTAACATGTCCCGTGTGTATTAAACAATCAGGGAAACACATTCTCCTCACTTATACTGTTCACTTGGTAACATGTCCCGTGCGTATTAAACAAACAGGGGAACACATTCTTCTCACTTATACTGTTCACCTGGAAACATGTCCCGTGTGTATTAAACAAACAGGGGAACACATTCTCCTCACTTATACTGTTCACCTGGTAACATGTCCCGTGCGTATTAAACAATGAGGGGAACACATTCTCCTCACTAATACTGTTCACCTGGTAACATGTCCTGTGTATATTAAACCATCAATGGAACACAATCTCCTCACTTACACTGTTCACCTGGTAACATGTCCCGTGTGTATTAAACAATCAGGGGAACACACTCTCCTCACTTATACTGTTCACCTGGTAACATGTCCCGTGAGTATTAAACAATCAGGGGAACACATTCTCCTCACTTATACTGTTCACCTGGTAACATGTCCCGTGTGTATTAAACAATCAGGGGAACACATTCTCCTCACTTATACCGTTCACCTGGTAACATGTCCCGTGCGTATTAAACAATCAGGGGAACACACTCTCCTCACTAATACTGTTCACCTGGTAACATTTCCTGTGTATATTAAACCATCAGGGGAACACATTCTCCTCACTTATACTGTTCACTTGGTAACATGTCCCGTGCGTATTAAACAAACAGGGGAACACATTCTCCTCACTTCTACCGTTCACCTGGTAACATGTCCCGTGCGTATTAAACAATCAGGGGAACACACTCTCCTCACTAATACTGTTCACCTGGTAACATGTCCTGTGTATAATAAACCATCAATGGAACACACTCTCCTCACTAATACTGTTCACCTGGTAACATGTCCTGTGTATATTAAACCATCAGGGAACACATTCTCCTCACTTATACTGTTCACTTGGTAACATGTCCCGTGCGTATTAAACAAACAGGGGAACACATTCTCCTCACTTCTACCGTTCACCTGGTAACATGTCCCGTGCGTATTGAACAATCAGGGGAACACACTCTCCTCACTAATACTGTTCACCTGGTAACATGTCCTGTGTATATTAAACCAACAATGGAACACAATCTCCTCACTTATACCGTTCACCTGGTAACATGTCCCGTGTGCATTAAACAATCAGGGGAACACACTCTCCTCAATTATACCGTTCACCTGATAACATGTCCCGTGTGTATTAAACCATCAGGGGAACACAATCTCCTCACTTGCACTGTTCACCTGGTAACATGCCCTGTGTTTATTAAACCATCAGGGGAACACACTCTCCTCACTTATACTGTTTACCTGGTAACATGTCCCGTGTATATTAAACCATCAGGGGAACACACTCTCCTCACTTATACTGTTCACCTAGTCACATGTCCCGTGTATATTAAACCATCAGGGGAACACACTCTCCTCACTTATACTGTTCACCTGGTAACATGTCCCGTGTATATTAAACGATCAGGGGAACACACTCTCCTCACTTATACTGTTCACCTGGTAACATATCCCGTGTATATTAAATCTTCAGGGGAACACACTCTCCTCACTTATACTGTTCACCTGGTAACATGTCCTGTGTGCATTAAACCATCAGGGGAACACACTCTCCTCACTTATACTGTTCATCTGGTAACATGTCCCGTCAGTATTAAACCATCAGGGGAACACACTCTCCTCACTTATACTGTTCATCTCGTAACATGTCCCGTATGTGTTAAACAATCAGGGGAACACACTTTCCACACTTATACTGCTCACCCGGTGACATGTCCCGTGTGTATTAAACAATCAGGGGAACACACTCTCCTCAATTATACTGTTCACCTGGTGCCATGTCCCGGGTATATTAAACAATCAGGGGAAAACTGTCTCCTCACTTATACTGTTCACCTGGTAACATGTCCCGTGCGTGTTAAACCATCAGGGGAACACACTCTCCTCACTTATACTGTTCAGCTGGTAACATGTCCCGTGAGTATTAAACAATCAGGGGAACACACTCTCCTCACTTATAATGTTCACCTGGTGACATGTCCCGGGTATATTAAACCATCAGCGGAACACACTCTACTCACTTATACTGTTCACCTGGTAACATGTCCCGTGCGTGTTAAACCATCAGGGCAACACACTCTCCTCACATATACTGTTCACCTGGTAACATGTCCCGTGCGTGTTAAACCATCAGCGGAAAACACTCTACTCACTTATACTGTTCACCTGGTGACGTGTCCTGTGTGTATTAAACCATCAGGGGAACACACTCTCCTCACTTATACTGTTCACCTGGTAACATGTCCCGTGTATATTAAACCATCAGGGGAACACACTCTCCTCACTTATACTGTTCACCTGGTAACAGGTCCCGTGTATATTAAACCATCAGGGGAACACACTCTCCTCACTTATACTGTTCACCTGGTAACATGTCCTGTGTGCATTAAACCATCAGGGGAACACACTCTCCTCACTTATACTGTTCGTCTGGTAACATGTCCCGTCAGTATTAAACCATCAGGGGAACACACTCTCCTCACTTATACTGTTCATCTGGTAACAGGTCACGTTTGTGTTAAACAATCAGGGGAACACACTCTCCTCACTTATACTGCTCACCCGGTGACATGTCCCGTGTGTATTAAACAATCAGGGGAACACACTCTCCTCAATTATACTGTTCGCCTGGTGCAATGTCCCGGGTATATTAAACAATCAGGGGAAAACACTCTCCTCACTTATACTGTTCACCTGGTAACATGTCCCGTGCGTGTTAAACCATCAGGGGAACACACTCTCCTCACTTATACTGTTCAGCTGGTAACATGTCCCGTGAGTATTAAACAATCAGGGGAACACACTCTCCTCACTTATAATGTTCACCTGCTGACATGTCCCGGGTATATTAAACCATCAGCGGAACACACTCTACTCACTTATACTGTTCACCTGGTAACATGTCCCGTGCGTGTTAAACCATCAGGGCAACACACTCTCCTCACATACACTGTTCTCCTGGTAACATGTCCCGTGCGTGTTAAACCATCTGCGGAAAACACTCTACTCACTTATACTGTTCACCTGGTGACATGTCCTGTGTGTATTAAACCATCAGGGGAACACACTCTCCTCACTTATACTGTTCACCTGGTAACATGTCCCGTGTATATTAAACCATCAGGGGAACACAATCTCCTCACTTATACTGTTCACCTGGTAACTGGTCCCGTGTATATTAAACCATGAGGGGAACACACTCTCCTCACTTATACTGTTCACCTGGTAACATGTTCTGTGTGCATTAAACCATCAGGGGAACACACTCTCCTCACTTATACTGTTCATCTGGTAACATGTCCTGTGTGTGTTAAACAATCAGGGGAACACACTCTCCTCACTTATACTGTTCACCTGGTAACATGTCCTTTGCATATTTAATCATCAGGGGAAAACATTCTGCTCACTTCTACTGTTCACCTGGTGACATGTCCCGTTTGTGTTAAACAATCAGGGGAACACACTCTCCTCACTTATACTGCTCACCCGGTGACATGTCCCGGGTATATTAAACAATCAGGGGAAAACACTCTCCTCACTTATACTGTTCACCTGGTAACATGTCCCGTGCGCGTTAAACCATCAGTGGAACACACTCTCCTCACTTATACTGTTCAGCTGGTAACATGTCCCGTGAGTATTAAACAATCAGGGGAACACACTCTCCTCACTTATACTATTCACCTGGTAATATGTCCCATGTATATTAAACCATCAGGGGAACACACTCTCCTCACTTATACTGTTCACCTGGTAACATATCCTGTGTGTATTAAACAATCAGGGGAACACACTCTCCTCACTTATACTGTTCATCTGGTAACATTTCCTGTGTGTATTAAACCATCAGGGGAACACACTCTCCTCACTTATACTGTTCACCTGGTAACATGTCCCGTGCATATTAAACCATCAGGGGAGCACACTCTCCACACTTATGCTGTTCATCTGGTAGCATATCCAGTGAATATTAAACCATCAGGGGAACACACTCTCCTCACTTATACTGTTCAGCTGGTAACATGTCCTGTGTATATTAAACCATCAGGGGAATACATTCTCCTCACTTATACTGTTCACCTGGTAACATATCCTGTGTGTATTAAACCATCAGGGGAACACACTCTCCTCACTAATACTGTTCACCTGGTAACATGTCCTGTGTATATTAAACCATCAGGGGAACACATTCTCCTCACTTATACTGTTCACTTGGTAACATGTCCCGTGCGTATTAAACAAACAGGGGAACACATTCTCCTCACTTCTACCGTTCACTTGGTAACATGTCCCGTGCGTATTAAACAATCAGGGGTACACACTCTCCTCACTAATACTGTTCACCTGGTAACATGTCCTGTGTATATTAAACCATCAATGGAACACACTCTCCTCACTAATAATGTTCACCTGGTAACATGTCCTGTGTATATTAAACCATCAGGGGAACACATTCTCCTCACTTATACTGTTCACTTGGTAACATGTCCCGTGCGTATTAAACAAACAGGGGAACACATTCTCCTCACTTCTACCGTTCACCTGGTAACATGTCCCGTGCGTATTATACAATCAGGGGAACACACTCTCCTCACTAATTCTGTTCACCTGGTAACATGTCCTGTGTATATTAAACCAACAATGGAACACAATCTCCTCACTTATACCGTTCACCTGGTAACATGTCCCGTGTGCATTAAACAATCAGGGGAACACACTCTCCTCAATTATACCGTTCACCTGATAACATGTCCCGTGTGTATTAAACCATCAGGGGAACACAATCTCCTCACTTGCACTGTTCACCTGGTAACGTGCCCTGTGTTTATTAAACCATCAGGGGAACACACTCTTCTCACTTATACTGTTTACCTGGTAACATGTCCCGTGTATATTAAACCATCAGGGGAACACACTCTCCTCACTTATACTGTTCACCGAGTCACATGTCCCGTGTATATTAAACCATCAGGGGAACACACTCTCCTCACTTATACTGTTCACCTGGTAACATGTCCCGTGTATATTAAACGATCCGGGGAACACACTCTCCTCACTTATACTGTTCACCTGGTAACATATCCCGTGTATATTAAACCATCAGGGGAACACACTCTCCTCACTTATACTGTTCATCTGGTAACATGTCCCGTCAGTATTAAACCATCAGGGGAACACACTCTCCTCACTTATACTGTCCATCTCGTAACATGTCCCGTATGTGTTAAACAATCAGGGGAACACACTTTCCACACTTATACTGCTCACCCGGTGACATGTCCCGTGTGTATTAAACAATCAGGGGAACACACTCTCCTCAATTATACTGTTCACCTGGTGCCATGTCCCGGGTATATTAAACAATCCGCGGAAAACAGTCTCCTCACTTATACTGTTCACCTGGTAACATGTCCCGTGCGTGTTAAACCATCAGGGGAACACACTCTCCTCACTTATACTGTTCAGCTGGTAACATGTCCCGTGAGTATTAAACAATCAGGGGAACACACTCTCCTCACTTATAATGTTCACCTGGTGACATGTCCCGGGTATATTAAACCATCAGCGGAACACACTCTACTCACTTATACTGTTCACCTGGTAACATGTCCCGTGCGTGTTAAACCATCAGGGCAACACACTCTCCTCACATATACTGTTCACCTGGTAACATGTCCCGTGCGTGTTAAACCATCAGCGGAAGACACTCTACTCACTTATACTGTTCACCTGGTAACAATTCCCGTGTGTATTAAACCATCATGGGAACACACTCTCCTCACTTATACTGTTCACCTGGTAACATGTCCCGTGTATATTAAACCATCAGGGGAACACACTCTCCTCACTTATACTGTTCACCTGGTAACAGGTCCCGTGTATATTAAACCATCAGGGGAACACACTCTCCTCACTTATACTGTTCAGCTGGTAACATATCCTGTGTGTATTAAACCATCAGGGGAACACACTCTCGTCACTTATACTGTTCAGCTGGTAACATATCCTGTGTGTATTTAACCATCAGGGGAACACTCTCTCCTCACTTATACTGTTCACCTGGTAACATGTCCTGTGTGTATTAAACCATCAGGGGAAGACACTCTACTCACTTATACTGTTCACCTGGTAACAATTCCCGTGTGTATTAAACCATCATGGGAACACACTCTCCTCACTTATACTGTTCACCTGGTAACATGTCCCGTGTATATTAAACCATCAGGGGAACACACTCTCCTCACTTATACTGTTCACCTGGTAACAGGTCCCGTGTATATTAAACCATCAGGGGAACACACTCTCCTCACTTATACTGTTCACCTGGTAACATGTCCTGTGTGCATTAAACCATCAGGGGAACACAATCTCCTCACTTATACTGTTCGTCTGGTAACATGTCCCGTCAGTATTAAACCATCAGGGGAACACACTCTCCTCACTTATACTGTTCATCTGGTAACAGGTCCCGTTTGTGTTAAACAATCAGGGGAACACACTCTCCTCACTTATACTGCTCACCCGGTGACATGTCCCGTGTGTATTAAACAATCAGGGGAACACACTCTCCTCACTTATACTGCTCACCCGGTGACATGTCCCGTGTATATTAAACAATCAGGGGAACACACTCTCCTCAATTATACTGTTCGCCTGGTGCAATGTCCCGGGTATATTAAACAATCAGGGGAAAACACTCTCCTCACTTATACTGTTCACCTGGTAACATGTCCCGTGCGTGTTAAACCATCAGGGGAACACACTCTCCTCACTTATACTGTTCAGCTGGTAACATGTCCCGTGAGTATTAAACAATCAGGGGAACACACTCTCCTCACTTATTATGTTCACCTGCTGACATGTCCCGGGTATATTAAACCATCAGCGGAACACACTCTACTCACTTATACTGTTCACCTGGTAACATGTCCCGTGCGTGTTAAACCATCAGGGCAACTCACTCTCCTCACATACACTGTTCACCTGGTAACATGTCCCGTGCGTGTTAAACCATCAGCGGAAAACACTCTACTCACTTATACTGTTCACCTGGTGACATGTCCTGTGTGTATTAAACCATCAGGGGAACACACTCTCCTCACTTATACTGTTCACCTGGTAACATGTCCCGTGTATATTAAACCATCAGGGGAACACAATCTCCTCACTTATACTGTTCACCTGGTAACATGTCCCGTGTATATTAAACCATGAGGGGAACACACTCTCCTCACTTATACTGTTCACCTGGTAACATGTTCTGTGTATTTTAAACCATCAGGGGAACACACTCTCCTCACTTATTATGTTCACCTGCTGACATGTCCCGGGTATATTAAACCATCAGGGGAACACACTCTCCTCACTTATACTGCTCACCCGGTGACATGTCCCGGGTATATTAAACAATCAGGGGAAAACACTCTCCTCACTGATACTGTTCACCTGGTAACATGTCCCGTGCGCGTTAAACCATCAGGGGAACACACTCTCCTCACTTATACTGTTCAGCTGGTAACATGTCCCGTGAGTATTAAACAATCAGGGGAATAAACTCTCCTCACTTAAACTTTTCTCCTGTTGACATGTCCTGTGTGTATCAAACAATCAGGGGAACACACTCTCCTCACTTATAATGTTCACCTGGTAACATATCCTGTGTGTATTAAACAATCAGGGGAACACACTCTCCTCACTTATACTGTTCATCTGGTAACATATCCTGTGTGTATTAAACCATCAGGGGAACACACTCTCCTCACTTATACTGTTCACCTGGTAACATGTCCCGTGCATATTAAACCATCAGGGGAACACACTCTCCACACTTATACTGTTCATCTGGTAACATATCCAGTGAATATTAAACCATCAGGGGAACACACTCTCCTCACTTATACTGTTCAGCTGGTAACATGTCCTGTGTATATTAAACCATCAGGGGAATACATTCTCCTCACTTATACTGTTCACCTGGTAACATGTCCTGTGTGTATTAAACCATCAGGGGAACACACTCTCCTCACTTATACTGTTCAGCTGGTAACATATCCTGTGTGTATTAAACCATCAGGGGAACACACTCTCGTCACTTATACTGTTCAGCTGGTAACATATCCTGTGTGTATTTAACCATCAGGGGAACACTCTCTCCTCACTTATACTGTTCACCTGGTAACATGTCCTGTGTGTATTAAACCATCAGGGGAACAAACTCTCCTCACTTATACTGTTCACCTGGTAACATATCCTGTGTGTATTAAACCATCAGGGGAACACACTCTCCTCACTTATACTGTTCATCTGGTAGCATGTCCCGTCAGTATTAAACCATCAGGGGAACACACTCTCCTCACTTATACTGTTCATCTGGTAACATGTCCCGTCAGTATTAAACCATCAGGGGAACACACTCTCCTCACTTATACTGTTCACCTGGTAACATATCCTGTGTGTATTAAACAATCAGGGGAACACACTCTCCTCACTTATACTGTTCATCTGGTAACATATCCTGTGTGTATTAAACCATCAGGGGAACACACTCATCTCACTTATACTGTTCACCTGGTAACATGTCCCGTGCATATTAAACCATCAGGGGAACACACTGTCCACACTTATACTGTTCATCTGGTAACATATCCAGTGAATATTAAACCATCAGGGGAACACACTCTCCTCACTTATACAGTTCACTTGGTGAAATGCCCGTGCTTATTAAACCATCAGGGGAACACACTCTCCTCACTTATACTGTTCAGCTGGTAACATATCCTATGTGTATTAAACCATCAGGGGAACACACTCTCCTCACTTATACTGTTCATCTGGTAACATATCCTGTGTGTATTAAACCATCAGGGGAACACACTCTCCTCACTTATACTGTTCATCTGGTAACATGTCCCGTCAGTATTAAACCATCAGGGGAACACACTCTCCTCACTTATACTGTTCACCTGGAAACATGTCCCGTGAATATTAAACCATCAGGGGAAAGCACTCTCCTCACATAGACTTTTCTCTTGGTAACATATCCCGTGTATATTATACCATCAGGAGAACACACTCTCCTCACTTATACTGTTCACCTGGAAACATGTCCCGTGAATATTAAACCATCAGGGGAACACACTCTCCTCACTTAGTCGTTTCTCCTGGTAACATGTCCCGTGCGTATTAAACCATCAGCAGAACAACCTCTCCTCACTTATACTGTTCACTTGGTGACATGTCCCGTGCGTATTAAAGAAACAGGGGAACACATTCTCCTCACTGACAATGTTCACCTGGTAACATGTCCCGTGTGTATGAAACAATCAGGGGAACACATTCTCCTCACTTATACTGTTCACTTGGTAACATGTCCCGTGCGTATTAAACAAACAGGGGAACACATTCTCCTCACTTATACTGTTCACTTGGTAACATGTCCCGTGCGTATTAAACAAACAGGGGAACACATTCTCCTCACTTATAATGTTCACCTGGTAACATGTCCCGTGTGTATGAAACAATCAGGGGAACACACTGTCCTCACTTATACTGTTCACCTGGTGGCATGTCCAGTGAATATTAAACCATCAGGGGAACACACTCTCCTCACTTATACTGTTCATCTGGTAACATGTCCTGTGTGCATTAAATCATCAGGGAAACACACTCTCCTCACTTATACTGTTCATCTGGTAACATGTCCAGTGAATATTAAACCATCAGGGGAACACACTCTCCACACTTCTACTGTTCATCTGGTAACATGTCCTGTGTGCATTAAATCATCAGGGGAAAGCACTCTCCTCACTTATACTGTTCACCTGATAACATGTCCCGTGCATATTAAATCATCAGGGGAACACACTCTCCTCACTTATACTGTTCACCTGGTGACATGTCCCGTCAGTATTAAACAATCAGGGGAACACACTCTCCTCACTTATACTGTTCACCTGGTAACATGTCCAGTGAATATTAAACCATCAGGGGAACACACTCTCCTCACTTATACTGTTCACCTGGTAACATTTCCTGTTTGCATTAAACCATCAGGGGATCACTCTCACCTCACTTATACTGTTCCGCTGGTAACATATACTGTGTATATTAAACCATCAGGGGAAGACACTCTCCTCACTTATACTGTTCACTAGGTAACATGTCCCGTGCGTATTAAACCAACAGGGGAACACATTCTCCTCACTTGTACTGTTCACCTGGTAACATGTCCCGTGTGTATTAAACAATCAGGGGAACACACTCTCCTCACTTATACTGTTCACTAGGTAACATGTCCCGTGCGTATTAAACCAACAGGGGAACACTTTCTCCTCACTTGTACTGTTCACCTGGTAACATGTCCCGTGTGTATTAAACCATCAGGGGAATAAACTCTCCTCACTTAAACTTTTCTCCTGTTGACATGTCCTGTGTGTATCAAACAATCAGGGGAACGCACTCTCCTCACTTATACTGTTCACCAGGCAACATGTCCCGTGTATATAAAACCATCAGGGGAACACACTCTCCTCACTTAGACTGTTCACCTGGTAACATGTCCCGTGTATATTAGACCATCAGGGGAACACACTCTCCTCACTTATACTGTTCACCTGGTATCATGTCCTGTGTAAAATAAACCATCTGGTGAACACACTCTCCTCACTTATACTGTTCACTAGGTAACATGTCCCGTGCGTATTAAACCAACAGGGGAACACATTCTCCTCACTTGTACTGTTCACCTGGTAACATGTCCCGTGTGTATTAAACAATCAGGGGAACACACTCTCCTCACTTATACTGTTCACTTGGTAACATGTCCCGTGCGTATTAAACAAAAAGGGGAACACATTCTCCTCACTTATACTGTTCACCTGGAAACATGTCCCGTGAATATTAAACCATCAGGGGAAAGCACTCTCCTCACTTAGACTTTTCTCATGGTAACATATCCCGTGTATATTAAACCATCAGGAGAACACACTCTCCTCACTTATACTGTTCACCTGGAAACATGTCCCGTGAATATTAAACCATCAGGGGAAAGCACTCTCCTCACTTAGACTTTTCTCCTGGTAACATGTCCCGTCAGTATTAAACCATCAGGGGAACACACTCTCCTCACTTTTACTGTTCACTTGGTAACATGTCCCGTGCGTATTAAACAAACAGGGGAACACATTCTCCTCACTTATAATGTTCACCTGGTAACATGTCCCGTGTGTATTAAACAATCAGGGGAACACATTCTCCTCACTTATTCTGTTCACTTGGTAACATGTCCCGTGCGTATTAAACAAACAGGGGAACACATTCTCCTCACTTATACTGTTCATCTGTTAACATGTCCCGTCAGTATTAAACCATCAGTGGAACACTCTCTCCTCACTTGTACTGTTCACCTGGTAACATGTCCCGTGCATATTAAACCATCAGGGGAACACACTCTCCTCACTTATACTGTTCACCTGGTAACATTTCCCGTGTGTATTAAACAATCAGGGGAACACATTCTCCTCACTTATACTGTTCACTTGGTAACATGTCCCGTGCGTATTAAACAAACAGGGGAACACTTTCTCCTCACTTCTACTGTTCACCTGGTAACATGTCCCGTGCGTATTAAACAATCAGGGGAACACACTCTCCTCACTAATACTGTTCACCTGGAATCATGTCCTGTGTATATTAAACAGTCAATGGAACACACTCTCCTCACTTGTTCTGTTCTCCTATTAACATGTCCCGTGTATATGAAACCATCAGGGGAACACACCTTCCTCACTTATACTGTTCAGCTGGTAACATGTCCCGTGTGCATTAAACAATGAGGGGAACACACTCTCCTCACTTATACTGTTCACCTGATAACATGTCCCGTGTGTATTAAAGCATAAGGGGAACACACTCTCCTCACTTATACTGTTCACCTGGCAACATGTACTGTGGATATTAAACCATCAGGGGAACACACTCTCCTCACTTATACTGTTCACCTGGGAACATGTCCCGTGTATATTAAACCATCAGGGGAACACACTCTCCTCACTTATACTGTTCACCTGGTAACATGTTCCGTGTATATTAAACCATCACGGGAACACACTCTCCTCACTTATACTGTTCACCTGGTAACATGTCCCGTGCCTGTTAAACCATCAGGGGAACACATTCTCCTCACTTATACTGTTCAGCTGGTAACATGTCCAGTGAGTATTAAACAATCAGGGGAACACACTCTCCTCACTTCTACTGTTCAGCTGGTAACATGTCCCGTGTGTATTAAACAATCAGGGGATCACACTCTCCACAATTATACTGTTCACCTGGGAACATGTCCCGTGCGTGTTAAACCATCAGGGGAACACACTCTCCTCACTTATACTGTTCACCTGGTGACATGTCCCGTGTGTATTAAACAATCAGAGGAACACACTCTCCTCACTTATACTGTTCACCTGGTGACATGTCCTGTGTGTATTAAACAATCAGAGGAACACACTCTCCTCACTTATACTGTTCAACTGGTAACATGTTCCGTGAGTATTAAACAATCAGGGGATCACACTCTCCTCACTTCTACTGTTCACCTGGTAACATGTCCCGTGAATATTAAACCATCAGGGGAAAGCACTCTCCTCACTTATACTGTTCACCTGGTAACATGTCCCGTGTATATTAAACCATCAGGGGAACACTCTCTCCTCACTTATAGTGTTCACCTGGTAACATGTCCTGTGTATATTAAACCATCAGGGGAACACACTCTCCTCACTTATACTGTTCACCTGGTAACATGTCCTTTGTATATTAAACCATCAGGGGAACACACTCTCCTCACTTTTACTGTTCAGCTGGTAACATGTCCCGTGAATATTAAACCATAAGGGGAACACTCTCTCCTCACTTATACTGTTCATCTGGTAACATGTCCCGTGAATATTAAACCATCAGGGGAACAAACTCTCCTCACTTAGACTGTTCACCTGGTAACATGTCCCGTGTGTATTAAACCATCAGGGGAACACAATCTCCTCACTTATACTGTTCACCTGGTCACATGCCCTGTGTATTTTAAACCATCAGGGGAACACACTCTCCTCACTTATACTGTTCACCTGGTAACATGTCCCGTGTGTATTAAACCATCAGGGGAACACACTCTCCTCACTTATACTGCTCACCTGGTAACATGTCCTTTGCATATTTAACCATCAGGGGAAAACTTTCTGCTCACTTATACTGTTCACCTGGTGACATGTCCCGTGTGTATTAAACAATCAGGGGAACACACTCTCCTCACTTATACTGTTCATCTGGTAACATGTCCCGTCAGTATTAAACCATCAGGGGAACACACTCTCCTCACTTCTACTGTTGACCTGGTGACATGTCCCGTGTGTATTAAAGCATCAGGGGAACACACTCTCCTCACTTATACTGTTCACCTGGTGCCATGTCCCGGGTATATTAAACAATCAGGGGAAAACACTCTCCTCACTTATTCTGTTCACCTGGTAACATGTCCCGTGCATGTTAAACCATCAGGGGAACACACTCTCCTCACTTATACTGTTCAAATGGAAACATGTCCCGTGAGTATTAAACCATCAGGGGAAAGCATTCCCCTCACTTATACTGTTCTCCTGGTAACATGTCCCGAGTATATGAAACCATCAGGTGAACACACTCTCCTCACTTATACTGTTCACCTGGTAACATGTCCCGTGTGCATTAAACAATCAGGGGAACACACTCTCCTCACTTATACTGTTCACCTGATAACATGTCCCGTGTGTATTAAACCATAAGGGGAACACACTCTCCTCACTTGTACTGTTCACCTGGTAATATGCCCTGTGTATATTAAACCATCAGGGGAACACACTCTCCTCACTTATACTGTTCACCTGGGAACATGTCCCGTGTATATTAAACCATCAGGGGAAAACACTCTCCTCACTTATACTGTACACCTGGTAACATGTCCCATGTATATTAAACCATCAGGGGAACACACTCTCCTCACTTATACTGTTCACCTGGGAACATATCCCGTGCGTGTTAAACCATCAGGGGAACACACTCGCCTCACTTATACTGTTCACCTGGCAACATGTCCCGTGAGCATTAAACAATCAGGGGAACACACTCTCCTCACTTATAATGTTCACCTGGTAACATGTCCCGTGCGTGTTGAACCATCAGGGGAACACACTCTCCTCACTTATACTGTTCAGCTGATAACATGTCCCGTGAGTATTAAACCATCAGGGGAACACACTCTCCTCACTTATACTGTTCAGCTGGTAACATGTCCCGTGCGTGTTAAACCATCAGGGGAACACACTCTCCTCACTTATACTGTTCAGCTGGAAACATGTCCCGTGAATATTAAACCATCAGGGGAAAGCACTCTCCTCACTTAGACTTTTCTCCTGGTAACATGTCCCGTCCGTATTAAACCATCAGCGGAACACACTCTCCTCACTTCTACTGTTCACCTGGTATCATGTCCCGTGTATATTAACCAATCAGGGGAAAACATTCTCCTCACTTATACTGTTCACCTGGTAACATGTCCCGTGTGCATTAAACAATCAGGGGAACACACTCTCCTCACTTATACTGTTCACCTGATAACATGTCCCGTGTGTATTAAACCATAAGGGGAACACACTCTCCTCACTTGTACTGTTCACCTGGTAATATGCCCTGTGTATATTAAACCATCAGGGGAACACACTCTCCTCACTTATACTGTTCACCTGGGAACATGTCCCGTGTATATTAAACCATCAGGGGAAAACACTCTCCTCACTTATACTGTACACCTGGTAACATGTCCCGTGTATATTAAACCATCAGGGGAACACACTCTCCTCACTTATACTGTTCACCTGGGAACATATCCCGTGCGTGTTAAACCATCAGGGGAACACACTCGCCTCACTTATACTGTTCACCTGGCAACATGTCCCGTGAGTATTAAACAATCAGGGGAACACACTCTCCTCACTTATAATGTTCACCTGGTAACATGTCCCGTGCGTGTTGAACCATCAGGGGAACACACTCTCCTCACTTATACTGTTCAGCTGGTAACATGTCCCGTGAGTATTAAACCATCAGGGGAACACACTCTCCTCACTTATACTGTTCAGCTGGTAACATGTCCCGTGCGTGTTAAACCATCAGGGGAACACACACTCCTCACTTATACTGTTCAGCTGGAAACATGTCCCGTGAATATTAAACCATCTGGGGAAAGCACTCTCCTCACGTGGACTTTTCTCTTGGTAACATATCCCGTGTATATTAAACCATCAGGAGAACACACTCTCCTCACTTACACTGTTCAAATGGAAACATGTCCCGTGAATATTAAACCATCAGGGGAAAGCACTCTCCTCACTTAGACTTTTCTCCTGGTAACATGTCCCGTCCGTATTAAACCATCAGCGGAACACACTCTCCTCACTTATACTGTTCACCTGGTATCATGTCCCGTGTATATTAAACAATCAGGGGAAAACATTCTCCTCACTTATACTGTTCACCTGGTAACATGTCCCGTGTGTATTAAACAATCAGGGGAACACATTCTCCTCACTTATACTGTTCACTTGGTAACATGTCCCGTGTGTATAAAACCATCAGTGGAACACTCACTCCTCACTTATACTGTTCACCTGGTAACATATCCCGTGTATATTATACAATCAGGGGAAAACATTCTCCTCACTTATACTGTTCACCTGGTAACAAGTCCTGTTTGCATTAAACCATCAGGGGAACACACTCTCCTCACATATACAGTTCACTTGGTGAAATGTCCCGTGTATATTAAACCATCAGGGGAACACACTCTCCTCACTTATACAGTTCACTTGGTGAAATGTCCCGTGTATATTAAACCATTAGGGTAACAAACTGTCCTCACTTAGACTTTTCTCCTGGTAACATGTCCCGTGCGTATTAAACCATCAGGGGAACACAATCTCCTCACTTATACTGTTCACCTGGTAACATGTCCCGTTTGCATTAAACAATCAGGGGAACACACTCTCCTCACTTATACTGTTCACCTGGTAACATGTTCCGAGTATATTAAACAATCAGGGGAATACACTCTCCTCACTTATACTGTTCACTTGGTAACATGTCCCGTGCGTATTAAACCAACAGGGGAACACATTCTCCTCACTTATACTGTTCACCTGGTAACTTGTCCCGAGTCTATTAAACAATCAGGGCAAGACATTCTCCTCACTTATACTGTTCACTTGGTAACATGTCCCGTGCGTATTAAACAAACAGGGGAACACATTCTCCTCACTTATACTGTTCACCTGGTAACATGTCCCGTGTGTATTAAACAATCAGGGGAACACATTCTCCTCACTTATACTGTTCACTTGGTGACATGTCCCGTGTGTATTAAACAAACAGGGGAACACAATCTCCTCACTTCCACTGTTCACCTGGTAACATGTCCTTTGCGTATTAAACAATCAGGGGAACACACTCCCCTCACTAATACTGTTCACCTGGTATCATGTCCCGTGTGTATTAAACCATCAGGGGAACTCAAACTCCTCACTTATACTGTTCACCTGGTAACATGCCCTGTGTATATTAAACCATCAGGGGAACACACTCTCCTCACTTATACTGTTCAGCTGGTAACATGTCCCGTGAGTAATAAACCATCAGGGGAACACACTCTCCTCACTTATACTGTTCACCTGGTAACATGTCCCGTGCGTGTTAAACCATCAGGGGAACACACTCTCCTCACTTATACTGTTCAGCTGGAAACATGTCCCGTGAATATTAAACCATCAGGGGAACGCACTCTCCTCACGTGGACTTTTCTCTTGGTAACATATCCCGTGTATATTAAACCATCAGGAGAACACACTCTCCTCACTTACACTGTTCAAATGGAAACATGTCCCGTGAATATTAAACCATCAGGGGAAAGCAATCTCCTCACTTAGACTTTTCTCCTGGTAACATGTCCCGTGCGTATTAAACCATCAGCGGAACACACTCTCATCACTTATACTGTTCACCTGGTATCATGTCCCGTGTATATTAAACAATCAGGGGAAAACATTCTCCTCACTTATACTGTTCACCTGGTAACATGTCCCGTGTGTATTAAACAATCAGGGGAACACAATCTCCTCACTTATACTGCTCACTTGGTAACATGTCCCGTGCGTATAAAACCATCAGTGGAACACTCACTCCTCACTTATACTGTTCACCTGGTAACATATCCCGTGTATATTAAACAATCAGGGGAAAACATTCTCCTCACTTATACTGTTCACCTGGTAACAAGTCCCGTGTGTATTAAACAATCAGGGGAACACATTCTCCTCACTTATACTGTTCACTTGGTGACATGTCCCGTGTGTATTAAACAAACAGGGGAACACAATCTCCTCACTTCCACTGTTCACCTGGTAACATGTCCTGTGCGTATTAAACAATCAGGGGAACACACTCCCCTCACTAATACTGTTCACCTGGTATCATGTCCCGTGTGTATTAAACCATCAGGGGAACTCAAACTCCTCACTTATACTGTTCACCTGGTAACATGCCCTGTGTATATTAAACCATCAGGGGAACACACTCTCCTCACTTATACTGTTCAGCTGGTAACATGTCCCGTGAGTAATAAACCATCAGGGGAACACACTCTCCTCACTTATACTGTTCACCTGGTAACATGTCCCGTGCGTGTTAAACCATCAGGGGAACACACTCTCCTCACTTATACTGTTCAGCTGGAAACATGTCCCGTGAATATTAAACCATCAGGGGAACGCACTCTCCTCACGTGGACTTTTCTCTTGGTAACATATCCCGTGTATATTAAACCATCAGGAGAACACACTCTCCTCACTTACACTGTTCAAATGGAAACATGTCCCGTGAATATTAAACCATCAGGGGAAAGCAATCTCCTCACTTAGACTTTTCTCCTGGTAACATGTCCCGTGCGTATTAAACCATCAGCGGAACACACTCTCATCACTTATACTGTTCACCTGGTATCATGTCCCGTGTATATTAAACAATCAGGGGAAAACATTCTCCTCACTTATACTGTTCACCTGGTAACATGTCCCGTGTGTATTAAACAATCAGGGGAACACAATCTCCTCACTTATACTGTTCACCTGGTAACAAGTCCTGTCTGCATTAAACCATCAGGGGAACACACTCTCCTCACTTATACAGTTCACTTGGTGAAATGTCCCGTGTATATTAAACCATCAGGGGAACACACTCTCCTCACTTATACTGTTCAGCTGGTATCATGTCCCGTGAGTATTAAACCATCAGGGGAACACACTCTCCTCACTTATACTGTTCACCTGGTAACATGTCCCGTGCGTGTTAAACCATCAGGGGAACACACTCTCCTCACTTATACTGTTCAGCTGGAAACATGTCCCGTGAATATTAAACCATCAGGGGAAAGCACTCTCCTCACGTGGACTTTTCTCTTGGTAACATATCCCGTGTATATTAAACCATCAGGAGAACACACTCTCCTCACTTACACTGTTCAAATGGAAACATGTCCCGTGAATATTAAACAATCAGGGGAAAGCAATCTCCTCACTTAGACTTTTCTCCTGGTAACATGTCCCGTGCGTATTAAACCATCAGCGGAACACACTCTCCTCACTTATACTGTTCACCTGGTATCATGTCCCGTGTATATTAAACAATCAGGGGAAAACATTCTCCTCACTTATACTGTTCACCTGGTAACATGTCCCGTGTGTATTAAACAATCAGGGGAACACATTCTCCTCACTTATACTGTTCACTTGGTAACATGTCCCGTGCGTATAAAACCATCAGTGGAACACTCACTCCTCACTTATACTGTTCACCTGGTAACATATCCCGTGTATATTAAACAATCAGGGGAAAACATTCTCCTCACTTATACTGTTCACCTGGTAACAAGTCCTGTTTGCATTAAACCATCAGGGGAACACACTCTCCTCACTTATACAGTTCACTTGGTGAAATGTCCCGTGTATATTAAACCATCAGGGGAACACACTCTCCTCACTTATACAGTTCACTTGGTGAAATGTCCCGTGTATATTAAACCATCAGGGGAACAAACTGTCCTCACTTAGACTTTTCTCCTGGTAACATGTCCCGTGCATATTAAACCATCAGGGGAACACAATCTCCTCACTTATACTGTTCACCTGGTAACATGTCCCGTTTGCATTAAACAATCAGGGCAACACACTCTCCTCACTTATACTGTTCACCTGGTAACATGTCCTGTGTATATTAAACCATCAGGGGAACACAGTCTCCTCACTTACACTGTTCAGCTGGTAACATGTCCCGTGAATATTAAACCATAAGGGGAACACTCTCTCCTCACTTATACTGTTCATCTGGTAACATGTCCCGTGAATATTAAACCATCAGGGGAACAAACTCTCCTCACTTAGACTGTTCACCTGGTAACATGTCCCGTGTGTATTAAACCATCAGGGGAACACAATCTCCTCACTTATACTGTTCACCTGGTCACCTGCCCTGTGTATATTAAACCATCAGGGGAACACACTCTCCTCACTTATACTGTTCACCTGGTAACATGTCCCGTGTGTATTAAACCATCAGGGGAACACACTCTCCTCACTTATACTGCTCACCTGGTAACATGTCCTTTGCATATTTAACCATCAGGGGAAAACTTTCTGCTCACTTATACTGTTCACCTGGTGACATGTCCCGTGTGTATTAAACCATCAGGGGAACACACTCTCCTCACTTGTACTGTTCACCTGGTGCCATGTCCCGGGTATATTAAACAATCAGGGGAAAACACTCTCCTCACTTATACTGTTCAGCTGGTAACATGTCCCGTGAGTATTAAACCATAAGGGGAAAGCATTCCCCTCACTTATACTGTTCTCCTGGTAACATGTCCCGAGTATATGAAACCATCAGGTGAACACACTCTCCTCACTTATACTGTTCACCTGGTAACATGTCCCGTGTGCATTAAACAATCAGGGGAACACACTCTCCTCACTTATACTGTTCACCTGATAACATGTCCCGTGTGTATTAAACCATAAGGGGAACACACTCTCCTCACTTGTACTGTTCACCTGGTAATATGCCCTGTGTATATTAAACCATCAGGGGAACACACTCTCCTCACTTATACTGTTCACCTGGGAACATGTTCCGTGTATATTAAACCATCAGGGGAAAACACTCTCCTCACTTATACTGTACACCTGGTAACATGTCCCGTGTATATTAAACCATCAGGGGAACACACTCTCCTCACTTATCCTGTTCACCTGGGAACATATCCCGTGCGTGTTAAACCATCAGGGGAACACACTCGCCTCACTTATACTGTTCACCTGGCAACATGTCCCGTGAGTATTAAACAATCAGGGGAACACACTCTCCTCACTTATAATGTTCACCTGGTAACATGTCCCGTGCGTGTTGAACCATCAGGGGAACACACTCTCCTCACTTATACTGTTCAGCTGGTAACATGTCCCGTGAGTATTAAACCATCAGGGGAACACACTCTCCTCACATATACTGTTCACCTGGTAACATGTCCCGTGCGTGTTAAACCATCAGGGGAACACACTCTCCTCACTTATACTGTTCAGCTGGAAACATGTCCCGTGAATATTAAACCATCAGGGGAAAGCACTCTCCTCACGTGGACTTTTATCTTGGTAACATATCCCGTGTATATTAAACCATCAGGAGAACACACTCTCCTCACTTACACTGTTCAAATGGAAACATGTCCCGTGAATATTAAACCATCAGGGGAAAGCACTCTCCTCACTTAGACTTTTCTCCTGGTAACATGCCCCGTCCGTATTAAACCATCAGCGGAACACACTCTCCTCACTTATACTGTTCACCTGGTATCATGTCCCGTGTATATTAAACAATCAGGGGAAAACATTCTCCTCACTTATACTGTTCACCTGGTAACATGTCCCGTGTGTATTAAACAATCAGGGGAACACATTCTCCTCACTTATACTGTTCACTTGGTAACATGTCCCCTGCGTATAAAACCATCATTGGAACACTCACTCCTCACTTATACTGTTCACCTGGTAACATATCCCGTGTATATTAAACAATCAGGGGAAAACATTCTCCTCACTTATACTGTTCACCTGGTAACAAGTCCTGTTTGCATTAAACCATCAGGGGAACACACTCTCCTCACTTATACAGTTCACTTGGTGAAATGTCCCGTGTATATTAAACCATCAGGGGAACACACTCTCCTCACTTATACAGTTCACTTGGTGAAATGTCCCGTGTATATTAAACCATCAGGGGAACAAACTGTCCTCACTTAGACTTTTCTCCTGGTAACATGTCCCGTGCATATTAAACCATCAGGGGAACACAATCTCCTCACTTATACTGTTCACCTGGTAACATGTCCCGTTTGCATTAAACAATCAGGGCAACACACTCTCCTCACTTATACTGTTCACCTGGTAACATGTCCTGTGTATATTAAACCATCAGGGGAACACAGTCTCCTCACTTACACTGTTCAGCTGGTAACATGTCCCGTGAATATTAAACCATAAGGGGAACACTCTCTCCTCACTTATACTGTTCATCTGGTAACATGTCCCGTGAATATTAAACCATCAGGGGAACAAACTCTCCTCACTTAGACTGTTCACCTGGTAACATGTCCCGTGTGTATTAAACCATCAGGGGAACACAATCTCCTCACTTATACTGTTCACCTGGTCACCTGCCCTGTGTATATTAAACCATCAGGGGAACACACTCTCCTCACTTATACTGTTCACCTGGTAACATGTCCCGTGTGTATTAAACCATCAGGGGAACACACTCTCCTCACTTATACTGCTCACCTGGTAACATGTCCTTTGCATATTTAACCATCAGGGGAAAACTTTCTGCTCACTTATACTGTTCACCTGGTGACATGTCCCGTGTGTATTAAACCATCAGGGGAACACACTCTCCTCACTTGTACTGTTCACCTGGTGCCATGTCCCGGGTATATTAAACAATCAGGGGAAAACACTCTCCTCACTTATACTGTTCAGCTGGTAACATGTCCCGTGAGTATTAAACCATAAGGGGAAAGCATTCCCCTCACTTATACTGTTCTCCTGGTAACATGTCCCGAGTATATGAAACCATCAGGTGAACACACTCTCCTCACTTATACTGTTCACCTGGTAACATGTCCCGTGTGCATTAAACAATCAGGGGAACACACTCTCCTCACTTATACTGTTCACCTGATAACATGTCCCGTGTGTATTAAACCATAAGGGGAACACACTCTCCTCACTTGTACTGTTCACCTGGTAATATGCCCTGTGTATATTAAACCATCAGGGGAACACACTCTCCTCACTTATACTGTTCACCTGGGAACATGTTCCGTGTATATTAAACCATCAGGGGAAAACACTCTCCTCACTTATACTGTACACCTGGTAACATGTCCCGTGTATATTAAACCATCAGGGGAACACACTCTCCTCACTTATCCTGTTCACCTGGGAACATATCCCGTGCGTGTTAAACCATCAGGGGAACACACTCGCCTCACTTATACTGTTCACCTGGCAACATGTCCCGTGAGTATTAAACAATCAGGGGAACACACTCTCCTCACTTATAATGTTCACCTGGTAACATGTCCCGTGCGTGTTGAACCATCAGGGGAACACACTCTCCTCACTTATACTGTTCAGCTGGTAACATGTCCCGTGAGTATTAAACCATCAGGGGAACACACTCTCCTCACATATACTGTTCACCTGGTAACATGTCCCGTGCGTGTTAAACCATCAGGGGAACACACTCTCCTCACTTATACTGTTCAGCTGGAAACATGTCCCGTGAATATTAAACCATCAGGGGAAAGCACTCTCCTCACGTGGACTTTTATCTTGGTAACATATCCCGTGTATATTAAACCATCAGGAGAACACACTCTCCTCACTTACACTGTTCAAATGGAAACATGTCCCGTGAATATTAAACCATCAGGGGAAAGCACTCTCCTCACTTAGACTTTTCTCCTGGTAACATGCCCCGTCCGTATTAAACCATCAGCGGAACACACTCTCCTCACTTATACTGTTCACCTGGTATCATGTCCCGTGTATATTAAACAATCAGGGGAAAACATTCTCCTCACTTATACTGTTCACCTGGTAACATGTCCCGTGTGTATTAAACAATCAGGGGAACACATTCTCCTCACTTATACTGTTCACTTGGTAACATGTCCCCTGCGTATAAAACCATCATTGGAACACTCACTCCTCACTTATACTGTTCACCTGGTAACATATCCCGTGTATATTAAACAATCAGGGGAAAACATTCTCCTCACTTATACTGTTCACCTGGTAACAAGTCCTGTTTGCATTAAACCATCAGGGGAACACACTCTCCTCACTTATACAGTTCACTTGGTGAAATGTCCCGTGTATATTAAACCATCAGGGGAACACACTCTCCTCACTTATACAGTTCACTTGGTGAAATGTCCCGTGTATATTAAACCATTAGGGGAACAAACTGTCCGCACTTAGACTTTTCTCCTGGTAACATGTCCCGTGCGTATTAAACCATCAGGGGAACACAATCTCCTCACTTATACTGTTCACCTGGTAACATGTCCCGTTTGCATTAAACAATCAGGGGAACACACTCTCCTCACTTATACTGTTCACCTGGTAACATGTCCCGAGTATATTAAACAATCAGGGGAACACACTCTCCTCACTTATACTGTTCACTTGGTAACATGTCCCGTGCGTATTAAACCAACAGGGGAACACATTCTCCTCACTTATACTGTTCACCTGGTAACTTGTCCCGAGTCTATTAAACAATCAGGGCAAGACATTCTCCTCACTTATACTGTTCACTTGGTAACATGTCCCGTGCGTATTAAACAAACAGGTGAACACATTCTCCTCACTTATACTGTTCACCTGGTAACATGTCCCGTGTGTATTAAACAATCAGGGGAACACATTCTCCTCACTTATACTGTTCACTTGGTGACATGTCCCGTGTGTATTAAACAAACAGGGGAACATATTCTCCTCACTTCCACTGTTCACCTGGTAACATGTCCTGTGCGTATTTAACAATCAGGGGAACACACTCCCCTCACTAATACTGTTCACCTGGTATCATGTCCCGTGTGTATTAAACCATCAGGGGAACACAAACTCCTCACTTATACTGTTCATTTGGTAACATGCCCTGTGTATATTAAACCATCAGGGGAACACACTCTCCTCACTTATACTGTTCAGCTGGTAACATGTCCCGTGAGTATTAAACCATCAGGGGAACACACTCTCCTCACTTATACTGTTCACCTGGTAACATGTCCCGTGCGTGTTAAACCATCAGGGGAACACACTCTCCTCACTTATACTGTTCAGCTGGAAACATGTCCCGTGAATATTAAACCATCAGGGGAAAGCACTCTCCTCACGTGGACTTTTCTCTTGGTAACATATCCCGTGTATATTAAACCATCAGGAGAACACACTCTCCTCACTTACACTGTTCAAATGGAAACATGTCCCGTGAATATTAAAGCATCAGGGGAAAGCAATTTCCTCACTTAGACTTTTCTCCTGGTAACATGTCCCGTGCGTATTAAACCATCAGCGGAACACACTCTCCTCACTTATACTGTTCACCTGGTATCATGTCCCGTGTATATTAAACAATCAGGGGAAAACATTCTCCTCACTTATACTGTTCACCTGGTAACATATCCCGTGTGTATTAAACAATCAGGGGAACACAATCTCCTCACTTATACTGCTCACTTGGTAACATGTCCCGTGCGTATAAAACCATCAGTGGAACACTCACTCCTCACTTATACTGTTCACCTGGTAACATATCCCGTGTATATTAAACAATCAGGGGAAAACATTCTCCTCACTTATACTGTTCACCTGGTAACAAGTCCTGTTTGCATTAAACCATCAGGGGAACACACTCTCCTCACTTATACAGTTCACTTGGTGAAATGTCCCGTGTATATTAAACCATCAGGGGAACACACTCTCCTCACTTATACTGTTCAGCTGGTAACATGTCCCGTGAGTATTAAACCATCAGGGGAACACACTCTCCTCACTTATACTGTTCACCTGGTAACATGTCCCGTGCGTGTTAAACCATCAGGGGAACACACACTCCTCACTTATACTGTTCAGCTGGAAACATGTCCCGTGAATATTAAACCATCAGGGGAAAGCACTCTCCTCACGTGGACTTTTCTCTTGGTAACATATCCCGTGTATATTAAACCATCAGGAGAACACACTCTCCTCACTTACACTGTTCAAATGGAAACATGTCCCGTGAATATTAAACAATCAGGGGAAAGCAATCTCCTCACTTAGACTTTTCTCCTGGTAACATGTCCCGTGCGTATTAAACCATCAGCGGAACACACTCTCCTCACTTATACTGTTCACCTGGTATCATGTCCCGTGTATATTAAACAATCAGGGGAAAACATTCTCCTCACTTATACTGTTCACCTGGTAACATGTCCCGTGTGTATTAAACAATCAGGGGAACACATTCTCCTCACTTATACTGTTCACTTGGTAACATGTCCCGTGCGTATAAAACCATCAGTGGAACACTCACTCCTCACTTATACTGTTCACCTGGTAACATATCCCGTGTATATTAAACAATCAGGGGAAAACATTCTCCTCACTTATACTGTTCACCTGGTAACAAGTCCTGTTTGCATTAAACCATCAGGGGAACACACTCTCCTCACTTATACAGTTCACTTGGTGAAATGTCCCGTGTATATTAAACCATCAGGGGAACACACTCTCCTCACTTATACAGTTCACTTGGTGAAATGTCCCGTGTATATTAAACCATCAGGGGAACAAACTGTCCTCACTTAGACTTTTCTCCTGGTAACATGTCCCGTGCATATTAAACCATCAGGGGAACACAATCTCTTCACTTATACTGTTCACCTGGTAACATGTCCCGTTTGCATTAAACAATCAGGGGAACACACTCTCCTCACTTATACTGTTCACCTGGTAACTTGTCCCGAGTGTATTAAACAATCAGGACAAGACATTCTCCTCACTTATACTGTTCACTTGGTAACATGTCCCGTGCGTATTAAACAAACAGGGGAACACATTCTCCTCACTTATACTGTTCACCTGGGAACATGTCCCGTGTGTATTAAACAATCAGGGGAACACATTCTCCTCACTTATACTGTTCACTTGGTGACATGTCCCGTGTGTATTAAACAAACAGGGGAACACATTCTCCTCACTTCCACTGTTCACCTGGTAACATGTCCTGTGCGTATTAAACAATCAGGGGAACACACTCCCCTCACTAATACTGTTCACCTGGTATCATGTCCCGTGTGTATTAAACCATCAGGGGAACACAAACTCCTCACTTATACTGTTCACCTGGTAACATGCCCTTTGTATATTAAACCATCAGGGGAACACACTCTCCTCACTTACACTGTTAACCTAATCACATGTTCCGTGTATATTAAACCATCAGGGGAACACACTCTCCTCAGTTATACTGTTCACCTGGTAACATGTCCCGTATATATTAAACCATCCGGGGAACACACTCTCCTCACTTATACTGTTCACCTGGTAACATATCCCGTGTATATTAAACCATCAGGGGAACACACTATCCTCACTTACACTGTTCACCTGGTAAAATGTCCTGTGTGCATTAAACCATCAGGGGAACACACTCTCCTCACTTATACAGTTCACTTGGTGACATGTCCCGTGCGTATTAAACCATCAGGTGAACACACTCGCCTCACTTATACTGTTCATCTGGTAACATGTCCCGGATATATTAAACCATCAGGGGAACACACTCTCCTCACTTATACTATTGATCTGGTAACATGTCCCGTATATATTAAACCATCAGGGGAACACACTCTCCTCACTTATACTGTTCACCTGGCAACATGTCCCGTGAGTATTAAACAATCAGGGGAACACATTCTCCTCACTTATAATGTTCACCTGGTAACATGTCCCGTGCGTTTTAAACCATCAGGGGAACACACTCTCCTCACTTATACTGTTCAGCTGGTAACATGTCCCGTGAGTATTAAACCATCAGGGGAACACACTCTCCTCACTTATACTGTTCACCTGGTAACATGTCCCGGGCGTGTTAAACCATCAGGGGAACACACTCTCCTCTCTTATACTGTTCAGCTGGAAACATGTCCCGTGAATATTAAACCATCAGGGGAAAGCACTCTCCTCACTTAGACTTTTCTCCTGGTAACATGACCCGTGCGTATTAAACCATCAGCGGAACACACTCTCCTCACTTATACTGTTCACTTGGGAACATGTCCCGTGCGTATTAAACAAACAGGGGAAAACATTCTCCTCACTTATACTGTTCACCTGGTAACATGTCCCGTGTGTATTAAACAATCAGGGGAACACACTCTCCTCACTTATACTGTTCACTTGGTAACATGTCCCGTGCGTATTAAACCATCAGTGGAACACTCACTCCTCACTTATACTGTTCACCTGTTAACAAGTCCTGTTTGCATTAAACCATCAGGGGAACACACTCTCCTCACTTACACTGTTCACCTGGTAAAATGTCCTGTGTGCATTAAACCATCATGGGAACACACTCTCCTCACTTATACAGTTCACTTGGTGACATGTCCCGTGCGTATTAAACCATCAGGTGAACACACTCGCCTCACTTATACTGTTCATCTGGTAACATGTCCCGTATATATTAAACCATCAGGTGAACACACTCTCCTCACTTATACTGTTCACCTGGTAACATGTCCCGTGTAAATAAACCATCAGGGGAACACACTCTCCCCACTTATACTGTTCACCTGGTAACATGTCCTGTGTGCATTAAACCATCAGGGGAACACACTCTCCTCACTTATACAGTTCACTTGGTGACATGTCCCGTGCGTATTAAACCATCAGGGGAACACACTCTCCTCACTTATACAGTTCACTTGGTGAAATGTCCCGTGTATATTAAACCATCAGGGGAACACACTCTCCTCACTTACACTGTTCACCTGGTAACATGTCCCGTATATATTAAACCATCAGGGGAGCACACTCTCCTCACTTATACTGTTCACCTGGTAACATGTCCCGTGTAAATAAACCATCAGGGGAACACACTCTCCTCACTTATACTGTTCAGCTGGAAACATGTCCCGTGAATATTAAACCATCAGGGGAAAGCACTCTCCTCACGTGGACTTTTCTCTTGGTAACATATCCCGTGTATATTAAACCATCAGGAGAGCACACTCTCCTCACTTACACTGTTCACCTGGAAACATGTCCCGTGAATATTAAACCATCAGGGGAAAGCACTCTCCTCACGTAGACTTTTCTCCTGGTAACATGTCCCGTGCGTATTAAACCATCAGCGGAACACACTCTCCTCACTTAAATTGTTCACTTGGTAACATGTCCCGTGCGTATTAAACCAACAGGGGAACACATTCTCCTCACTTATACTTTTCACCTGGTAACTTGTCCCGAGTGTATTAAACAATCAGGGCAAGACATTCTCCTCACTTATACTGTTCACTTGGTAACATGTCCCGTGTGTATTAAACAATCAGGGGAACACATTCTCCTCACTTATACTGTTAACCTAATCACATGTCCCGTGTATATTAAACCATCAGGGGAACACACTCTCCTCAGTTATACTGTTCACCTGGTAACATGTCCCGTATATATTAAACCATCAGGGGAACTCACTCTCCTCACTTATACTGTTCACCTGGTAACATATCCCGTGTATATTAAACCATCAGGGGAACACAGTCTCCTCACTTATAAAGTTCACTTGGTAACATGTCCCGTGCGTATTAAACCATCAGTGGAACACTCACTCCTCACTTATACTGTTCACCTGTTAACAAGTCCTGTTTGCATTAAACCATCAGGGGAACACACTCTCCTCACTTACACTGTTCACCTGGTAAAATGTCCTGTGTGCATTAAACCATCATGGGAACACACTCTCCTCACTTATACAGTTCACTTGGTGACATGTCCCGTGCGTATTAAACCATCAGGTGAACACACTCGCCTCACTTATACTATTCATCTGGTAACATGTCCCGTATATATTAAACCATCAGGTGAACACACTCTCCTCACTTATACTGTTCACCTGGTAACATGTCCCGTGTAAATAAACCATCAGGGGAACACACTCTCCCCACTTATACTGTTCACCTGGTAACATGTCCTGTGTGCATTAAACCATCAGGGGAACACACTCTCCTCACTTATACAGTTCACTTGGTGACATGTCCCGTGCGTATTAAACCATCAGGGGAACACACTCTCCTCACTTATACAGTTCACTTGGTGACATGTCCCGTGTATATTAAACCATCAGGGGAACTCACTCTCCTCACTTACACTGTTCACCTGGTAACATGTCCCGTATATATTAAACCATCAGGGGAGCACACTCTCCTCACTTATACTGTTCACCTGGTAACATGTCCCGTGTAAATAAACCATCAGGGGAACACACTCTCCTCACTTATACTGTTCAGCTGGAAACATGTCCCGTGAATATTAAACCATCAGGGGAAAGCACTCTCCTCACGTGGACCTTTCTCTTGGTAACATATCCCGTGTATATTAAACCATCAGGAGAACACACTCTCCTCACTTACACTGTTCACCTGGAAACATGTCCCGTGAATATTAAACCATCAGGGGAAAGCACTCTCCTCACGTAGACTTTTCTCCTGGTAACATGTCCCGTGCGTATTAAACCATCAGCGGAACACACTCTCCTCACTTAAATTGTTCACTTGGTAACATGTCCCGTGCGTATTAAACCAACAGGGGAACACATTCTCCTCACTTATACTTTTCACCTGGTAACTTGTCCCGAGTGTATTAAACCATCAGGGGAACACACTCTCCTCACTTATACAGTTCACTTGGTGACATGTCCCTTGCCTATTAAACCATCAGGTGAACACACTCGCCTCACTTATACTGTTCACCTGGTAACATGTCCCGTGTAAATAAACTATCAGGGGAACACTCTCTCCTCACTTATACTGTTCACCTGGTAACATGTCCTTTGCATATTTAACCATCAGGGGAAAACATTCTGCTCACTTCTACTGTTCACCTGGTGACATGTCCCATGTGTATTAAACCATCAGGGGAACACACTATCCTCAATTCTACTGTTCACCTGGTGACATGTCCCGTGTGTATTAAACCATCAGGGGAACACACTCTCCTCAATTATACTGTTCATCTGGTAACATGTCCCGTTAGTATTAAACCATCAGGGGAACACACTCTCCTCACTTATACTGTTCATCTGGTAACATGTCCCGTCAGTATTAAACCATCAGGGGAACACACTCTCCTCACTTCTACTGTTCACCTGGTGACATGTCCCGTGTGTATTAAACCATCAGGGGAACACACTCTCCTCACTTCTACTGTTCACCTGGTGACATGTCCCGTCAGTATTAAACCATCAGGGGAACACACTCTCCTCACTTCTACTGTTCACCTGGTGACATGTCCCGTGTGTATTAAACCATCAGGGGAACACACTCTCCTCACTTATACTGTTCATCTGGTAACATGTCCCGTCAGTATTAAACCATCAGGGGAACACACTCTCCTCACTTCCACTGTTCACCTGGTGACATGTCCCGTGTGTATTAAAACATCAGGGGAACACACTCTCCTCACTTCTACTGTTCACCTGGTGACATGTCCCGTGTGTATTAAAACATCAGGGGAACACACACTCCTCACTTCTACTGTTCACCTGGTAACATGTCCCGTGCGTGTTAAACCATCAGGGGAACACACTCTCCTCACTTATACTGTTCAGCTGGTAACATGTCCCGTGAGTATTAAACCATCAGGGGAACACACTCTCCTCACTTATACTGTTCACCTGGTAATATGTCCTGTGTGTATTAAACAATCAGGGGAATACACTCTCCTCAATTATACTGTTCACCTGGTAACATGTCCCGTGCGTGTTAAACCATCAGGGGAACACACTCTCCTCACTTATACTGTTCACCTGGTAACATGTCGCGTGTATATTAAACCATCAGGGGAACACACTCTCCTCAATTATACTGTTCACCTGGTAACATGTCCCGTGAATATTAAACCATCAGGGGAAAGCATTCCCCTCACTTATAATGTTCACCTGGTGACATGTCCCGTGTGTATTAAACAATCAGGGGATCACACTCTCCTCAATTATACTGTTCACCTGGTAACATGTCCCGTGAATATTAAACCATCAGGGGAAAGCATTCCCCTCACTTATAATGTTCACCTGGTAACATGTCCCGTGAGTATTAAACCATCAGCGGAACACACTCTCCTCACTTATACTGTTCACCTGGTAATATGTCCTGTGTGTATTAAACAATCAGGGGAATACACTCTCCTCAATTATACTGTTCACCTGGTAACATGTCCCGTGCGTGTTAAACCATCAGGGGAACACACTCTCCTCACTTATACTGATCACCTGGTAACATCTCGCGTGTATATTAAACCATCAGGGGAACACACTCTCCTCAAGTATACTGTTCACCTGGTAACATGTCCCGTGAATATTAAACCATCAGGGGAAAGCATTCCCCTCACTTATAATGTTCACCTGGTAACATGTCCCGTCATTATTAAACAATCAGGGGAACTCACTCTCCTCTCTTATAATGTTCACCTGGTGACATGTCCCGTGTATATTAAACCATCAGGGGAGCACACTCTCCTCACTTATACTGTTCACCTGGTAACATGTCCCGTGTAAATAAACCATCAGGGGAACACACTCTCCTCACTTATACTGTTCAGCTGGAAACATGTCCCGTGAATATTAAACCATCAGGGGAAAGCACTCTCCTCACGTGGACTTTTCTCTTGGTAACATATCCCGTGTATATTAAACCATCAGGAGAACACACTCTCCTCACTTACACTGTTCACCTGGAAACATGTCCCGTGAATATTAAACCATCAGGGGAAAGCACACTCCTCACTTAGACTTTTCTCCTGGTAACATGTCCCGTGCGTATTAAACCATCAGCGGAACACACTCTCCTCACTTATACTGTTCACTTGGTAACATGTCCCGTGCGTATTAAACAAACAGGGGAAAACATTCTCCTCACTTATACTGTTCACCTGGTAACATGTCCCGTGTGTATTAAACAATCAGGGGAACACACTCTCCTCACTTATACTGTTCACTTGGTAACATGTCCCGTGCGTATTAAACCATCAGGGGAACACTCACTCCTCACTTATACTGTTCACCTGGTAACAAGTCCTGTTTGCATTAAACCATCAGGGGAACACACTCTCCTCACTTATACTGTTCATCTGGTGACATATCCCGTGTATATTAAACCATCAGGGGAACACACTCTCCTCACTTACACTGTTCACCTGGTAAAATGTCCTGTGTGCATTAAACCATCATGGGAACACTCACTCCTCACTTATACTGTTCACCTGGTAACAAGTCCTGTTTGCATTAAACCATCAGGGGAACACACTCTCCTCACTTATACTGTTCATCTGGTGACATGTCCCGTGCGTATTAAACCATCAGGTGAACACACTCGCCTCACTTATACTATTCATCTGGTAACATGTCCCGTATATATTAAACCAGCAGGTGAACACACTCTCCTCACTTATACTGTTCACCTGGTAACATGTCCCGTGTAAATAAACCATCAGGGGAACACAATCTCCTCACTTATACTGTTCACTTGGTAACATGTCCTGTGTGCATTAAACCATCAGGGGAACACACTCTCCTCACTTATACAGTTCACTTGGTGACATGTCCCGTGCGTATTAAACCATCAGGGGAACACACTCTCCTCACTTATACTGTTCAGCTGGAAACATGTCCCGTGAATATTAAACCATCAGGGGAAAGCACTCTCCTCACGTGGACATTTCTCTTGGTAACATATCCCGTGTATATTAAACCATCAGGAGAACACACTCTCCTCACTTACACTGTTCACCTGGAAACATGTCCCGTGAATATTAAACCATCAGGGGAAAGCACTCTCCTCACTTAGACTTTTCTCCTGGTAACATGTCCCGTGCGTATTAAACCATCAGCGGAACACACTCTCCTCACTTATGCATTTCACTTGGTGAAATGTCCCGTGCGTATTAAACCAACAGGGGAACACATTCTCCTCACTTAAACTGCTCACTTGGTAACATGTCCCGTGCGTATTAAACCAACAGGGGAACACATTCTCCTCACTTATACTTTTCACCTGGTAACTTGTCCCGAGTGTATTAAACAATCAGGGCAAGACATTCTCCTCACTTATACTGTTCACTTGGTAACATGTCCCGTGCTTATTAAACAAACAGGGGAACAGATTCTCCTCACTTATACTGTTCACCTGGTAACATGTCCCGTGTGTATTAAACAATCAGGGGAACACATTCTCCTCACTTATACTGTTCACTTGGTGACATGTCCCGTGTGTATTAAACAAACAGGGGAACACATTCTCCACACTTCTACTGTTCACCTGGTAACATGTCCTGTGCGTATTAAACAATCAGGGGAACACACTCCCCTCACTAATACTGTTTACCTGGTAACATGTCCCGTGTATATTAAACCTTCAGGGGAACACACTCTCCTCACTTATACTGTTAACCTAATCACATGTCCCGTGTATATTAAACCATCAGGGGAACACACTCTCCTCAGTTATACTGTTCACCTGGTAACATGTCCCGTATATATTAAACCATCAGGGGAACTCACTCTCCTCACTTATACAGTTCACTTGGTGACATGTCCCGTGCGTATTACACCATCAGGTGAACACACTCGACTCACTTATACTGTTCACCTGGTAACATGTCCCGTGTAAATAAACCATCAGGGGAACACACTCTCCTCACTTATACTGTTCACCTGGTAACATGTCCTTTGCATATTTAAATATCAGGGGAAAATTTTTTCTGCTAACTTCCACTGTTCACCTGGTGACATGTCCCGTGTGTATTAAACCATCATGGGAACACACTCTCCTCACTTCTACTGCTCACCTGGTGACATGTCCCGTGTGTAATAAACCATCAGGGGAACACACTCTCCTCAATTATACTGTTCATCTGGTAACATGTCCCGTTAGTATTAAACCATCAGGGGAACACACTCTCCTCACTTCTACTGTTCACCTGGTGACATGTCCCGTGTGTATTAAACCATCAGGGGAACTCACTCTCCTCACTTCTACTGTTCACCTGATGACATGTCCCGTGTGTATTAAACCATCAGGGTAACACAGTCTCCTCAATTATACTGTTCACCTGGTGCCATGTCCCGGGTATATTAAACAATCAGGGGAAAACACTCTCTTCACTTATACTGTTCACCTGGTAACATGTCCCGTGCGTGTTAAACCATCAGGGGAACATACTCTCCTCACTTCTACTGTTCAGCTGGTAACATGTCCCGCGTGTATTAAACCATCAGGGGAACTCACTCTCCTCACTTCTACTGTTCACCTGATGACATGTCCCGTGTGTATTAAACCATCAGGGTAACACAGTCTCCTCAATTATACTGTTCACCTGGTGCCATGTCCCGGGTATATTAAACAATCAGGGGAAAACACTCTCTTCACTTATACTGTTCACCTGGTAACATGTCCCGTGCGTGTTAAACAATCAGGGGAATACACTTTCCTCAAATATACTGTTCACCTGGTAACATGTCCCGTGCGTGTTAAACCATCAGGGGAACACACTCTCCTCACTTATACTGTTCACCTGGTAACATGTCGCGTGTATATTAAACCATCAGGGGAACACACTCTCCTCAATTATACTGTTCTCCTGGTAACATGTCCCGGGTATATTAAACCATCAGCGGAACACACTCTCCTCACTTATCCTGTTCACCTGGTAACATGTCCCGTCATTATTAAACAATCAGGGGAACTCACTCTCCTCACTTATAATGTTCACCTGGTGACATGTCCCGTGTATATTAAACCATCTGGGGAGCACACTCTCCTCACTTATACTGTTCACCTGGTAACATGTCCCGTGTAAATAAACCATCAGGGGAACACACTCTCCTCAATGAGACTGTTCAGCTGGAAACATGTCCCGTGAATATTAAACCATCAGGGGAAAGCACTCTCCTCACGTGGACTTTTCTCTTGGTAACATATCCCGTGTATATTAAACCATCAGGAGAACACACTCTCCTCACTTACACTGTTCACCTGGAAACATGTCCCGTGAATATTAAACCATCAGGGGAAAGCACTCTCCTCACTTAGACTTTTCTCCTGGTAACATGTCCCGTGCGTATTAAACCATCAGCGGAACACACTCTCCTCACTTATGCATTTCACTTGGTGAAATGTCCCGTGCGTATTAAACCAACAGGGGAACACATTCTCCTCACTTAAACTGTTCACTTGGTAACATGTCCCGTGCGTATTAAACCAACAGGGGAACACATTCTCCTCACTTATACTTTTCACCTGGTAACTTGTCCCGAGTGTATTAAACAATCAGGGCAAGACATTCTCCTCACTTATACTGTTCACTTGGTAACATGTCCCGTGCTTATTAAACAAACAGGGGAACACATTCTCCTCACTTATACTGTTCACCTGGTAACATGTCCCGTGTGTATTAAACAATCAGGGGAACACATTCTCCTCACTTATACTGTTCACTTGGTGACATGTCCCGTGTCTATTAAACAAACAGGGGAACACATTCTCCTCACTTCTACTGTTCACCTGGTAACATGTCCCGTGCGTGTTAAACCATCAGGGGAACACACTCTCCTCACTTATACTGTTCACCTGGTAACATGTCGCGTGTATATTAAACCATCAGGGGAACACACTCTCCTCAATTATACTGTTCACCTGGTAACATGTCCCGGGTATATTAAACCATCAGCGGAACACACTCTCCTCACTTATACTGTTCACCTGGTGACATGTCCCGTCATTATTAAACAATCAGGGGAACTCACTCTCCTCACTTATAATGTTCACCTGGTGACATGTCCCGTGTATATTAAACCATCAGGGGAGCACACTCCCCTCACTTATACTGTTCACCTGGTAACATGTCCCGTGTATATTAAACCTTCAGGGGAACACACTCTCCTCACTTATACTGTTAATCAAATCACATGTCCCGTGTATATTAAACCATCAGGGGAACACACTCTCCTCAGTTATAATGTTCACCTGGTAACATGTCCCGTATATATTAAACCATCAGGGGAACTCACTCTCCTCACTTATACTGTTCACCTGGTAACATGTCCCGTGTAAATAAACCATCAGGGGAACACACTCTCCTCACTTATACTATTCACCTGGTAACATGTCCTTTGCATATTTAACCATCAGGGGAAAACATTCTGCTCACTTCTACTGTTCACCTGGTGACATGTCCCGTGTGTATTAAACCATCAGGGGAACACACCATCCTCACTTCTACTGTTCACCTGGTGACATGTCCCGTGTGTATTAAACCATCAGGGGAACACACTCTCCTCAATTATACTGTTCATCTGGTAACATGTCCCGTCAGTATTAAACCATCAGGGGAACACACTCTCCTCACTTATACTGTTCATCTGGTAACATGTCCCGTCAGTATTAAACCATCAGGGGAACACACTCTCCTCACTTCTACTGTTCACCTGGTGACATGTCCCGTGTGTATTAAACCATCAGGGGAACACACTCTCCTCACTTCTACTGTTCACCTGGTGACATGTCCCGTGTGTATTAAACCATCAGGGGAACACAGTCTCCTCAATTATACTGTTCACCTGGTGCCATGTCCCGGGTATATTAAACAATCAGGGGAAAACACTCTCCTCACTTATACTGTTCACCTGGTAACATGTCCCGTGCGTGTTAAACCATCAGGGGAACACACTCTCCTCACTTATACTGTTCAGCTGGTAACATGTCCCGTGAGTATTAAACCATCAGGGGAACACACTCTCCTCACTTATACTGTTCACCTGGTAATATGTCCTGTGTGTATTAAACAATCAGGGGAATACACTCTCCTCAATTATACTGTTCACCTGGTAACATGTCCCGTGCGTGTTAAACCATCAGGGGAACACACTCTCCTCAATTATACTGTTCACCTGGTAACATGTCCCGTGAATATTAAACCATCAGGGGAAAGCATTCCCCTCACTTATAATGTTCACCTGGTGACATGTCCCGTGTGTATTAAACAATCAGGGGATCACACTCTCCTCAATTATACTGTTCACCTGCTGACATGTCCCGGGTATATTAAACCATCAGCGGAACACTCTCTCCTCACTTATACTGTTCACCTGGTAACATGTCCCGTCATTATTAAACAATCAGGGGAACTCACTCTCCTCACTTATAATGTTCACCTGGTGACATGTCCCGTGTATATTAAACCATCAGGGGAACACATTCTCCTCACTTATACTGTTCACCTGGTAACATGTCCCGTGCGTGTTAAACCATCAGGGGAACACACTCTCCTCACTTATACTGTTCACCTGGTAACATGTCCCATGCGTGTTAAACCATCGGCGGAACACACACTCCTCACTTATACTGTTCACCTGGTAACATGTCCAGTGCGTGTTAAATCATCAGGGGAACACACTCTCCTCACTTATACTGTTCACCTGGTAACATGTCCTGTGCATATTAAACCATCTGGGGAACACACTCTCCTCACTTAGACTGTTCACCTGGTAACATGTCCTGTGTGAATTAAACCATCAGGGGAGAAAACTCTCCTCACTTATACTGTTCACCTGGTAACATTTCCCGTGAATATTAAACCATCAGGGGAACCCACTCTCCTCACTTATACTGTTCACCTGGTAAGATGTCCTGTGTGTATTAAACCATCAGGGGAACACTCTCTCCTTACTTCTACTGTTCACCTGCTAACATGTCCTGTGTGCATTAAATCATCAGGGGAACACACTCTCCTCACTTAGACAGTTCATCTGGTAACATGTCCAGTGAATATTAAACCATCAGGGGAACACATTCTCCTCACTTATCCTGTTCACCTGGTGACATGTCCTGTGTGTATTAAACAATCAGGGGAATTCACTCTCCTCACTTATGCTGTTCACCTGGTATCATGTCCTGTGTATATTAAACCATCAGGGGAACACACTCTCCTCACTTATTCTGTTCACCTGGTAACATGTCCCGTGCGTGTTAAACCATCAGGGGAACACACTCTCCTCACTTATACTGTTCACCTGGCAACATGTCTCGTGAGTATTAAACAATCAGGGGAACACACTCTCCTCACTTATCCTGTTCACCTGGTGACATGTCCTGTGTATATTAAACCATCAGGGGAAAGCACTCTCCTCACTTATACTGTTCACCTGGTAACATGTCTCGTGAGTATTAAACAATCAGGGGAACAGACTCTCCTCACTTATACTGTTCACCTGGTGACAAGTCCCGTGTGTATTAAACAATCAGGGGAACACTCTCTCCTCACTTATACTGTTCACCTGGTAACATGTCCCGTGTATATTACACCATCATGGGAAAGCACTCTCCTCACTTACACTGTTCACCTGGTAACATGTCCCGTGAATATTAAACCATCATGGGAAAGCACTCTCCTCACTTATACTGTTCACCTGGTAACATGTCCCGTGAATATTAAACCATCATGGGAAAGCACTCTCCTCACTTATACTGTTCACCTGGTAACATGTCCCGTGAATATTAAACCATCATGGGAAAGCACTCTCCTCACTTATACTGTTCACCTGGTAACATGTCCCGTGAATATTAAACCATCAGGGGAAAGCACTCTCCTCACTTATTCTGTTCACCTGGTAACATGTCCCGTGAATATTAAACCATCAGGGGAACACTCTCTCCTCACTAATACTGTTCACCTGCTAACATGTCCTGTGTGCATTAAATCATCAGGGGAACACACTCTCCTCACTTAGACTGTTCATCTGGTAACATGTCCAGTGAATATTAAACCATCAGGGGAACACATTCTCCTCACTTATACTGTTCACCTGGTAACATGTCCTGTGCATATTAAACCATCAGGGGAACACATTCTCCTCACTTATACTGTTCACCTGGTAACATGTCCCGTGTGCATTAAACCATCATTGGAACACTCTCTCCTCACTTATACTGTTCACCTGGTAACATGTCCTGTGTGCATTAAACCATCTGTGGAACACTCTCTCCTCACTTATACTGTTCAGCTGGTGACATGTGCTTTGCACATTTAACCATCAGGGGAAAACATTCTGCTCACTTATACTTTTCACCTGGTGACATGTCCCGTGTGTATTAAACAATCATGGGAACACACTCTCCTCACTTATATGGTTCACCAGGAAACATGTCAACTGTGCATTAAACAATCAGGGGAACACTCTCTCCTCACTTATGCTGTTCACGTGGTAACATGTCCCGTGCGTATTAAACAATCAGGGGAACACACTCTCCTCACTTATCCTGTTCACCTGTTGACATGTCCTGTGTATATTAAACCATCAGTGGAACACACTCTCCTCACTTATACTGTTTACCTGGTAACATGTCCTGTGTGTATTAAACAATCAGGGGAACACACTCTCCTCACATATACTGTTCACCTGGTAACATGTCCTGTGTATATTAAACCATCAGTGGAACACACTCTCCTCACTTATACTGTTTACCTGGTAACATGTCCTGTGTGTATTAAACAATCAGGAGAACACACTCTCTTCACTTATACTGTTCACCCGGTAACATGTCCCATGTATATTAAACAATCAGGGGAACACACTCTCTTCACTTATGCTGTTCACCTGGTAACATGTCCCGCGTATATTAAACCATCAGGGGAACACACGCTTCTCACTTATACTGTTCAACTGGTAACATGTCCCGGGTGTATTAAACCATCAGGGGAACACACTCTCCTCACTTATACTGTTCACCTGGTAACATGTCCCGTGCGTGTTAAACCATCAGCGGAACACACACTCCTCACTTATACTGTTCACCTGGTAACATGTCCCGTGCGTGTTAAATCATCAGGGGAGCACACTCTCCTCACATATACTGTTCACCTGGTAACATGTCCCGTGAGTATTGAACAATCAGGGGAACACACTCTCCTCACTTATACTATTCACCGGGTAACATGTCCTGTGCATATTAAACCATCTGGGGAACACACTCTCCTCAATTATACTGTTCACCTGGTAACATGTCCCGGGTATATTAAACCATCAGCGGAACACACTCTCCTCACTTATACTGTTCACCTGGTGACATGTCCCGTCATTATTAAACAATCAGGGGAAGTCACTCTCCTCACTTATAATGTTCACCTGGTGACATGTCCCGTGTATATTAAACCATCAGGGGAGCACACTCTCCTCACTTATACTGTTCACCTGGTAACATGTCCCGTGTAAATAAACCATCAGGGGAACACACTCTCCTCACTTATACTGTTCAGCTGGAAACATGTCCCGTGAATATTAAACCATCAGGGGAAAGCACTCTCCTCACTTATGCATTTCACTTGGTGAAATGTCCCGTGCGTATTAAACCAACAGGGGAACACATTCTCCTCACTTATACTGTTCACTTGGTAACATGTCCCGTGCGTATTAAACCAACAGGGGAACACATTCTCCTCACTTATACTTTTCACCTGGTAACTTGTCCCGAGTGTATTAAACAATCAGGGCAAGACATTCTCCTCACTTATACTGTTCACTTGGTAACATGTCCCGTGCTTATTAAACAAACAGGGGAACACATTCTCCTCACTTATACTGTTCACCTGGTAACATGTCCCGTGTGTATTAAACAATCAGGGGAACACATTCTCCTCACTTATACTGTTCACTTGGTGACATGTCCCGTGTGTATTAAACAAACAGGGGAACACATTCTCCTCACTTCTACTGTTCACCTGGTAACATGTCCTGTGCATATTAAACAATCAGGGGAACACACTCCCCTCACTAATACTGTTTACCTGGTAACATGTCCCGTGTATATAAAACCTTCAGGGGAACACACTCTCCTCACTTATACAGTTAACATAATCACATGTCCCGTGTATATTAAACCATCAGGGGAACACACTCTCCTCAGTTATAATGTTCACCTGGTAACATGTCCCGTATATATTAAACCATCAGGGGAACTCACTCTCCTCACTTATACTGTTCACCTGGTAACATGTCCCGTGTAAATAAACCATCAGGGGAACACACTCTCCTCACTTATACTATTCACCTGGTAACATGTCCTTTGCATATTTAACCATCAGGGGAAAACATTCTGCTCACTTCTACTGTTCACCTGGTGACATGTCCCGTGTGTATTAAACCATCAGGGGAACACACTCTCCTCACTTCTACTGTTCACCTGGTGACATGTCCCGTGTGTATTAAACCATCAGGGGAACACACTCTCCTCAATTATACTGTTCATCTGGTAACATGTCCCGTCAGTATTAAACCATCAGGGGAACACACTCTCCTCACTTATACTGTTCATCTGGTAACATGTCCCGTCAGTATTAAACCATCAGGGGAACACACTCTCCTCACTTCTACTGTTCACCTGGTGACATGTCCCGTGTGTATTAAACCATCAGGGGAACACACTCTCCTCACTTCTACTGTTCACCTGGTGACATGTCCCGTGTGTATTAAACCATCAGGGGAACACAGTCTCCTCAATTATACAGTTCACCTGGTGCCATGTCCCGGGTATATTAAACAATCAGGGGAAAACACTCTCCTCACTTATACTGTTCACCTGGTAACATGTCCCGTGCGTGTTAAACCATCAGGGGAACACACTCTCCTCACTTATACTGTTCAGCTGGTAACATGTCCCGTGAGTATTAAACCATCAGGGGAACACACTCTCCTCACTTATACTGTTCACCTGGTAATATGTCCTGTGTGTATTAAACAATCAGGGGAATACACTCTCCTCAATTATACTGTTCACCTGGTAACATGTCCCGTGCGTGTTAAACCATCAGGGGAACACACTCTCCTCACTTATACTGTTCACCTGGTAACATGTCGCGTGTATATTAAACCATCAGGGGAACACACTCTCCTCAGTTATACTGTTCACCTGGTAACATGTCCCGTGAATATTAAACCATCAGGGGAAAGCATTCCCCTCACTTATAATGTTCACCTGGTGACATGTCCCGTGTGTATTAAACAATCAGGGGATCACACTCTCCTCAATTATACTGTTCACCTGCTGACATGTCCCGGGTATATTAAACCATCAGCGGAACACTCTCTCCTCACTTATACTGTTCACCTGGTAACATGTCCCGTCATTATTAAACAATCAGGGGAACTCACTCTCCTCACTTATAATGTTCACCTGGTGACATGTCCCGTGTATATTAAACCATCAGGGGAACACATTCTCCTCACTTATACTGTTCACCTGGTAACATGTCCCGTGCGTGTTAAACCATCAGGGGAACACACTCTCCTCACTTATACTGTTCACCTGGTAACATGTCCCGTGTGTATTAAACAATCAGGGGAACACATTCTCCTCACTTATACTGTTCACTTGGTGACATGTCCCGTGTGTATTAAACAAACAGGGGAACACATTCTCCTCACTTCTACTGTTCACCTGGTAACATGTCCTGTGCATATTAAACAATCAGGGGAACACACTCCCCTCACTAATACTGTTTACCTGGTAACATGTCCCGTGTATATAAAACCTTCAGGGGAACACACTCTCCTCACTTATACAGTTAACATAATCACATGTCCCGTGTATATTAAACCATCAGGGGAACACACTCTCCTCAGTTATAATGTTCACCTGGTAACATGTCCCGTATATATTAAACCATCAGGGGAACTCACTCTCCTCACTTATACTGTTCACCTGGTAACATGTCCCGTGTAAATAAACCATCAGGGGAACACACTCTCCTCACTTATACTATTCACCTGGTAACATGTCCTTTGCATATTTAACCATCAGGGGAAAACATTCTGCTCACTTCTACTGTTCACCTGGTGACATGTCCCGTGTGTATTAAACCATCAGGGGAACACACTCTCCTCACTTCTACTGTTCACCTGGTGACATGTCCCGTGTGTATTAAACCATCAGGGGAACACACTCTCCTCAATTATACTGTTCATCTGGTAACATGTCCCGTCAGTATTAAACCATCAGGGGAACACACTCTCCTCACTTATACTGTTCATCTGGTAACATGTCCCGTCAGTATTAAACCATCAGGGGAACACACTCTCCTCACTTCTACTGTTCACCTGGTGACATGTCCCGTGTGTATTAAACCATCAGGGGAACACACTCTCCTCACTTCTACTGTTCACCTGGTGACATGTCCCGTGTGTATTAAACCATCAGGGGAACACAGTCTCCTCAATTATACAGTTCACCTGGTGCCATGTCCCGGGTATATTAAACAATCAGGGGAAAACACTCTCCTCACTTATACTGTTCACCTGGTAACATGTCCCGTGCGTGTTAAACCATCAGGGGAACACACTCTCCTCACTTATACTGTTCAGCTGGTAACATGTCCCGTGAGTATTAAACCATCAGGGGAACACACTCTCCTCACTTATACTGTTCACCTGGTAATATGTCCTGTGTGTATTAAACAATCAGGGGAATACACTCTCCTCAATTATACTGTTCACCTGGTAACATGTCCCGTGCGTGTTAAACCATCAGGGGAACACACTCTCCTCACTTATACTGTTCACCTGGTAACATGTCGCGTGTATATTAAACCATCAGGGGAACACACTCTCCTCAGTTATACTGTTCACCTGGTAACATGTCCCGTGAATATTAAACCATCAGGGGAAAGCATTCCCCTCACTTATAATGTTCACCTGGTGACATGTCCCGTGTGTATTAAACAATCAGGGGATCACACTCTCCTCAATTATACTGTTCACCTGCTGACATGTCCCGGGTATATTAAACCATCAGCGGAACACTCTCTCCTCACTTATACTGTTCACCTGGTAACATGTCCCGTCATTATTAAACAATCAGGGGAACTCACTCTCCTCACTTATAATGTTCACCTGGTGACATGTCCCGTGTATATTAAACCATCAGGGGAACACATTCTCCTCACTTATACTGTTCACCTGGTAACATGTCCCGTGCGTGTTAAACCATCAGGGGAACACACTCTCCTCACTTATACTGTTCACCTGGTAACATGTCCCATGCGTGTTAAACCATCAGCGGAACACACACTCCTCACTTATACTGTTCACCTGGTAACATGTCCCGTGCGTGTTAAATCATCAGGGGAACACACTCTCCTCACATATACTGTTCACCTGGTAACATGTCCCGTGAGTATTAAACAATCAGGGGAACACACTCTCCTCACTTATACTGTTCACCTGGTAACATGTCCTGTGCATATTAAACCATCTGGGGAACACACTCTCCTCACTTAGACTGTTCACCTGGTAACATGTCCTGTGTGTATTAAACCATCAGGGGAGCAAACTCTCCTCACTTATACTGTTCACCTGGTAACATTTCCCGTGAATATTAAACCATCAGGGGAACACACTCTCCTCACTTATACTGTTCACCTGGTAAGATGTCCTGTGTGTATTAAACCATCAGGGGAACACTCTCTCCTCACTTCTACTGTTCACCTGCTAACATGTCCTGTGTGCATTAAATCATCAGGGGAACACACTCTCCTCACTTAGACTGTTCATCTGGTAACATGTCCAGTGAATATTAAACCATCAGGGGAACACATTCTCCTCACTTATCCTGTTCACCTAGTGACATGTCCTGTGTGTATTAAACAATCAGGGGAATTCACTCTCCTCACTTATGCTGTTCACCTGGTATCATGTCCTGTGTATATTAAACCATCAGGGGAACACACTCTCCTCACTTATTCTGTTCACCTGGTAACATGTCCCGTGCATGTTAAACCATCAGGGGAACACACTCTCCTCACTTATACTGTTCACCTGGCAACATGTCTCGTGAGTATTAAACAATCAGGGGAACACACTCTCCTCACTTATCCTGTTCACCTGGTGACATGTCCTGTGTATATTAAACCATCAGGGGAAAGCACTCTCCTCACTTATACTGTTCACCTGGTAACATGTCTCGTGAGTATTAAACAATCAGGGGAACACTCTCTCCTCACTTATACTGTTCACTTGGTAACATGTCCCGTGTATATTACACCAACATGGGAAAGCACTCTCCTCACATACACTGTTCACCTGGTAACATGTCCCGTGAATATTAAACCATCATGGGAAAGCACTCTCCTCACTTATACTGTTCACCTGGTAACATGTCCCGTGAATATTAAACCATCACGGGAAAGCACTCTCCTCACTTATACTGTTCACCTGGTAACATGTCCCGTGAATATTAAACCATCATGGGAAAGCACTCTCCTCACTTATACTGTTCACCTGGTAACATGTCCCGTGAATATTAAACCATCAGGGGAAAGCACTCTCCTCACTTATTCTGTTCACCTGGTAACATGTCCCGTGAATATTAAACCATCAGGGGAACACTCTCTCCTCACTAATACTGTTCACCTGCTAACATATCCTGTGTGCATTAAATCATCAGGGGAACACACTCTCCTCACTTAGACTGTTCATCTGGTAACATGTCCAGTGAATATTAAACCATCAGGGGAACACATTCTCCTCACTTATACTGTTCACCTGGTAACATGTCCCGTGAGTATTAAACAATCAGGGGAACACTCTCTCCTCACTTATACTGTTCACCTGGTAACATGTCCTGTGCATATTAAACCATCAGGGGAACACATTCTCCTCACTTATACTGTTCACCAGGTAACATGTCCCGTGTGCATTAAACCATCATTGGAACACTCTCTCCTCACTTATACTGTTCACCTGGTAACATGTCCTGTGTGTATTAAACCATCTGTGGAACACTCTCTCCTCACTTATACTGTTCACCTGGTAACATGTCCTGTGTGCATTAAATCATCAGGGGAACACACTCTCCTCACTTATCCAGTTCACTTGGTTAAATGTCCCGTGTGCATATTAAACCATCAGGGGAACACACTCTCCTCACTTCGACTGTTCATCTGGTAACATGTCCAGTGAATATTAAACCATCAGGGGAACACATTCTCCTCACTAATCCTCTTCACCTGGTGACATGTCCCGTGTGTATTAAACAATCAGGGGAATTCACTCTCCTCACTTATACTGTTCACCTGGTATCATGTCCTGTGTATATTAAGCCATCAGGGGAACAAATCTCCTCACATATACTGTTCACCTGGTAACAAGTCCTGTGTGCATTAAACAATCAGGGGAACACACTCTCCTCACTTATACTGTTCACTTGGTAACATGTCCCGTGTGTATTAAACAATCAGGGGAACTCACTCTCCTCACTTATACTGTTCAGCTGGTGACATGTCCTTTGCATATTTAACCATCAGGGGAAAACATTCTGCTCACTTATACTGTTCACCTGGTGACATGTCCCGTGTGTATTAAACAATCATGGGAACACACTCTCCTCACTTATATGGTTCACCAGGAAACATGTCAACTGTGCATTAAACAATCAGGGGAACACTCTCTCCTCACTTATGCTGTTCACGTGGTAACATGTCCCGTGCGTATTAAACAATCAGGGGAACACACTCTCCTCACTTATCCTGTTCACCTGTTGACATGTCCTGTGTATATTAAACCATCAGTGGAACACACTCTCCTCACTTATACTGTTTACCTGGTAACATGTCCTGTGTGTATTAAACAATCAGGGGAACACACTCTCCTCACATATACTGTTCACCTGGTAACATGTCCTGTGTATATTAAACCATCAGTGGAACACACTCTCCTCACTTATACTGTTTACCTGGTAACATGTCCTGTGTGTATTAAACAATCAGGGGAACACACTCTCTTCACTTATACTGTTCACCCGGTAACATGTCCCATGTATATTAAACAATCAGGGGAACACACTCTCTTCACTTATGCTGTTCACCTGGTAACATGTCCCCCGTAAATTAAACCATCAGGGGAACACACGCTCCTCACTTATACTGTTCAACTGGTAACATGTCCCGGGTGTATTAAACCATCAGGGGAACACACTCTCCTCACTTTTCCTGTTCACCTGGTAACATGTCCCGTGAGTATTAAACAATCAGGGGAACACACTCTCCTCAGTTATACTGTTCACCTGGTAACATGTCCCGTGTATATTAAAACATCAGGGGAATACAGTCTCCTCAATTATACTGATCACCTGGTAACATGTCCCGTGTATATTAAACCATCAGGGGAGCACACTCTCCTCACTTATACTGTTCACCTGGTAACATGTCCCGTGTATATTAAACCATCAGGGGAACACACTCTTCGCACTTATACTGTTCACCTGGTAACATGTCCCGTGCGTGTTAAACCATCAGCGGAACACACACTCCTCACTTATACTGTTCACTTGGTAACATGTCCCGTGTGTATTAAACAATCAGGGGAACTCACTCTCCTCACTTATACTGTTCAGCTGGTGACATGTCCTTTGCATATTTAACCATCAGGGGAAAACATTCTGCTCACTTATACTGTTCACCTGGTGACATGTCCCGTGTGTATTAAACAATCATGGGAACACACTCTCCTCACTTATATGGTTCACCAGGAAACATGTCAACTGTGCATTAAACAATCAGGGGAACACTCTCTCCTCACTTATGCTGTTCACGTGGTAACATGTCCCGTGCGTATTAAACAATCAGGGGAACACACTCTCCTCACTTATCCTGTTCACCTGTTGACATGTCCTGTGTATATTAAACCATCAGTGGAACACACTCTCCTCACTTATACTGTTTACCTGGTAACATGTCCTGTGTGTATTAAACAATCAGGGGAACACACTCTCCTCACATATACTGTTCACCTGGTAACATGTCCTGTGTATATTAAACCATCAGTGGAACACACTCTCCTCACTTATACTGTTTACCTGGTAACATGTCCTGTGTGTATTAAACAATCAGGGGAACACACTCTCTTCACTTATACTGTTCACCCGGTAACATGTCCCATGTATATTAAACAATCAGGGGAACACACTCTCTTCACTTATGCTGTTCACCTGGTAACATGTCCCGCGTATATTAAACCATCAGGGGAACACACGCTCCTCACTTATACTGTTCAACTGGTAACATGTCCCGGGTGTATTAAACCATCAGGGGAACACACTCTCCTCACTTTTCCTGTTCACCTGGTAACATGTCCCGTGAGTATTAAACAATCAGGGGAACACACTCTCCTCAGTTATACTGTTCACCTGGTAACATGTCCAGTGTATATTAAAACATCAGGGGAATACAGTCTCCTCACTTATACTGTTCACCTGGTAACATGTCCCGTGTATATTAAACCATCAGGGGAACACACTCTCCTCACTTATACCGTTCACCTGGTAACATGTCCCGTGTATATTAAACCATCAGGGGAACACACTCTCCTCACTTATACTGTTCACCTGGTAACATGTCCCGTGCGTGTTAAACCATCAGCGGAACACACACTCGTCACTTATACTGTTCACCTGGTAACATGTCCCGTGCGTGTTAAATCATCAGGGGAACACACTCTCCTCACTTATACTGTTCACCTGGTAACATGTCCTGTGCATATTAAACCATCTGGGGAACACACTCTCCTCACTTAGACTGTTCACCTGGTAACATGTCCTGTGTGTATTAAACCATCAGGGGAGCAAACTCTCCTCACTTTTACTGTTCACCTGGTAACATTTCCCGTGAATATTAAACCATCAGGGGAACACACTCTCCTCACTTATACTGTTCACCTGGTAAGATGTCCTGTGTGTATTAAACCATCAGGGGAACACTCTCTCCTCACTTCTACTGTTCACCTGCTAACATGTCCTGTGTGCATTAAATCATCAGGGGAACACACTCTCCTCACTTAGAGTGCTGATCTGGTAACATGTCCAGTGAATATTAAACCATCAGGGGAACACATTCTCCTCACTTATCCTGTTCACCTGGTGACATGTCCTGTGTGTATTAAACAATCAGGGGAATTCACTCTCCTCACTTATGCTGTTCACCTGGTATCATGTCCTGTGTATATTAAACCATCAGGGGAACACACTCTCCTCACTTATACTGTTCACCTGGTAACATGTCCCGTGCGTGTTAAACCATCAGGGGAACACACTCTCCTCACTTATACTGTTCACCTGGCAACATGTCTCGTGAGTATTAAACAATCAGGGGAACACACTCTCCTCACTTATCCTGTTCACCTGGTGACATGTCCCGTGAATATTAAACCATCAGGGGAAAGCACTCTCCTCACTTATACTGTTCACCTGGTGACAAGTCCCGTGTGTATTAAACAATCAGGGGAACACTCTCTCCTCACTTATACTGTTCACCTGGTAACAAGTCCCGTGTATATTAAACCATCATGGGAAAGCACTCTCCTCACTTATACTGTTCACCTGGTAACATGTCCCGTGAATATTAAACCATCATGGGAAAGAACTCTCCTCACTTATACTGTTCACCTGGTAACATGTCCCGTGAATATTAAACCATCATGGGAAAGCACTCACCTCACTTATACTGTTCACCTGGTAACATGTCCCGTGAATATTAAACCATCATGGGAAAGCACTCTCCTCACTTATACTGTTCACCTGGTAACATGTCCCGTGAATATTAAACCATCAGGGGAAAGCACTCTCCTCACTTATTCTGTTCACCTGGTAACATGTCCCGTGAATATTAAACCATCAGGGGAACACTCTCTCCTCACTAATACTGTTCACCTGCTAACATGTCCTGTGTGCATTAAATCATCAGGGGAACACACTCTCCTCACTTAGACTGTTCATCTGGTAACATGTCCAGTGAACATTAAACCATCAGGGGAACACATTCTCCTCACTTATACAGTTCACCAGGTAACAAGTCCCGTGAGTATTAAACAATCAGGGGAACACATTCTCCTCACTTATACTGTTCACCTGGTAACATGTCCCGTGTGCATTAAACCATCATTGGAACACTCTCTCCTCACTTATACTGTTCACCTGGTAACATGTCCTGTGTGCATTAAATCATCAGGGGAACACACTCTCCTCACTTATCCAGTTCACTTGGTTAAATGTCCCGTGTGCATATTAAACCATCAGGGGAACACACTCTCCTCACTTCGACTGTTCATCTGGTAACATGTCCAGTGAATATTAAACCATCAGGGGAACACATTCTCCTCACTAATCCTCTTCACCTGGTGATATGTCCCGTGTGTATTAAACAATCAGGGGAATTCACTCTCCTCACTTATACTGTTCACCTGGTATCATGTCCTGTGTATATTAAGCCATCAGGGGAACAAATCTCCTCACATATACTGTTCACCTGGTAACATGTCCTGTGTGCATTAAACAATCAGGGGAACACACTCTCCTCACTTATACTGTTCACTTGGTAACATGTCCCGTGTGTATTAAACAATCAGGGGAACTCACTCTCCTCACTTATACTGTTCAGCTGGTGACATGTCCTTTGCATATTTAACCATCAGGGGAAAACATTCTGCTCACTTATACTGTTCACCTGGTGACATGTCCCGTGTGTATTAAACAATCATGGGAACACACTCTCCTCACTTATGTGGTTCACCAGGAAACATGTCAACTGTGCATTAAACAATCAGGGGAACACTCTCTCCTCACTTATGCTGTTCACGTGGTAACATGTCCCGTGCGTATTAAACAATCAGGGGAACACACTCTCCTCACTTATCCTGTTCACCTGTTGACATGTCCTGTTTATATTAAACCATCAGTGGAACACACTCTCCTCACTTACACTGTTTGCCTGGTAACATGTCCTGTGTGTATTAAACAATCAGGGGAACACACTCTCCTCACATATACTGTTCACCTGGTAACATGTCCTGTGTATATTAAACCATCAGTGGAACACACTCTCCTCACTTATACTGTTTACCTGGTAACATGTCCTGTGTGTATTAAACAATCAGGGGAACACACTCTCTTCACTTATACTGTTCACCCGGTAACATGTCCCATGTATATTAAACAATCAGGGGAACACACTCTCTTCACTTATGCTGTTCACCTGGTAACATGTCCCGCGTATATTAAACCATCAGGGGAACACACGCTCCTCACTTATACTGTTCAACTGGTAACATGTCCCGGGTGTTTTAAACCACCAGGGGAACACACTCTCCTCACTTTTCCTGTTCACCTGGTAACATGTCCCGTGAGTATTAAACAATCAGGGGAACACACTCTCCTCACTTATCCTGTTCACCTGGTCACATGTCCCGTGTATATTAAAACATCAGGGAAATACAGTCTCCTCACTTATACTGTTCACCTGGTAACATGTCCCGTGTATATTAAACCATCAGGGGAACACACTCTCCTCACTTATCCTGTCACCTGGTAACATGTCCCGTGTATATTAAACCATCAGGGGAACACACTCTCCTCACTTATACTGTTCACCTGGTAACATGTCCCGTGTGTATTAAACCATCAGGGGAACACACTCTCCTCACTTATACTGTTCGCCTGGTAACGTGTCCCGTGTATATTTAACAATCAGGGGACCATACTCTGCTCACTTATACTGTTCACCTGATAACATGTCCCGTGTATAGTAAACCATCAGGGGAACACATAATCCTCACTTATACTGTTTACCTGCTAACATGTCCCGTGTATATTAAACCATCATTGGAATACAGTCTCCTCACTTATACTGTACACCTGGTAACATGTCCCGTGTATATTAAACCATCAGCGGAACACACTCGCCTCACTTATCCTGTACACCCTGTAACATGTCCTGTGTATATTAAACCATCAGGGGAACACACTCTCCTCACTTATACTGATCACCTGGTGACATGTCCCGGGTATATTAAAAAATCAGGGGAACTCAGTCTTCTCACTTATACTTTTCACCTGGTAACATCTCCCGTGCGTGGTAAACCATCATGGGAACACACTCTCCTCACTTATACTGTTCACCTGGTGACATGTCCCGTGCGTACTTAACAATCAGGGTAACAATCTCTCCCCACTTATACTGTTCACCTGGAAACATGTCCCGTGTATATTAAACCATCAGGGGAACACACTCTCCTCAATTATACTGTTCACCTGGTAACAAGTTCCATGCATATTAAACAATCAGGGGAACACACTCGCCTCACTTATACAGTTCACCTGGTAACATGTCCTGTGGATATTAAACCATCAGGGGAACACACTCTCCTCACTTATACTGTTCACCTGGTGACATGTCCCGTCAGTATTAAACAATCAGGGGAACACACTCTCCTCAATTATACTGTTCACCTGGTAATATGTCCAGTACGTGTTAAACCATCAGGGGAACACACTCTCCTCACTTATACTGTTCACCTGGTAATATGTCCTGTGTGCATTAAACAATCAGGGGAATACACTCTCCTCACTTATACTGTTCACCTGATAACATGTCCCGTGCGTGTTAAACCTTCAGGGAAACACACTCTCCTCACTTATACTGTTCAGCTGCTTACATGTCCCGTGAATATTAAACCATCAGGGGAAAGCACTCCCCTCACTTATACTGTTCTCCTGGTAACATGTCCCGTGTATATGAAACCATCAGGGGAACACACTCTCCTCACTTATACTGTTCACCTGGTAACATGTCCCGTGTGCATTAAACAATCAGGGGAACACACTCTCCTCACTTATACTGTTCACCTGATAACATGTCCCGTGTGTAGAAAACCATAAGGGGAACACACTCTCCTCACTTATACTGTTCACCTGGTAAAATGTCCCGTGTACATTAAACCATCAGGGGAACACTCTCTCCTCACTTATACTGTTCACCTGGTAACATGTCCTGTGTATATTAAACCATCAGGGGAACACACTCTCCTTACTTATACATTTCACTTGGTGACATGTCCCGTGTGTGTTGAACAATCAGGGGAACACACTCTCCTCACTTATACTATTCACCTGGTAACATGTCCCGTGTATATTAAATCATCAGGGGAACACACTCTCCTCACTTATTCTGTTCACCTGGTAATATGCCCTGTGTATATTAAACCATCAGGGGAACACACTCTCCTCACTTATACTGTTCACCTGGGAACATGTCCCGTGTATATTAAACCATCAGGGGAACACACTCTCCTCACTTATACTGTTCACCTGGTAACATGTCCCGTGTACATTAAACCATCAGGGGAACACACTCTCCTCACTTATACTGTTCACCTGGTAACTTGTACCGTGTATATTAAACCATCAGGGGAACACACTCTCCTCACTTATACTGTTCACCTGCTAACATGTCCCGTGTATATTAAACCATCAGGGGAACACACTCTCCTCACGTATACGGTTCACCTGGTAACATGTCCCCTGTATATTAAACCATCAGGGGAACACACTCTCCTCACTTATACTGTTCACCTGCTAACATGTAACGTGTATATTAAACCATCAGGGGAACACACTCTCCTCACTTATACGGTTCACCTGGTAACATGTCCCCTGTATATTAAACCATCAGGGGTACACACTCTCCTCACTTACACTTCTCACCTGGTAACATGTCCCGTGTGTATTAAACCATCAGGGGAACACACTCTCCTCACTTATACTGTTCACCTGGTAACATGTACCGTGTATATTAAACCATCAGGGGAACACACTCTCCTCACTTATAATGCTCTCCGGGTAACATGTCCCGTGTGTATTAAACCATCAGGGGAACACACTCTCCTCAATTATACTGTTCACCTGGTAACATGTGCCGTGTATATTAAACCATCAGGGGAACACACTCTCCTCACTTATACTGCTCACCTGGTAACATGTCCCGTGTGTATTAAACCATTAGGGGAACACACTCTCCTCACTTATACTGTTCACCTGGTAACATGTACCGTGTATATTAAATCATCAGGGGAACACACTCTCCTCACTTATACTGCTCAACTGGTAACATGTCCCGTGTGTATTAAACCATCAGGGGAACACACTCTCCTCAATTATACTGTTCACCTGGTAACATGTACCGTATATATTAAACCATCAGGGGAACACACTCTCCTCACTTATACTGTTCATCTGGTAACATGTACCGTGTATATTAAACCATCAGGGGAACACACTCTCCTACTTATACTGCTCACCTGCTAACATGTCCCGTGTATATTAAACCATCAGGGGAACACACTCTCCTCAATTATACATTTCACTTGGTGACATGTCCCGTGTCTATTGAACAATCAGGGGAACACACTCTGCTCACTTTTACTGTTCACCTGGTAACATGTCCCGTGCGTGTTAAACCATCAGGGGAACACACTCTCCTCACTTATACTGTTCACCTGGTAACATGTCCCGTGTACATTAAACCATCAGGGGAACACACTCTCCTCACTTATACTGTTCACCAGGTGACATGTCCCGTGTGTATTAAACAATCAGGGGAACACACTCTCCTCACTTATAATGTTGACCTGGTGACATGTCCCGTGTGTATTAAACCATCAGGGGATCACAGTCTCCTCAATTATACTGTTCACCTGGTGCCATGTCCCGGGTATATTAAACAATCAGGGGAAAACACTCTCCTCACTTATACTGTTCACCTGGTAACATGTCCCGTGCGTGTTAAACCATCAGGGGAACACACTCTCCTCACTTATACTGTTCAGCTGGTAACATGTCCCGTGAGTATTAAACCATCAGGGGAACACACTCTCCTCACTTATACTGTTCACCTGGTATTATGTCCTGTGTGTATTAAACAATCAGGAGAATACACTCTCCTCAATTATACTGTTCACCTGGTAACATGTCCCGTGCGTGTTAAACCATCAGGGGAACACACTCTCCTCACTTATACTGTTCACCTGGTAACATGTCGCGTGTATATTAAACCATCAGGGGAACACACTCTCCTCAATTATACTGTTCACCTGGTAACATGTCCCGGGTATATTAAACCATCAGCGGAACACACTCTCCTCACTTATACTGTTCAACTGGTAACATGTCCCGTCATTATTAAACAATCAGGGGAACTCACTCTCCTCACTTATAATGTTCACCTGGTGACATGTCCCGTGTATATTAAACCATCAGGGGAGCACACTCTCCTCACTTATACTGTTCACCTGGTAACATGTCCCGTGTAAATAAACCATCAGGGGAACACACTCTCCTCACTTATACTGTTCAGCTGGAAACATGTCCCGTGAATATTAAACCATCAGGGGAAAGCACTCTCCTCACGTGGACTTTTCTCTTGGTAACATATCCCGTGTATATTAAACCATCAGGAGAACACACTCTCCTCACTTACACTGTTCACCTGGAAACATGTCCCGTGAATATTAAACCATCAGGGGAAAGCACTCTCCTCACTTAGACTTTTCTCCTGGTAACATGTCCCGTGCGTATTAAACCATCAGCGGAACACACTCTCCTCACTTATGCATTTCACTTGGTGAAATGTCCCGTGCGTATTAAACCAACAGGGGAACACATTCTCCTCACTTAAACTGTTCACTTGGTAACATGTCCCGTGCGTATTAAACCAACAGGGGAACACATTCTCCTCACTTATACTTTTCACCTGGTAACTTGTCCCGAGTGTATTAAACAATCAGGGCAAGACATTCTCCTCACTTATACTGTTCACTTGGTAACATGTCCCGTGCTTATTAAACAAACAGGGGAACACATTCTCCTCACTTATACTGTTCACCTGGTAACATGTCCCGTGTGTATTAAACAATCAGGGGAACACATTCTCCTCACTTATACTGTTCACTTGGTGACATGTCCCGTGCGTATTAAACAAACAGGGGAACACATTCTCCTCACTTCTACTGTTCACCTGGTAACATGTCCTGTGCGTATTAAACAATCAGGGGAACACACTCCCCTCACTAATACTGTTTACCTGTTAACATGTCCCGTGTATATTAAACCTTCAGGGGAACACACTCTCCTCACTTATACTGTTAACCTAATCACATGTCCCGTGTATATTAAACCATCAGGGGAACACACTCTCCTCAGTTATAATGTTCACCTGGTAACATGTCCCGTATATATTAAACCATCAGGGGAACTCACTCTCCTCACTTATACTGTTCACCTGGTAACATGTCCCGTGTAAATAAACCATCAGGGGAACACACTCTCCTCACTTATACTGTTCACCTGGAAACATGTCCTTTGCATATTTAACCATCAGGGCAAAACATTCTGCTCACTTCTACTGTTCACCTGGTGACATGTCCCGTGTGTATTAAACCATCAGGGGAACACACTCTCCTCACTTCTACTGTTCACCTGGTGACATGTCCCGTGTGTATTAAACCATCAGGGGAACACACTCTCCTCAATTATACTGTTCATCTGATAACATGTCCCGTCAGTATTAAACCATCAGGGGAACACACTCTCCTCACTTATACTGTTCATCTGGTAACATGTCCCGTCAGTATTAAACCATCAGGGGAACACACTCTCCTCACTTCTACTGTTCACCTGGTGACATGTCCCGTGTGTATTAAACCATCAGGGGAACACACTCTCCTCACTTCTACTGTTCACCTGGTGACATGTCCCGTGTGTATTAAACCATCAGGGGAACACAGTCTCCTCAATTATACTGTTCACCTGGTGCCATTTCCCGGGTATATTAAACAATCAGGGGAAAACACTCTCCTCACTTATACTGTTCACCTAGTAACATGTCCCGTGCGTGTTAAACCATCAGGGGAACACACTCTCCTCACTTATACTGTTCAGCTGGTAACATGTCCCGTGAGTATTAAACCATCAGGGGAACACACTCTCCTCACTTATACTGTTCACCTGGTAATATGTCCTGTGTGTATTAAACAATCAGGGGAATACACTCTCCTCAATTATACTGTTCACCTGGTAACATGTCCCGTGCGTGTTAAACCATCAGGGGAACACACTCTCCTCACTTATACTGTTCACCTGGTAACATGTCCCGTCATTATTAAACAATCAGGGGAAATCACTCTCCTCACTTATAATGTTCACCTGGTGACATGTCCCGTGCATATTAAACCATCAGGGGAACACATTCTCCTCACTTAGACTGTTCACCTGGTAACATGTCCCGTGCGTGTTAAACCATCAGGGGAACACACTCTCCTCTCTTATACTGTTCACCTGGTAACATGTCCCGTGCGTGTTAAACCATCAGCGGAACACACACTCCTCACTTATACTGTTCACCTGGTAACATGTCCCGTGCGTGTTAAATCATCAGGGGAACACACTCTCCTCACATATACTGTTCACCTGGTAACATGTCCCGTGAGTATTAAACAATCAGGGGAACACACTCTCCTCACTTATACTGTTCACCTGGTAACATGTCCTGTGCATATTAAACCATCTGGGGAACACACTCTCCTCACTTAGACTGTTCACCTGGTAACATCTCCTGTGTGTATTAAACCATCAGGGGAGCAAACTCTCCTCACTTATACTGTTCACCTGGTAACATTTCCCGTGAATATTAAACCATCAGGGGAACACACTCTCCTCACTTATACTGTTCACCTGGTAAGATGTCCTGTGTGTATTAAACCATCAGGGGAACACTCTCTCCTCACTTCTACTGTTCACCTGCTAACATGTCCTGCGTGCATTAAATCATCAGGGGAACACACTCTCCTCACTTAGACTGTTCATCTGGTAAAATGTCCAGTGAATATTAAACCATCAGGGGAACACATTCTCCTCACTTATCCTGTTCACCTGGTGACATGTCCTGTGTGTATTAAACAATCAGGGGAATTCACTCTCCTCACTTATGCTGTTCACCTGGTATCATGTCCTGTGTATATTAAACCATCAGGGGAACACACTCTCCTCACTTATACTGTTCACCTGGTAACATGTCCCGTGCGTGTTAAACCATCAGGGGAACACACTCTCCTCACTTATACTGTTCACCTGGTAACATGTCTCGTGAGTATTAAACAATCAGGGGAACACACTCTCCTCACTTATACTGTTCACCTGGTGACAAGTCCCGTGTGTATTAAACAATCAGGGGAACACTCTCTCCTCACTTATACTGTTCACCTGGTAACATGTCCCGTGTATATTAAACCATCATGGGAAAGCACTCTCCTCACTTATACTGTTCACCTGGTAACATGTCCCGTGAATATTAAACCATCATGGGAAAGCACTCTCCTCACTTATACTGTTCACCTGGTAACATGTCCCGTGAATATTAAACCATCAGGGGAAAGCACTCTCCTTACTTATTCTGTTCACCTGGTAACATGTCCCGTGAATATTAAACCATCAGGGGAACACTCTCTCCTCACTAATACTGTTCACCTGCTAACATGTCCTGTGTGCATTAAATCATCAGGGGAACACACTCTCCTCACTTAGACTGTTCATCTGGTAACATGTCCAGTGAATATTAAACCATCAGGGGAACACATTCTCCTCACTTATACTGTTCACCTGGTAAGATGTCCCGCGAGTATTAAACAATCAGGAGAACACTCTCTCCTCACTTATACTGTTCACCTGGTAACATGTCCTGTGCATATTAAACCATCAGGGGAAAGCACTCTCCTCACTTATACTGTTCACCTGGTCACATGTCCCGTGAATATTAAACCATCATGGGAAAGCACTCTCCTCACTTATACTGTTCACCTGGTAACATGTCCCGTGAATATTAAACCATCAGGGGAAAGCACTCTCCTTACTTATGCTGTTCACCTGGTAACATGTCCCGTCAATATTAAACCATCAGGGGAACACTCTCTCCTCACTAATACTGTTCACCTGCTAACATGTCCTGTGTGCATTAAATCATCAGGGGAACACACTCTCCTCACTTAGACTATTCATCTGGTAACATGTCCAGTGAATATTAAACCATCAGGGGAACACATTCTCCTCACTTATACTGTTCACCTGGTAACATGTCCCGTGAGTATTAAACAATCAGGAGAACACTCTCTCCTCACTTATACTGTTCACCTGGTAACATGTCCTGTGCATATTAAACCATCAGGGGAACACATTCTCCTCACTTATACTGTTCACCTGGTAACATTTCCCTTGTGCATTAAACCATCATTGGAACACTCTCTCCTCACTTATACTGTTCACCTGGTAACATGCCCTGTGTGCATTAAACCATCTGTGGAACACTCTCTCCTCACTTATACTGTTCACCTGGTAACATGTCCTGTGTGCATTAAATCATCAGGGGAACACACTCTCCTCACTTATCCAGTTCACTTGGTTAAATGTCCCGTGTGCATATTAAACCATCAGGGGAACACACTCTCCTCACTTCGACTGTTCATCTGGTAACATGTCCAGTGAATATTAAACCATCAGGGGAACACCTTCTCCTCACTAATCCTCTTCACCTGGTGACATGTCCCGTGTGTATTAAACAATCAGGGGAATTCACTCTCCTCACTTATACTGTTCACCTGGTATCATGTCCTGTGTATATTAAGCCATCAGGGGAACAAATCTCCTCACATATACTGTTCACCTGGTAACATGTCCTGTGTGCATTAAACAATCAGGGGAACACACTCTCCTCACTTATACTGTTCACTTGGTAACATGTCCGGTGTGTATTAAACCATCAGGGGAACACACTCTCCTCACTTATACTGTTCACCTAGTAAGATGTCCTGTGTGTATTAAACCATCAGGGGAACACTCTCTCCTCACTTCTACTGTTCACCTGCTAACATGTCCTGTGTGCATTAAATCATCAGGGGAACACACTCTCCTCACTTAGACAGTTCATCTGGTAAAATGTCCAGTGAATATTAAACCATTAGGGGAACACATTCTCCTCACTTATCATGTTCACCTGGTGACATGTCCTGTGTGTATTAAACCATCAGGGGAACACATTCTCCTCACTTATACTGTTCACCTGGTAACATGTCCCTTGTGCATTAAACCATCATTGGAACACTCTCTCCTCACTTATACTGTTCACCTGGTAACATGCCCTGTGTGCATTAAACCATCTGTGGAACACTCTCTCCTCACTTATACTGTTCACCTGGTAACATGTCCTGAGTGCATTAAATCATCAGGGGAACACACTCTCCTCACTTATCCAGTTCACTTGGTTAAATGTCCCGTGTGCATATTAAACCATCAGGGGAACACACTCTCCTCACTTCGACTGTTCATCTGGTAACATGTCCAGTGAATATTAAACCATCAGGGGAACACATTCTCCTCACTAATCCTCTTCACCTGGTGACATGTCCCGTGTGTATTAAACAATCAGGGGAATTCACTCTCCTCACTTATACTGTTCACCTGGTATCATGTCCTGTTTATATTAAGCCATCAGGGGAACAAATCTCCTCACATATACTGTTCACCTGGTAACATGTCCTGTGTGCATTAAACAATCAGGGGAACACACTCTCCTCACTTATGCTGTTCACTTGGTAACATGTCCGGTGTGTATTAAACAATCATGGGAACTCACTCTCCTCACTTATACTGTTCACCTGGCAACATGTCTCGTGAGTATTAAACAATCAGGGGAACACACTCTCCTCACTTATCCTGTTCACCTGGTGACATGTCCCGTGAATATTAAACCATCAGGGGAAAGCACTCTCATCACTTATACTGTTCACCTGGTAACATGTCTCGTGAGTATTAAACAATCAGGGGAGCACACTCTCCTCACTTATACTGTTCACCTGGTGACAAGTCCCGTGTGTATTAAACAATCAGGGGAACATTCTCTCCTCACTTATACTGTTCACCTGGTAACATGTCCCGTGTATATTAAACCATCATGGGAAAGCACTCTCCTCACTTATACTGTTCACCTGGTAACATGTCCCGTGAATATTAAACCATCATGGGAAAGCACTCTCCTCACTTATACTGTTCACCTGGACACATGTCCCGTGAATATTAAACCATCACGGGAAAGCACTCTCCTCACTTATACTGTTCACCTGGTAACATGTCCCGTGCATATTAAACCATCATGGGAAAGCACTCTCCTCACTTATACTGTTCACCTGGTAACATGTCCCGTGAATATTAAACCATCAGGGGAAAGCACTCTCCTTACTTATTCTGTTCACCTGGTAACATGTCCCGTGAATATTAAACCATCAGGGGAACACTCTCTCCTCACTAATACTGTTCACCTGCTAACATGTCCTGTGTGCATTAAATCATCAGGGGAACACACTCTCCTCACTTAGACTGTTCATCTGGTAACATGTCCAGTGAATATTAAACCATCAGGGGAACACATTCTCCTCACTTATACTGTTCACCTGGTAACATGTCCCGTGAGTATTAAACAATCAGGAGAACACTCTCTCCTCACTTATACTGTTCACCTGGTAACATGTCCTGTGCATATTAAACCATCAGGGGAACACATTCTCCTCACTTATACTGTTCACCTGGTAACATGTCCCGTGTGCATTAAACCATCATTGGAACACTCTCTCCTCACTTATACTGTTCACCTGGTAACATGTCCTGTGTGCATTAAACCATCTGTGGAACACTCTCTCCTCACTTATACTGTTCACCTGGTAACATGTCCTGTGTGCATTAAATCATCAGGGGAACCCACTCTCCTCACTTATCCAGTTCACTTGGTTAAATGTCCCGTGTGCATATTAAACCATCAGGGGAACACGCTCTCCTCACTTCGACTGTTCATCTGGTAACATGTCCAGTGAATATTAAACCATCAGGGGAACACATTCTCCTCACTAATTCTCTTCACCTGGTGACATGTCCCGTGTGTATTAAACAATCAGGGGAATTCACTCTCCTCACTTATACTGTTCACCTGGTATCATGTCCTGTGTATATCAAGCCATCAGGGGAACAAATCTCCTCACATATACTGTTCACCTGGTAACATGTCCTGTGTGCATTAAACAATCAGGGGAACACACTCTCCTCACTTATACTGTTCACTTGGTAACATGTCCCGTGTGTATTAAACAATCAGGGGAACTCACTCTCCTCACTTATACTGTTCAGCTGGTGACATGTCCTTTGCATATTTAACCATCAGGGGAAAACATTCTGCTCAGTTATACTGTTCACCTGGTGACATGTCCCGTGTGTATTAAACAATCATGGGAACACACTCTCCTCACTTATATGGTTCACCAGGAAACATGTCAACTGTGCATTAAACAATCAGGGGAACACTCTCTCCTCACTTATGCTGTTCACGTGGTAACATGTCCCGTGCGTATTAAACAATCAGGGGAACACACTCTCCTCACTTATCCTGTTCACCTGTTGACATGTCCTGTGTATATTAAACCATCAGTGGAACACACTCTCCTCACTTATACTGTTTACCTGGTAACATGTCCTGTGTGTATTAAACAATCAGGGGAACACACTCTCCTCACATATACTGTTCACCTGGTAACATGTCCTGTGTATATTAAACCATCAGTGGAACACACTCTCCTCACTTATACTGTTTACCTGGTAACATGTCCTGTGTGTATTAAACAATCAGGGGAACACACTCTCTTCACTTATACTGTTCACCCGGTAACATGTCCCATGTATATTAAACAATCAGGGGAACACACTCTCTTCACTTATGCTGTTCACCTGGTAACATGTCCCGCGTATATTAAACCATCAGGGGAACACACGCTCCTCACTTATACTGTTCAACTGGTAACATGTCCCGGGTGTATTAAACCATCAGGGGAACACACTCTCCTCACTTTTCCTGTTCACCTGGTAACATGTCCCGTGAGTATTAAACAATCAGGGGAACACACTCTCCTCACTTATACTGTTCACCTGGTAACATGTCCCGTGTATATTAAAACATCAGGGGAATACAGTCTCCTCACTTATACTGTTCACCTGGTAACATGTCCTGTGCATATTAAACCATCTGGGGAACACACTCTCCTCACTTAGACTGTTCACCTGGTAACATGTCCTGTGTGTATTAAACCATCAGGGGAGCAAACTCTCCTCACTTATACTGTTCACCTGGTAACATTTCCCGTGAATATTAAACCATCAGGGGAACACACTCTCCTCACTTATACTGTTCACCTGGTAAGATGTCCTGTGTGTATTAAACCATCAGGGGAACACTCTCTCCTCACTTCTACTGTTCACCTGCTAACATGTCCTGTGTGCATTAAATCATCAGGGGAACACACTCTCCTCACTTAGACTGTTAATCTGGTAAAATGTCCAGTGAATATTAAACCATCAGGGGAACACATTCTCCTCACTTATCCTCTTCACCTGGTGACATGTCCTGTGTGTATTAAACAATCAGGGGAATTCACTCTCCTCACTTATGCTGTTCACCTGGTATCATGTCCTGTGTATATTAAACCATCAGGGGAACACACTCTCCTCACTTATACTGTTCACCTGGTAACATGTCCCGTGCGTGTTAAACCATCAGGGGAACACACTCTCCTCACTTATACTGTTCACCTGGTAACATGTCTCGTGAGTATTAAACAATCAGGGGAACACACTCTCCTCACTTATACTGTTCACCTGGTGACAAGTCCCGTGTGTATTAAACAATCAGGGGAACACTCTCTCCTCACTTATACTGTTCACCTGGTAACATGTCCCGTGTATATTAAACCATCATGGGAAAGCACTCTCCTCACTTATACTGTTAACCTGGTAACATGTCCCGTGAATATTAAACCATCATGGGAAAGCACTCTCCTCACTTATACTGTTCACCTGGTAACATGTCCCGTGAATATTAAACCATCAGGGGAAAGCACTCTCCTTACTTATTCTGTTCACCTGGTAACATGTCCCGTGAATATTAAACCATCAGGGGAACACTCTCTCCTCACTAATACTGTTCACCTGCTAACATGTCCTGTGTGCATTAAATCATCAGGGGAACACACTCTCCTCACTTAGACTGTTCATCTGGTAACATGTCCAGTGAATATTAAACCATCAGGGGAACACATTCTCCTCACTTATACTGTTCACCTGGTAACATGTCCCGTGAGTATTAAACAATCAGGAGAACACTCTCTCCTCACTTATACTGTTCACCTGGTAACATGTCCTGTGCATATTAAACCATCAGGGGAAAGCACTCTCCTCACTTATACTGTTCACCTGGTAACATGTCCCGTGAATATTAAACCATCATGGGAAAGCACTCTCCTCACTTATACTGTTCACCTGGTAACATGTCCCGTGAATATTAAACCATCAGGGGAAAGCACTCTCCTTACTTATTCTGTTCACCTGGTAACATGTCCCGTGAATATTAAACCATCAGGGGAACACTCTCTCCTCACTAATACTGTTCACCTGCTAACATGTCCTGTGTGCATTAAATCATCAGGGGAACACACTCTCCTCACTTAGACTGTTCATCTGGTAACATGTCCAGTGAATATTAAACCATCAGGGGAACACATTCTCCTCACTTATACTGTTCACCTGGTAACATGTCCCGTGAGTATTAAACAATCAGGAGAACACTCTCTCCTCACTTATACTGTTCACCTGGTAACATGTCCTGTGCATATTAAACCATCAGGGGAACACATTCTCCTCACTTATACTGTTCACCTGGTAACATGTCCCTTGTGCATTAAACCATCATTGGAACACTCTCTCCTCACTTATACTGTTCACCTGGTAACATGCCCTGTGTGCATTAAACCATCTGTGGAACACTCTCTCCTCACTTATACTGTTCACCTGGTAAATGTCCTGTGTGCATTAAATCATCAGGGGAACACACTCTCCTCACTTATCCAGTTCACTTGGTTAAATGTCCCGTGTGCATATTAAACCATCAGGGGAACACACTCTCCTCACTTCGACTGTTCATCTGGTAACATGTCCAGTGAATATTAAACCATCAGGGGAACACATTCTCCTCACTAATCCTCTTCACCTGGTGACATGTCCCGTGTGTATTAAACAATCAGGGGAATTCACTCTCCTCACTTATACTGTTCACCTGGTATCATGTCCTGTGTATATTAAGCCATCAGGGGAACAAATCTCCTCACATATACTGTTCACCTGGTAACATGTCCTGTGTGCATTAAACAATCAGGGGAACACACTCTCCTCACTTATACTGTTCACTTGGTAACATGTCCGGTGTGTATTAAACCATCAGGGGAACACACTCTCCTCACTTATACTGTTCACCTGGTAAGATGTCCTGTGTGTATTAAACCATCAGGGGAACACTCTCTCCTCACTTCTACTGTTCACCTGCTAACATGTCCTGTGTGCATTAAATCATCAGGGGAACACACTCTCCTCACTTAGACTGTTCATCTGGTAAAATATCCAGTGAATATTAAACCATTAGGGGAACACATTCTCCTCACTTATCCTGTTCACCTGGTGACATGTCCTGTGTGTATTAAACAATCAGGGGAATTCACTCTCCTCACTTATGCTGTTCACCTGGTATCATGTCCTGTGTATATTAAACCATCAGGGGAACACACTCTCCTCACTTATACTGTTCACCTGGTAACATGTCCCGTGCGTGTTAAACCATCAGGGGAACACACTCTCCTCACTTATACTGTTCACCTGGTAACATGTCGCGTGAGTATTAAACAATCAGGGGAACACACTCTCCTCACTTATACTGTTCACCTGGTGACAAGTCCCGTGTGTATTAAACAATCAGGGGAACACTCTCTCCTCACTTATACTGTTCACCTGGTAACATGTCCCTTGTGCATTAAACCATCATTGGAACACTCTCTCCTCACTTATACTGTTCACCTGGTAACATGCCCTGTGTGCATTAAACCATCTGTGGAACACTCTCTCCTCACTTATACTGTTCACCTGGTAACATGTCCTGTGTGCATTAAATCATCAGGGGAACACACTCTCCTCACTTATCCAGTTCACTTGGTTAAATGTCCCGTGTGCATATTAAAGCATCAGGGGAACACACTCTCCTCACTTCGACTGTTCATCTGGTAACATGTCCAGTGAATATTAAACCATCAGGGGAACACATTCTCCTCACTAATCCTCTTCACCTGGTGACATGTCCCGTGTGTATTAAACAATCAGGGGAATTCACTCTCCTCACTTATACTGTTCACCTGGTATCATGTCCTGTGTATATTAAGCCATCAGGGGAACAAATCTCCTCACATATACTGTTCACCTGGTAACATGTCCTGTGTGCATTAAACAATCAGGGGAACACACTCTCCTCACTTATACTGTTCAATTGGTAACATGTCCGGTGTGTATTAAACAATCAGGGGAACTCACTCTCCTCACTTATACTGTTCACCTGGCAACATGTCTCGTGAGTATTAAACAATCAGGGGAACACACTCACCTCACTTATCCTGTTCACCTGGTGACATGTCCCGTGAATATTAAACCATCAGGGGAAAGCACTCTCATCACTTATACTGTTCACCTGGTAACATGTCTCGTGAGTATTAAACAATCAGGGGAGCACACTCTCCTCACTTATACTGTTCACCTGGTGACAAGTCCCGTGTGTATTAAACAATCAGGGGAACACTCTCTCCTCACTTATACTGTTCACCTGGTAACATGTCCCGTGTATATTAAACCATCATGGGAAAGCACTCTCCTCACTTATACTGTTCACCTGGTAACATGTCCCGTGAATATTAAACCATCATGGGAAAGCACTCTCCTCACTTATACTGTTCACCTGGTAACATGTCCCGTGAATATTAAACCATCACGGGAAAGCACTCTCCTCACTAAAACTGTTCACCTGGTAACATGTCCCGTGAATATTAAACCATCATGGGAAAGCACTCTCCTCACTTATACTGTTCACCTGGTAACATGTCCCGTGAATATTAAACCATCAGGGGAAAGCACTCTCCTTACTTATTCTATTCACCTGGTAACATGTCCCGTGAATATTAAACCATCAGGGGAACACTCTCTCCTCATTAATACTGTTTACCTGCTAACATGTCCTGTGTGCATTAAATCATCAGGGGAACACACTCTCCTCACTTAGACTGTTCATCTGGTAACATGTCCAGTGAATATTAAACCATCAGGGGAACACATTCTCCTCACTTATACTGTTCACCTGGTAACATGTCCCGTGAGTATTAAACAATCAGGAGAACACTCTCTCCTCACTTATACTGTTCACCTGGTAACATGTCCTGTGCATATTAAACCATCAGGGGAACACATTCTCCTCACTTATACTGTTCACCTGGTGACATGTCCCGTGTGTATTAAACAATCAGGGGAATTCACTCTCCTCACTTATACTGTTCACCTGGTATCATGTCCTGTGTATATCAAGCCATCAGGGGAACAAATCTCCTCACATATACTGTTCACCTGGTAACATGTCCTGTGTGCATTAAACAATCAGGGGAACACACTCTCCTCACTTATACTGTTCACTTGGTAACATGTCCCGTGTGTATTAAACAATCAGGGGAACTCACTCTCCTCACTTATACTGTTCAGCTGGTGACATGTCCTTTGCATATTTAACCATCAGGGGAAAACATTCTGCTCAGTTATACTGTTCACCTGGTGACATGTCCCGTGTGTATTAAACAATCATGGGAACACACTCTCCTCACTTATATGGTTCACCAGGAAACATGTCAACTGTGCATTAAACAATCAGGGGAACACTCTCTCCTCACTTATGCTGTTCACGAGGTAACATGTCCCGTGCGTATTAAACAATCAGGGGAACACACTCTCCTCAGTTATCCTGTTCACCTGTTGACATGTCCTGTGTATATTAAACCATCAGTGGAACACACTCTCCTCACTTATACTGTTTACCTGGTAACATGTCCTGTGTGTATTAAACAATCAGGGGAACACACTCTCCTCACATATACTGTTCACCTGGTAACATGTCATGTGTATATTAAACCATCAGTGGAACACACTCTCCTCACTTATACTGTTTACCTGGTAACATGTCCTGTGTGTATTAAACAATCAGGGGAACACACTCTCTTCACTTATACTGTTCACCCGGTAACATGTCCCATGTATATTAAACAATCAGGGGAACACACTCTCTTCACTTATGCTGTTCACCTGGTAACATGTCGCGCGTATATTAAACCATCAGGGGAACACACGCTCCTCACTTATACTGTTCAACTGGTAACATGTCCCGGGTGTATTAAACCATCAGGGGAACACACTCTCCTCACTTTTCCTGTTCACCTGGTAACATGTCCCGCGAGTATTAAACAATCAGGGGAACACACTCTCCTCACTTATCCTGTTCACCTGGTAACATGTCCCGTGTATATTAAAACATCAGGGGAATACAGTCTCCTCACTTATACTGTTCACCTGGTAACATGTCCCGTGTATATTAAACCATCAGGGGAACACACTCTCCTCACTTATACTGTTCACCTGGTAACATGTCCCGTGTATATTAAACCATCAGGGGAACACACTCTCCTCACTTATACTATTCACCTGCTAACATGTCCCGTGTGTATTAAACCATCAGGGGAACACACTCTCCTCACTTATACTGTTCGCCTGGTAACGTGTCCCGTGTATATTTAACAATCAGGGGAACATACTCTGCTCACTTATACTGTTCACCTGATAACATGTCCCGTGTATAGTAAACCATCAGGGGAACACATAATCCTCACTTATACTGTTTACCTGCTAACATGTCCCGTGTATATTAAACCATCATTGGAATACAGTCTCCTCACTTATACTGTTCACCTGGTAACATGTCCCGTGTATATTAAACCATCAGCGGAACACACTCGCCTCACTTATCCTGTTCACCTGGTAACATGTCCTGTGTATATTAAACCATCAGGGGAACACACTCTTCTCACTTATACTTATCACCTGGTGACATGTCCCGGGTATATTAAAAAATCAGGGGAACTCACTCTCCTCACTTATACTTTTCACCTGGTAACATGTCCCGTGCGTGTTAAACCATCATGGGAACACACTCTCCTCACTTATACTGTTCACCTGGTGACATGTCCCGTGCGTACTTAACAATCAGGGTAACAATCTCTCCTCACTTATACTGTTCACCTGGAAACATGTCCCGCGTATATTAAACCATCAGGGGAACACACTCTCCTCAATTATACTGTTCACCTGGTAACAAGTTCCATGTATATTAAACAATCAGGGGAACACACTCGCCTCACTTATACAGTTCACCTGGTAACATGTCCTGTGGATATTAAACCAGCAGGGGAACACACTCTCCTCACTTATACTGTTCACCTGGTGACATGTCCCGTCAGTATTAAACAATCAGGGGAACACAATCTCCTCAATTAGACTGTTCACCTGGTAATATGTCCAGTACGTGTTAAACCATCAGGGGAACACACTCTCCTCACTTATACTGTTCACCTGGTAATATGTCCTGTGTGCATTAAACAATCAGGGAAATACACTCTCCTCGCTTATACTGTTCACCTGGTAGCATGTCCCGTGCGTGTTAAACCTTCAGGGGAACACACTCTCCTCACTTATACTGTTCAGCTGCTTACATGTCCCGTGAATATTAAACCATCAGGAGAAAGCACTCCCCTCACTTATACTGTTCTCCTGGTAACATGTCCCGAGTATATGAAACCATAAGGGGAACACACTCTCCTCACTTATACTGTTCACCTGGTAACATGTCCCGGGTACATTAAACCATCAGGGGAACACACTCTCCTCACTTATACTGTTCACCTGGTAACATGTACCGTGTATATTAAACCATCAGGGGAACACACTATCCTCAATTATACATTTCACTTGGTGACATGTCCCGTGTGTATTGAACAATCAGGGGAACACACTCTCCTCACTTATACTGTTCACCTGGTAACATGTCCCGTGTATATTAAATCATCAGGGGAACACACTCTACTCACTTATTCTGTTCACCAGGTGACATGTCCCGTGTGTATTAAACAATCAGGGGAACACACTCTCCTCACTTATACTGTTCACCTGGTAATATGCCCTGTGTATATTAAACCATCAGGGGAACACACTCTCCTCACTTATACTGTTCACCTGGGAACATGTCCCGTGTATATTAAACCATCAGGGGAACACACTCTCCTCACTTATACTGTTCACCTGGTAACATGTCCCGTGTACATTAAACCATCAGGGGAACACTCTCTCCTCACTTATACTGTTCACCTGGTAACATGTACCGTATATATTAAACCATCAGGGGAACACACTCTCCTCACTTATACTGTTCACCTGGGAACATGTCCCGTGTATATTAAAACATCAGGGGAATACAGTCTCCTCACTTATACTGTTCACCTGGTAACATGTCCCGTGTATATTAAACCATCAGGGGAACACACTCTCCTCACTTATACTGTTCACCTGGTAACATGTCCCGTGTATATTAAACCGTCAGGGGAACACACTCTCCTCACTTATACTATTCACCTGGTAACATGTCCCGTGTGTATTAAACCATCAGGGGAACACACTCTCCTCACTTATACTGTTCGCCTGGTAACGTGTCCCGTGTATATTTAACAATCAGGGGAACATACTCTGCTCACTTATACTGTTCACCTGATAACATGTCCCGTGAGTATTAAACCATCAGGGGAACAAACTCTCCTCACTTATACTGTTCACCTGGGAACATGTCCCGTGTATATTAAACCATCAGGGGAACACACTCTCCTCACTTATACTGTTCACCTGGTAACATGTCCCGTGTACATTAAACCATCAGGGGAACACTCTCTCCTCACTTATACTGTTCACCTGGTAACATGTACCGTGTATATTAAACCATCAGGGGAACACACTCTCCTCACTTATACTGTTCACCTGGGAACATGTCCCGTGTATATTAAAACATCAGGGGAATACAGTCTCCTCACTTATACTGTTCACCTGGTAACATGTCCCGTGTATATTAAACCATCAGGGGAACACACTCTCCTCACTTATACTGTTCACCTGGTAACATGTCCCGTGTATATTAAACCATCAGGGGAACACACTCTCCTCACTTATACTATTCACCTGGTAACATGTCCCGTGTGTATTAAACCATCAGGGGAACACGCTCTCCTCACTTATACTGTTCGCCTGGTAACGTGTCCCGTGTATATTTAACAATCAGGGGAACATACTCTGCTCACTTATACTGTTCACCTGATAACATGTCCCGTGTATAGTAAACCATCAGGGGAACACATAATCCTCACTTATACTGTTTACCTGCTAACATGTCCCGTGTATATTAAACCATCATTGGAATACAGTCTCCTCACTTATACTGTTCACCTGGTAACATGTCCCGTGTATATTAAACCATCAGCGGAACACACTCGCCTCACTTATCCTGTTCACCTGGTAACATGTCCTGTGTAAATTAAACCATCAGGGGAACACACTCTCCTCACTTATACTGATCACCTGGTGACATGTCCCGGGTATATTAAAAAATCAGGGGAACTCACTCTCCTCACTTATACTTTTCACCTGGTAACATGTCCCGTGCGTGTTAAACCATCATGGGAACACACTCTCCTCACTTATACTGTTCACCTGGTGACATGTCCCGTGCGTACTTAACAATCAGGGTAACAATCTCTCCTCACTTATACTTTTCACCTGGTAACATGTACCGTGTATATTAAACCATCAGGGGAACACACTCTCCTCAATTATACAGTTCACCTGGTAACATGTCCTGTGGATATTAAACCATCAGGGGAACACACTCTCCTCACTTATACTGTTCACCTGGTGACATGTCCCGTCAGTATTAAACAATCAGGGGAACACAATCTCCTCAATTATACTGTTCACCTGGTAATATGATAAGTACGCAGAGGACAGATGGGCACGGAGAAGGGTTAAAGTGCGTATACTTCAACGCAAGAAGCATCAGGAATAAGGTGAGTGAATTGAAGGCGTGGATGGGCACTTGGGACTACGATGTTGTGGCCATCACTGAAACGTGGATAGGTGAGGGGGAGGAATGGTTTTTGGAGGTACCTGGTTATAGATGTTTTCATAAGATTAGGAATGGTGGTAAAAGAGGTGAGGGGGTGGCATTGTTAGTTAGAAATAGTGTAACAACTGCTGAAAGAATTTTCGAGGAGGATCTGCCGACTGAGGCACTGTGGGTTGAGGTCAGGAACAGGAAAGGAGCAGTCACCTTGATGGGAGTTTTCTATAGGCCCCCCAATAGCAGCAGGGAGGTGGAAGAGCAGATTGGGAAACAGATTTTGGAAAGGAGCAGAAGTCACAGGGTAGTAATTATGGGGGATTTCAACTTCCCAAATATTGATTGGCAACTCTTTAGATCGAATAGTTTGGATGGGGTAGTGTTTGTGCAGTATGTCCAGGAAGCTTTTCTGACTCAGTATGTAGACTGCCCGACCAGAGGGGAGGCAATATTGGATTTGGTACTAGGTAATGAACCAGGGCAAGTGATAGAGCTGTTGGTGGGCGAGAACTTTGGAGATAGTGATCACAATTCTGTAGCATTCACTGTGGTAATGGAGAGGGATAGGTATGTGCAACAGGGCAAGGTTTACAATTGGGGGAAGGGTAGATATGATGCTGTCAGGCAGGAACTGAGGAGCATAAGTTGGGAGCATATGCTGGCAGGGAAGGGCACGGTCGAAATGTGGAACTTTTTCAAGGAGCAGATAGTAGGGGCCATTGATAAGCATGTCCCTGTCAGACAGGGAAGGGATGGTCATGTGAGGGAACCGTGGTTGACAAGAGAGGTTGAGAGTCTTGTTAGGAAGAAGAAGGATGCGTATATAAAGTTGAGGAAAAAGGGCACAGGCATAGCTCTGGAGGGATACAAGATGGCCAGGAAGGATCTGAAGAAAGGGATTAGGAGAGCTAAGAGAGGGCATGAAAAATGCTTGGCGGGTAGGATAAAAGAAAACCCCAAGGCCTTTTACGCGTATGTCAGAAATATGAGGATGACTAGGGGGACCGTAGGTCCGGTCAAGGACAATAGCGGGAGACTGTGTGTTGAGCCGGAAGAGATAAGTGAGGTTTTGAATGACTACTTCTCTTCGGTATTTACAAATGAGAAGGGGTGTATTACTGAAGAGGACGGTGGGAAGCAGACTGGTAAGCTCGAGGAAGTGCTCGTTAGGAGGGAAGATGTGTTGGGGTTTTTGAATAACTTGAAGATAGACAAGTCTCCCGGGCCTGACGGGGTATATCCAAGGATGTTATGGGAAGCAAGGGATGAAATTGCAGAGCCGCTGGCAATGATCTTTTCATCTTCTCTGCTGACGGGGGTGGTACCAGGTGATTGGAGGGTGGCGAATGTTGTGCCCCTGTTCAAGAAAGGGAATAGGAACAACCCTGGGAATTACAGGCCAGTTAGTCTTACTTCGGTGGTAGGCAAGTTGATGGAAAAGGTGCTGAGGGATAGGATTTCTGAGCATCTGGAAAGACACTGCTTGATTCGGGACAGTCAGCACGGTTTTGTGAGGGGTAGGTCTTGCCTCACAAGCCTGATTGAATTCTTTGAGCAGGTGACCAAGCAAGTGGATGAGGGTAAACCAGTGGATGTGGTGTACATGGATTTTAGTAAGGCATTTGATAAGGTCCCCCATGGTAGACTTATGGAGAAAGTCAGGAGGCATGGGATAGTGGGGAATGTGGCCAGTTGGATTAAGAATTGGCTAACTGATAGAAGGCAGAGAGTGGTCTTAGATGGTAAATACTCAGCCTGGAGCCCAGTTACCAGTGGCGTGCCGCAGGGATCAGTTCTGGGTCCTCTCCTGTTTGTGATTTTTATTAACGACTTGGATGAGGAAGTCGAAGGGTGGGTCAGTAAATTTGCAGATGATACAAAGGTTGGTGGAGTTGTGGATACCGAGGAGGGCTATTGTCGTCTGCAAAGGGACTTGGATAGGTTGCAGTGCTGGGCTGAAAAGTGGCAGATGGAGTTTAACCCTGAAAAGTGTGAGGTCGTCCATTTTGGAAGGACAAACATGAATGCAAAATACTGGGTTAACGGTAGGGTTCTTGGGCATGTGGAGGAGCAGAGAGACCTTGGGGTCTATGTGCATAGATCATTGAAAGTTGCAACTCAAGTGGATAGGGCTGTGAAGAAGGCATATGGGGTGTTAGCGTTCATTAGCAGAGGGATTGAATTTAAGAGCCGTGAGGTGATGATGCAGCTGTACAGGACCTTGGTAAGGCCTCATTTGGAGTACTGTGTGCAGTTCTGGTCGCCTCATTTTAGGAAGGATGTGGAAGCCTTGGAGAGGGTGCAGAGGAGATTTACCAGGATGTTGCCTGGAATGGAGAATAAGTCTTACGAGGAAAGGCTGAACATTCTAGGCCTCTTCTCATTAGAAAGGAGAAGGATGAGGGGTGACATGATAGAGGTTTATAAGATGATCAGGGGAATAGATAGGGTAGACAGTCAGAAACTTTTTCCCCGGGTGGAGCAAAGCGTTACAAGGGGTCATAAATTTAAGGTGAAGGGTGGGAGATATAAGGGGGATGTCAGGGGAAGGTTCTTTACCCAGAGAGTGGTCGAGGCATGGAATGCCTTGCCCGGGGAAGTTGTTGAGTCAGAAACTTTAGGGACTTTCAAAAGGCTTTTGGATAGGTATATGGATAAAGGAGAATGATGGGGTATAGATTAAATTGTCCTTGACAGAGGACAAAGGATCGGCACAACATTGTGGGCCGAAGGGCCTGTTCTGTGCTGTATGTTCTATGTTCTATGTTCTATGTACGTGTTAAACCATCAGGGGAACACACTCTCCTCACTTATACTGTTCACCTGGTTATATGTCCTGTGTGCATTAAACAATCAGGGAAATACACTCTCCTCACTTATACTGTTCACCTGGTAACATGTCCCGTGCGTGTTAAACCTTCAGGGGAACACACTCTCCTCACTTATACTGTTCAGCTGCTTACATGTCCCGTGAATATTAAACCATCAGGAGAAAGCACTCCCCTCACTTATACTGTTCTCCTGGTAACATGTCCCGAGTATATGAAACCATAAGGGGAACACACTCTCCTCACTTATACTGTTCACCTGGTAACATGTCCCGGGTACATTAAACCATCAGGGGAACACACTCTCCTCACTTATACTGTTCACCTGGTAACATGTACCGTGTATATTAAACCATCAGGGGAACACACTCTCCTCAATTATACATTTCACTTGGTGACATGTCCCGTGTGTATTGAACAATCAGGGGAACACACTCTCCTCACTTATACTGTTCACCTGGTAACATGTCCCGTGTATATTAAATCATCAGGGGAACACACTCTACTCACTTATTCTGTTCACCAGGTGACATGTCCCGTGTGTATTAAACAATCAGGGGAACACACTCTCCTCACTTATACTGTTCACCTGGTAATATGCCCTGTGTATATTAAACCATCAGGGGAACACACTCTCCTCACTTATACTGTTCTCCTGGGAACATGTCCCGTGTATATTAAACCATCAGGGGAACACACTCTCCTCACTTATACTGTTCACCTGGTAACATGTAACGTGTATATTAAACCATCAGGGGAACACACTCTCCTCACTTATACGGTTCACCTGGTAACATGTCCCCTGTATATTAAACTATCAGGGGTACACACTCTCCTCACTTACACTGCTCACCTGGTAACATGTCCCGTGTGTATTAAACCATCAGGGGAACACACTCTCCTCACTTATACTGTTCACCTGGTAACATGTACCGTGTATATTAAACCATCAGGGGAACACACTCTCCTCACTTATAATGCTCACCGGGTAACATGTCCCGTGTGTATTAAACCATCAGGGGAACACACTCTCCTCAATTATACTGTTCACCTGGTAACATGTACCGTGTATATTAAACCATCAGGGGAACACACTCTCCTCACTTATACTGCTCACCTGGTAACATGTCCCGTGTGTATTAAACCATCAGGGGAACACACTCTCCTCACTTATACTGTTCACCTGGTAACATGTACCGTGTATATTAAACCATCAGGGGAACACACTCTCCTCACTTATACTGCTCACCTGGTAACATGTACCGTGTGTATTAAACCATCAGGGGAACACACTCTCCTCAATTATACTGTTCACCTGGTAACATGTACCGTGTATATTAAACCATCAGGGGAACACACTCTCCTCACTTATACTGTTCACCTGGTAACATGTACCGTGTATATTAAACCATCAGGGGAACACACTCTCCTACTTATACTGCTCACCTGCTAACATGTCCCGTGTATATTAAACCATCAGGGGAACACACTCTCCTCAATTATACATTTCACTTGGTGACATGTCCCGTGTCTATTGAACAATCAGGGGAACACACTCTGCTCACTTTTACTGTTCACCTGGTAACATGTCCCCTGTATATTGAACCATCAGGGGAACACACTCTCCTCACTTATACTGTTCACCTGGTAACATGTACCGTGTACATTAAACCATCAGGGGAACACACTCTCCTCAATTATACATTTCACTTGGTGACATGCCCCGTGTTTATTAAACCATCAGGGGAACTCACTCACCTCAAATATACATTTCACTTGGTGACATGTACCGTGTGTATTAAACAATCAGGGGAACACACTCTCCTCACTTATACTGTTGACCTGGTGACATGTACCGTGTGTATTAAACCATCAGGGGAACACACTCTCCTCAATTATACTGTTCACCTGGTAGCATGTCCCGTGTACATTAAACCATCAGGGGAACACACTCTCCTCACTTATACTGTTCACCAGGTGACATGTCCCGTGTGTATTAAACAATCAGGGGAACACACTCTCCTCACTTATACTGTTGACCTGGTGACATGTCCCGTGTGTATTAAACCATCAGGGGAACACACTCTCCTCAATTATACTGTTCACCTGGTAACATGTCCCGTGTACATTAAACCATCAGGGGAACACATTCTCCTCACTTATACTGTTCACCAGGTGACATGTCCTGTGTATATTAAACAATCAGGCGAACACACTCTACTCACTTATACTGTTCACCTGGTGACATGTCCTGTGTGTATTAAACAATCAGGGGAACACACTCTCCTCACTTATACTGCTCACCTGGTAACATGTACCGTGTATATTAAACCATCAGGGGAACACACTCTCCTCACTTATACTGCTCACCTGCTAACATGTCCCGTGTATATTAAACCATCAGGGGAACACATTCTCCTCACTAAGACTGTTCACCAGGTGACATGTCCCGTGTATATTAAACAATCAGGCGAACACAGTCTCCTCAATTATACTGTTCACCTGCTGACATGTCCCGTTTAAATTAAACCATCAGGGGAATACAGTCTCCTCACTTATACTGTTCACCTGGTAACATGTCCCGTGAGTATTAAACAATCAGGGGAACACACTCTCCTCACTTATACTGTTCACCTGGTAACATGTCCCGTGAGTATTAAACCATCAGGGGAACAAACTCTCCTCACTTATACTGTTCACCTGGCAACATGTCCCGTGAGTATTAAACAATCAGGGGAACACACTCTCCTCACTTATACTGTTCACCTGCTAACATGTCCCTTTTATATTAAACCATCAGGGGAATACACTCTCCTCACTTACACTGTTCACCTAGTAACATGTCCTGTGTATATTAAACCATCAGGGGAACACATTCTCCTCACTTATACTGTTCACCTGCTAACATGTCCCATGTATATTAAACCATCAGGGGAACTCACTCTCCTCACTTAGACTGTTCACCTGGGAACATGTCCCGTGTATATTAAACCATCAGGGGAACACACTCTCCTCACTTATACTGTTCACCTGGTAACATGTCCCGTGTATATTAAACCATCAGGGGAACACACTCTCCTCACTTATACTGTTCATCTGGTAACATGTCCCGTGTGTATTAAACCATCAGGGGAACACACTCTCCTCACTTATACTGTTCGCCTGGTAACGTGTCCCGTGCATATTTAACAATCAGGGGAACACACTCTCCTCACTTATACGGTTCACCTGGTAACATGTCCCGTGTACATTATACCATCAGGGGAACACATAATCCTCCCTTATACTGTTCACCTGCTAACATGTCCCGTGTATATTAAACCATCAGCCGAACACACTCGCCTCACTTATACTGTTCACCTGGTAACATGTCCCGTGTATCTTAAACCATCAGGGGAGCACACTCTCCTCACTTATACTGTTCACCTGGTAACATGTCCCGTGCGTATTAAACCATCAGGGGAACACACTCTCCTCACTTATACTGTTCACCTGGTATCATGTCCTGTTTATATTAAACCTGCAGGGGAACACACTCTCCTCACTTATACTGTTCACCTGGTAACATCTCCCGTGCGTGTTAAAAAACCAGGGGAACACACTCTCCTCACTTATACTGTTCACCTGGTAACATGTCCCGTGCGTGTTAAACCATCAGGGGAACACACTCTCCTCACTTATACTGTTCACCTGGCAACATGTCACGTGTATGCTAAACGATCAGGGGAACACACTCTCCTCATTTATACTGTTCACCTGGAAACATGTCCCGTGTATATTAAACCATCAGGGGAAAGCACTCTCCTCACTGTACTGTTCACTTGGGAACATGTCCCGTGTATATTAAACCATCAGGGGAACACACTCTCCTCATTTATACTGTTCACCTGGTAACAAGTCCCATGGATATTAAACAATCAGGGGAACACACTCTCCTCACTTATACAGTTCACCTGGTAACATGTCCCGTGTGTATTAAACAATCAGGGGAACACACTCTCCTCAATTATACTGTTCACCTGTTGCCATGTCCCGTGCGTGTTAAACCATCAGGGGAACACACTCTCCGCACTTATACTGTTCAGCTGGTAACATGTCCTGTGTGTATTAAACAATCAGGGGAATACACTCTCCTCACTTATACTGTTCACCAGGTGACATGTCCCGTGTATATTAAACAATCAGTCGAACACACTCTCCTCAATTATACTGTTCACCTGCTGACATGTCCCGTTTAAATTAAACCATCAGGGGAATACAGTCTCCTCACTTATACTGTTCACCTGGTAACATGTCCCGTGAGTATTAAACAATCAGGGGAACACACTCTCCTCACTTATACTGTTCACCTGCTAACATGTCCCGTGAGTATTAAACCATCAGGGGAACACACTCTCCTCACTTATACTGTTCACCTGCAACATGTCCCGGGATTATTAAACAATCAGGGGAACACACTCTCCTCACTTATACTGTTCACCTGCTAACATGTCCCTTTTATATTAAACCATCAGGGGAATACACTCTCCTCAGTTATACTGTTCACCTAGTAACATGTCCTGTGTATATTAAACCATCAGGGGAACACATTCTCCTCACTTATACTGTTCACCTGCTAACATGTCCCGTTTATATTAAACCATCAGGGGAATACCGTCTCCTCAATTATACTGTTCACCTGGTAACATGTCCCGTGTATATTAAACCATCAGGGGAACACACTCTCCTCACTTATACTGTTCACCTGGTAACATGTCCCGTTTTTATTAAACCATCAGGGGAACACACTCTCCTCACTTATACTGTTCATCTGGTAACATGTCCCGTTTTTATTAAACCATCAGGGGAACACACTCTCCTCACTTATACTGTTCGCCTGGTGACGTGTCCCGTGCATATTTAACAATCAGGGTAACATACTCTGCTCACTTATACGGTTCACCTGGTAACATGTCCCGTGCATCTTAAACCATCAGGGGAAAGCACTCTCCTCACTTATACTGTTCACCTGGTAACATGTCCCGTGCATATTGAACCATCAGGGGAACACACTCTCCTCACTTATACTGTTCACCTGGTATCATGTCCTTTGTATATTAAACCTACAGGGGAACACACTCCCCTCACTTATACTGTTCACCTGGTAACATCTCCCGTGCGTGTTAAAAAATCAGGGGAACACACTCTCCTCACTTATACTGTTCACCTGGTAACATGTCCCGTGCGTGTTAAACCATCAGGGGAACACGCTCTCCTCACTTATACTGTTCACCTGGTGACATGTCCCGCGCGTACTAAACAATCAGGGTAACAATCTCTCCTCACTTATACTGTTCACCTGGCAACATGTCCCGTGTATGCTAAACGATCAGGGGAACACACTCTCCTCATTTATACTGTTCACCTGGAAACATGTCCCGTGTACATTAAACCATCAGGGGAAAGCACTCTCCTCACTTGTACTGTTCACTTCGGAACATGTCCCGTGTATATTAAACCATCAGGGGAACACACTCTCCTCACTTATACTGTTCACCTGGTAACAAGTCCCATGGATATTAAACAATCAGGGGAACACACTCTCCTCACTTATACAGTTCACCTGGTAACATGTCCCGTGTGTATTAAACAATCAGGGGAACACACTCTCCTCAATTATACTGTTCACCTGTTGCCATGTCCCGTGCGTGTTAAACCATCAGGGGAACACACTCTCCGCACTTATACTGTTCAGCTGGTAACATGTCCTGTGTGTATTAAACAATCAGGGGAATACACTCTCCTCACTTATACTGTTCACCTGGTAACATGTCCCGTGTATATTAAACCATCAGGGGAACACACTCTCCTCACTTATACTGTTCACCTGCTAACATGTCCCGTGTGCATTAAACAATCAGGGGAACACACTCTCCTCACTTATACTGTTCACCTGATAACATGTCCCGTGTGTATTAAAACATAAGGGGAACACACTCTCCTCACTTATACTGTTCACCTGGCAATATGCCCTGTGTATATTAAACCATCAGGGGAACACACTCTCCTCACTTATACTGTTCACCTGGGAACATGTCCCGTGTATATGAAACCATCAGAGGAACACACTCTCCTCACTTATACGATTCACCTGGTAACATGTCCCCTGTATATTAAACCATCAGGGGAACACACTCTCCTCACCTATACTGTTCACCTGGTAACATGTACCTGTGTATATTAAACCATCAGGGGAACACACTCTCCTCAATTATACATTTCACTTGGTGACATGTCCCGTGCATATTAAACCATCAGGGGAACACACTCTCCTCACTTATACGGTTCACCTGGTAACATGTCCCCTGTATATTAAACCATCAGGGGAACACACTCTCCTTAATTATACTGTTCACCTGGTAACATGTCCCGTGTATATTAAACCATCAGGGGAACACACTCTCCTCAATTATACATTTCACTTGGTGACATGCCCCGTGTTTATTAGACCATCAGTGGAACTCACTCACCTCAATTATACATTTCACTTGGTGACATGTCCCGTGTGTATTAAACAATCAGGGGAACACACTCTCCTCACTTATACTGTTGACCTGGTGACATGTCCCGTGTCTATTGAACAATCAGGGGAACACACTCTGCTCACTTTTACTGTTCACCTGGTAACATGTCCCCTGTATATTAAGCCATCAGGGGAACACACTCTCCTCACTTATACTGTTCACCTGGTAACATGTACCGTGTATATTAAACCATCAGGGGAACACACTCTCCTCAATTATACATTTCACTTGGTGACATGTCCCGTGTGTATTAAACAATCAGGGGAACTCACTCACCTCAATTATACATTTCACTTGGTGACATGCCCCGTGTTTATTAAACCATAAGGGGAACTCACACACCTCAATTATACATTTCACTTGGTGACATGTCCCGTGTGTATTAAACAATCAGGGGAACACTCTCTCCTCACTTATACTGTTGACCTGGTGACATGTCCCGTGTCTATTGAACAATCAGGGGAACACACTCTGCTCACTTTTACTGTTCACCTGGTAACATGTCCCCTGTATATTAAACCATCAGGGGAACACACTCTCCTCAATTATACATTTCACTTGGTGACATGTCCCGTGTGTATTAAACAATCAGGGGAACACACGCTCATCACTAATACTGTTGACCTGGTGACATATCCCGTGTTTATTAAACCATCAGGGGAACTCACTCACCTCAATTATACATTTCACTTGGTGACATGTCCCGTGTGTATTAAACAATCAGGGGAACACACTCTCCTCACTTATACTGTTGACCTGGTGACATGTCCCGTGTGTATTAAACCATCAGGGGAACACACTCTCCTCACTTATACTGTTGACCTGGTAACATGTCCCGTGTACATTAAACCATCAGGGGAACACACTCTCCTCACTTATACTGTTCACCAGGTGACATGTCCCGTGTGTATTAAACAATCAGGGGAACACACTCTCCTCACTTATACTGTTGACCTGGTGACATGTCCCGTGTGTATTAAACCATCAGGGGAAAACACTCTCCTCAATTATACTGTTCACCTGGTAACATGTCCCGTGTACATTAAACCATCAGGGGAACACACTCTCCTCACTTATACTGTTCACCAGGTAACATGTCCCGTGTATATTAAACAATCAGGCGAACACACTCTCCTCACTTATACTGTTCACTTGGTAACATGTCCCTTGTGTATTAAACAATCAGGGGATCACTCTCTCCTCAATTATACTGTTCACCTGCTGACATGTCCCGGGTATATTAAACCATCAGCGGAACACACTCTCCTCACTTATACTGTTCACCTGGCAACATGTCCCGTGAGTATTAAACAATCAGGGGAACACACTCTCCTCACTTATACTGTTCACCTGGTAACATGTCCCGTGTGTGTTAAACCATCAGGGGAACACACTCTCCTCACTTATACTGTTCACCTGGCAACATGTCCCGTGAGTATTAAACAATCAGGGGAACTCACTCTCCTCACTTATACTGTTCACCTGGTGACATGTCCCGTGTATATTAAACCATCAGGGGAACACATAATCCTCACTTATACTGTTCACCTGGTAACATGTCCCGTGTATTTTAAACCATCAGCGGAACACACACGCTCCTCACTTATACTGTTGACCTGGTGACATGTCCCGTGTTAATTAAACCATCAGGGGAACTCACTCACCTCAATTATACATTTCACTTGGTGACATGCCCCGTGTTTATTAAAGCATAAGGGGAACTCACTCACCTCAATTATACATTTCACTTGGTGACATGTCCCGTGTGTATTAAACAATCAGGGGAACACTCTCTCCTCACTTATACTGTTGACCTGGTGACATGTCCCGTGTCTATTGAACAATCAGGGGAACACACTCTGCTCACTTTTACTGTTCACCTGGTAACATGTCCCCTGTATATTAAACCATCAGGGGAACACACTCTCCTCAATTATACATTTCACTTGCTGACATGTCCCGTGTGTATTAAACAATCAGGGGAACACACGCTCATCACTAATACTGTTGACCTGGTGACATGTCCCGTGTTTATTAAACCATCAGGGGAACTCACTCACCTCAATTATACATTTCACTTGGTGACATGTCCCGTGTGTATTAAACAATCAGGGGAACACACTCTCCTCACTTATACTGTTGACCTGGTGACATGTCCCGTGTGTATTAAACCATCAGGGGAACACACTCTCCTCACTTATACTGTTGACCTGGTAACATGTCCCGTGTACATTAAACCATCAGGGGAACACACTCTCCTCACTTATACTGTTCACCAGGTGACATGTCCCGTGTGTATTAAACAATCAGGGGAACACACTCTCCTCACTTATACTGTTGACCTGGTGACATGTCCCGTGTGTATTAAACCATCAGGGGAAAACACTCTCCTCAATTATACTGTTCACCTGCTGACATGTCCCGGGTATATTAAACCATCAGCGGAACACACTCTCCTCACTTATACTGTTCACCTGGCAACATGTCCCGTGAGTATTAAACAATCAGGGGAACACACTCTCCTCACTTATACTGTTCACCTGGTAACATGTCCCGTGTGTGTTAAACCATCAGGGGAACACACTCTCCTCACTTATACTGTTCACCTGGCAACATGTCCCGTGAGTATTAAACAATCAGGGGAACTCACTCTCCTCACTTATACTGTTCACCTGGTGACATGTCCCGTGTATATTAAACCATCAGGGGAACACATAATCCTCACTTATACTGTTCACCTGGTAACATGTCCCGTGTATTTTAAACCATCAGCGGAACACACACGTCTCACTTATACTGTTCACCTGGTAACATGTCCCGTGTATCTTAAACCATCAGGGGAAAGCACTCTCCTCACTTATACTGTTCACCTGGTAACATGTCCCATGTATATTAAACCATCAGGGCAACTCACTCTCCTCACTTAGACTGCTCACCTGGGAACATGTCCCGTGTATATTAAACCATCAGGGGAACACACTCTCCTCACTTATACGGTTCACCTGGTAACATGTCCCCTGTATATTAAACCATCAGGGGAACAAACTCTCCTCACTTATACTGTTCACCTGGTAACATGTACCGTGTGTATTAAACCATCAGGGGAACACACTCTCCTCAATTATACATTTCACTTGGTGACATGTCCCGTGTGTATTGAACAATCAGGGGAACACACTCTGCTCACTTATACAGTTCACCTGGTAACATGTCCCCTGTAATTAAACCATCAGGGGACCACACTCTCCTCACTTATACTATTCACCTGGTAACATGTCCCCTGTATATTAAACCATCAGAGGAACACACTCTCCTCACTTATACTGTTCACCTGGTAACATGTCCCGTCAGTATTAAACAATCAGGGGAACTCACTCTCCTCACTTATACTGTTGACCTGGTGACATGTCCCGTGTGTATTAAACAATCAGGGGAACACACTCTCCTCACTTATACTGTTCACCTGGTATCATGTCCTGTGTATATTAAACCTACAGGGGAACACACTCACCTCACTTATCCTGTTCACCTGGTAACATCTCCCGTGCGTGTTAAAAAATCAGGGGAACACACTCTCCTCACTTATACTGTTCACCTGGTAACATGTCCCGTGCGTATTAAACCATCAGGGGAACACACTCTCCTCACTTATACTGTTGACCTGGTGACATGTCCCGTGTGTATTAAACCATCAGGGGAACACACTCTCCTCAATTATACTGTTCACCTGGTAACATGTCCCGTGTACATTAAACCATCAGGGGAACACACTCTCCTCACTTATACTGTTCACCAGGTGACATGTCCCGTGTGTATTAAACAATCAGGGGAACACACTCTCCTCACTTATACTGTTCACCTGGTGACATGTCCCGTGTGTATTAAACCATCAGGGGAACACACTCTCCTCAATTATACTGTTCACCTGGTAACATGTCCCGTGTACATTAAACCATCAGGGGAACACATTCTCCTCACTTATACTGTTCACCAGGTGACATGTCCTGTGTATATTAAACAATCAGGCGAACACACTCTACTCACTTATACTGTTCACCTGGTGACATGTCCTGTGTGTATTAAACAATCAGGGGAACACACTCTCCTCACTTAACCTGCTCACCTGGTAACATGTACCGTGTATATTAAACCATCAGGGGAACACACTCTCCTCATTATACTGCTCACCTGCTAACATGTCCCGTGTATATTAAACCATCAGGGGAACACATTCTCCTCACTTATACTGTTCACCAGGTGACATGTCCCGTGTATATTAAACAATCAGGCGAACACAGTCTCCTCAATTATACTGTTCACCTGCTGACATGTCCCGTTTAAATTAAACCATCAGGGGAATACAGTCTCCTCACTTATACTGTTCACCTGGTAACATGTCCCGTGTATCTTAAACCATCAGGGGAGCACACTCTCCTCACTTATACTGTTCACCTGGTAACATGTCCCGTGCGTATTAAACCATCAGGGGAACACACTCTCCTCACTTATACTGTTCACCTGGTATCATGTCCTGTTTATATTAAACCTACAGGGGAACACACTCTCCTCACTTATACTGTTCACCTGGTAACATCTCCCGTGCGTGTTAAAAAATCAGGGGAACACACTCTCCTCACTTTTACTGTTCACCTGGTAACATGTCCCGTGCGTGTTAAACCATCAGGGGAACACACTCTCCTCACTTATACTGTTCACCTGGTGACATGTCCCGTGCGTACTAAACAATCAGGGTAACAATCTCTCCTCACTTATACTGTTCACCTGGCAACATGTCCCGTGTATGCTAAACGATCAGGGGAACACACTCTCCTCATTTATACTGTTCACCTGGAAACATGTCCCGTGTATATTAAATCATCAGGGGAAAGCACTCTCCTCACTTGTACTGTTCACTTGGGAACATGTCCCGTGTATATTAAACCATCAGGGGAACACACTCTCCTCACTTATACTGTTCACCTGGTAACAGGTCCCATGGATATTAAACAATCAGGGGAACACACTCTCCTCACTTATACAGTTCACCTGGTAACATGTCCCGTGTGTATTAAACAATCAGGGGAACACACTCTCCTCAATTATACTGTTCACCTATTGCCATGTCCCGTGCGTGTTAAACCATCAGGGGAACACACTCTCCGCACTTATACTGTTCAGCTGGTAACATGTCCTGTGTGTATTAAACAATCAGGGGAATACACTTTCCTCACTTATACTGTTGACCTGGTAACATGTCCCGTGTATATTAAACCATCAGGGGAACACATTCTCCTCACTTATACTGTTCACCAGGTGACATGTCCCGTGTATATTAAACAATCAGTCGAACACACTCTCCTCAATTATACTGTTCACCTGCTGACATGTCCCGTTTAAATTAAACCATCAGGGGAATACAGTCTCCTCACTTATACTGTTCACCTGGTAACATGTCCCGTGAGTATTAAACAATCAGGGGAACACACTCTCCTCACTTATACTGTTCACCTGGTAACATGTCCCGTGAGTATTAAACCATCAGGGGAACACACTCTCCTCACTTATACTGTTCACCTGCAACATGTCCCGGGATTATTAAACAATCAGGGGAACACACTCTCCTCACTTATACTGTTCACCTGGTAACATGTCCCGTGAGTATTAAACCATCAGGGGAACACACTCTCCTCACTTATACTGTTCACCTGCAACATGTCCCGGGATTATTAAACCATCAGGGGAACACATTCTCCTCACTTATACTGTTCACCTGCTAACATGTCCCGTTTATATTAAACCATCAGGGGAATACCGTCTCCTCACTTATACTGTTCACCTGGTAACATGTCCCGTGTATATTAAACCATCAGGGGAACACACTCTCCTCACTTATACTGTTCACCTGGTAACATGTCCCGTTTTTATTAAACCATCAGGGGAACACACTCTCCTCACTTATACTGTTCATCTGGTAACATGTCCCGTTTTTATTAAACCATCAGGGGAACACACTCTCCTCACTTATACTGTTCGCCTGGTAACGTGTCCCGTGCATATTTAACAATCAGGGTAACATACTCTGCTCACTTATACCGTTCACCTGGTAACATGTCCCGTGCATCTTAAACCATCAGGGGAAAGCACTCTCCTCACTTATACTGTTCACCTGGTAACATGTCCCGTGCATATTGAACCATCAGGGGAACACACTCTCCTCATTTATACTGTTCACCTGGTAACATGTCCCGTGCGTATTAAACCATCAGGGGAACACACTCTCCTCACTTATACTGTTCACCTGGTATCATGTCCTGTGTATATTAAACCTACAGGGGAACACACTCCCCTCACTTATACTGTTCACCTGGTAACATCTCCCGTGCATGTTAAAAAATCAGGGGAACACACTCTCCTCACTTATACTGTTCACCTGGTAACATGTCCCGTGCGTGTTAAACCATCAGGGGAACACACTCTCCTCACTTATACTGTTCACCTGGTATCATGTCCTGTGTATATTAAACCTACAGGGGAACACACTCCCCTCACTTATACTGTTCACCTGGTAACATGTCCCGTGCGTGTTAAACCATCAGGGGAACACTCTCTCCTCACTTATACTGTTCACCTGGCAACATGTCCCGTGTATGCTAAACGATCAGGGGAACACACTCTCCTCATTTATACTGTTCACCTGGAAACATGTCCCGTGTACATTAAATCATCAGGGGAAAGCACTCTCCTCACTTGTACTGTTCACTTGGGAACATGTCCCGTGTATATTAAACCATCAGGGGAACACACTCTCCTCACTTATACTGTTCACCTGGTAACAAGTCCCATGGATATTAAACAATCAGGGGAACACACTCTCCTCACTTATACAGTTCACCTGGTAACATGTCCCGTGTGTATTAAACAATCAGGGGAACACACTCTCCTCAATTATACTGTTCACCTGTTGCCATGTCCCGTGCGTGTTAAGCCATCAGAGGAACACACTCTCCGCACTTATACTGTTCACCTGGGAACATGTCCCGTGTATATGAAACCATCAGGGGAACACACTCTCCTCACTTATACGATTCACCTGGTAACATGTCCCCTGTATATTAAACCATCAGGGGAACACACTCTCCTCACCTATACTGTTCACCTGGTAACATGTACCGTGTATATTAAACCATCAGGGGAACACACTCTCCTCAATTATACATTTCACTTGGTGACATGTCCCGTGTATATTAAACCATCAGGGGAACACACTCTCCTCACTAATACGGTTCACCTGGTAACATGTCCCCTGTATATTAAACCATCAGGGGAACACACTCTCCTCAATTATACTGTTCACCTGGTAACATGTCCCGTGTATATTAAACCATCAGGGGAACACACTCTCCTCAATTATACATTTCAATTGGTGACATGCCCCGTGTTTATTAAACCATCAGTGGAACTCACTCACCTCAATTATACATTTCACTTGGTGACATGTCCCGTGTGTATTAAACAATCAGGGGAACACACTCTCCTCACTTATACTGTTGACCTGGTGACATGTCCCGTGTCTATTGAACAATCAGGGGAACACACTCTGCTCACTTTTACTTTTCACCTGGTAACATGTCCCCTGTATATTAAGCCATCAGGGGAACACACTCTCCTCACTTATACTGTTCACCTGGTAACATGTACCGTGTATATTAAACCATCAGGGGAACACACTCTCCTCAATTATACATTTCACTTGGTGACATGTCCCGTGTGTATTAAACAATCAGGGGAACACACGCTCCTCACTTATACTGTTGACCTGGTGACATGTCCCGTGTTTATTAAACCATCAGGGGAACTCACTCACCTCAATTATACATTTCACTTGGTGACATGCCCCGTGTTTATTAAACCATAAGGGGAACTCACTCACCTCAATTATACATTTCACTTGGTGACATGTCCCGTTTGTATTAAACAATCAGGGGAACACACTCTCCTCACTTATACTGTTGACCTGGTGACATGTCCCGTGTCTATTGAACAATCAGGGGAACACACTCTGCTCACTTTTACTGTTCACCTGGTAACATGTCCCCTGTATATTAAACCATCAGGGGAACACACTCTCCTCAATTATACATTTCACTTGGTGACATGTCCCGTGTGTATTAAACAATCAGGGGAACACACGCTCATCACTAATACTGTTGACCTGGTGACATGTCCCGTGTTTATTAAACCATCAGGGGAACTCACTCACCTCAATTATACATTTCACTTGGTGACATGTCCCGTGTGTATTAAATAATCAGGGGAACACACTCTCCTCACTTATACTGTTGACCTGGTGACATGTCCCGTGTGTATTAAACCATCAGGGGAACACACTCTCCTCACTTATACTGTTGACCTGGTAACATGTCCCGTGTACATTAAACCATCAGGGGAACACACTCTCCTCACTTATACTGTTCACCAGGTGACATGTCCCGTGTGTATTAAACAATCATGGGAACACACTCTCCTCACTTATACTGTTGACCTGGTGACATGTCCCGTGTGTATTAAACCATCAGGGGAAAACACTCTCCTCAATTATACTTATCACCTGGTAACATGTCCCGTGTACATTAAACCATCAGGGGAACACACTCTCCTCACTTATACTGTTCACCAGGTAACATGTCCCGTGTATATTAAACAATCAGGCGAACACACTCTCCTCACTTATACTGTTCACTTGGTAACATGTCCCTTGTGTATTAAACAATCAGGGGATCACACTCTCCTCAATTATACTGTTCACCTGCTCACATGTCCCGGGTATATTAAACCATCAGCGGAACACACTCTCCTCACTTATACTGTTCACCTGGCAACATGTCCCGTGAGTATTAAACAATCAGGGGAACACACTCTCCTCACTTATACTGTTCACCTGGTAACATGTCCCGTGTGTGTTAAACCATCAGGGGAACACACTCTCCTCACTTATACTGTTCACCTGGCAACATGTCCCGTGAGTATTAAACAATCAGGGGAACTCACTCTCCTCACTTATACGGTTCACCTGGTGACATGTCCCGTGTATATTAAACCATCAGGGGAACACATAATCCTCACTTATACTGTTCACCTGTTAACATGTCCCGTGTATATTAAACCATCGGCGGAACACACACGTCTCACTTATACTGTTCACCTGGTAACATGTCCCGTGTATCTTAAACCATCAGGGGAAAGCACTCTCCTCACTTATACTGTTCACCTGGTAACATGTCCCATGTATATTAAACCATCAGGGGAACTCACTCTCCTCACTTAGACTGTTCACCTGGGAACATGTCCCGTGTATATTAAACCATCAGGGGAACACACACTCCTCACTTATACGGTTCACCTGGTAACATGTCCCCTGTATATTAAACCATCAGGGGAACAAACTCTCCTCACTTATACTGTTCACCTGGTAACATGTACCGTGTGTATTAAACCATCAGGGGAACACACTCTCCTCAATTATACATTTCACTTGGTGACATGTCCCGTGTGAATTGAACAATCAGGGGAACACACTCTGCTCACTTATACAGTTCACCTGGTAACATGTCCCCTGTAATTAAACCATCAGGGGACCACACTCTCCTCACTTATACTATTCACCTGGTAACATGTCCCCTGTAATTAAACCATCAGGGGAACTCACTCTCCTCACTTATACTGTTGACCTGGTGACATGTCCCGTGTGTATTAAACAATCAGGGGAACACACTCTCCTCACTTATACTGTTCACCTGGTATCATGTCCTGTGTATATTAAACCTACAGGGGAACACACTCTCCTCACTTATCCTGTTCACCTGGTAACATCTCCCGTGCGTGTTAAAAAATCAGGGGAACACACTCTCCTCACTTATACTGTTCACCTGGTAACATGTCCCGTGCGTGTTAAACCATCAGGGGAACACACTCTCCTCACTTATACTGTTCACCTGGTGACATGTCCCGCGCGTACTAAACAATCAGGGTAACAATCTCTCCTCACTTATACTGTTCACCTGGCAACATGTCCCGTGTATGCTAAACGATCAGGGGAACACACTCTCCTCATTTATACTGTTCACCTGGAAACATGTCCCGTGTATATTAAGCCATCAGGGGAAAGCACTCTCCTCACTTGTACTGTTCACTTGGGAACATGTCCCGTGTATATTAAACCATCAGGGGAACACACTCTCCTCACTTATACTGTTCACCTGGTAACAAGTCCCATGGATATTAAACAATCAGGGGAACACACTCTCCTCACTTATACAGTTCACCTGGTAACATGTCCCGTGTGTATTAAACAATCAGGGGAACACACTCTCCTCAATTATACTGTTCACCTGTTGCCATGTCCCGTGCGTGTTAAACCATCAGGGGAACACACTCTCCGCACTTATACTGTTCAGCTGGTAACATGTCCTGTGTGTATTAAACAATCAGGGGAATACACTCTCCTCACTTATACTGTTCACCTGGTAACATGTCCCGTGTATATTAAACCATCAGGGGAACACACTCTCCTCACTTATACTGTTCACCTGCTAACATGTCCCGTGTGCATTAAACAATCAGGGGAACACACTCTCCTCACTTATACTGTTCACCTGGTAACATGTCCCGTGTGTGTTAAACCATCAGGGGAACACACTCTCCTCACTTATACTGTTCACCTGGCAACATGTCCCGTGAGTATTAAACAATCAGGGGAACTCACTCTCCTCACTTATACTGTTCACCTGGTGACATGTCCCGTGTATATTAAACCATCAGGGGAACACATAATCCTCACTTATACTGTTCACCTGTTAACATGTCCCGTGTATATTAAACCATCAGCGGAACACACACGTCTCACTTATACTGTTCAACTGGTAACATGTCCCGTGTATCTTAAACCATCAGGGGAAAGCACTCTCCTCACTTATACTGTTCACCTGGTAACATGTCCCATGTATATTAAACCATCAGGGGAACTCACTCTCCTCACTTAGACAGTTCACCTGGGAACATGTCCCGTGTATATTAAACCATCAGGGGAACACACACTCCTCACTTATACGGTTCACCTGGTAACATGTCCCCTGTATATTAAACCATCAGGGGAACAAACTCTCCTCACTTATACTGTTCACCTGGTAACATGTACCGTGTGTATTAAACCATCAGGGGAACACACTCTCCTCAATTATACATTTCACTTGGTGACATGTCCCGTGTGTATTGAACAATCAGGGGAACACACTCTGCTCACTTATACAGTTCACCTGGTAACATGTCCCCTGTAATTAAACCATCAGGGGACCACACTCTCCTCACTTATACTATTCACCTGGTAACATGTCCCCTGTATATTAAACCATCAGAGGAACACACTCTCCTCACTTATACTGTTCACCTGGTAACATGTCCCGTCTGTATTAAACAATCAGGGGAACTCACTCTCCTCACTTATACTGTTGACCTGGTGACATGTCCCGTGTGTATTAAACAATCAGGGGAACACACTCTCCTCACTTATACTGTTCACCTGGTATCATGCCCTGTGTATATTAAACCTACAGGGGAACACACTCTCCTCACTTATCCTGTTCACCTGGTAACATCTCCCGTGCGTGTTAAAAAATCAGGGGAACACACTCTCCTCACTTATACTGTTCACCTGGTAACATGTCCCGTGCGTGTTAAACCATCAGGGGAACACACTCTCCTCACTTATACTGTTCACCTGGTGACATGTCCCGCGCGTACTAAACAATCAGGGTAACAATCTCTCCTCACTTATACTGTTCACCTGGCAACATGTCCCGTGTATATTAAGCCATCAGGGGAAAGCACTCTCCTCACTTGTACTGTTCACTTGGGAACATGTCCCGTGTATATTAAACCATCAGGGGAACACACTCTCCTCACTTATACTGTTCACCTGGTAACAAGTCCCATGGATATTAAACAATCAGGGGAACACACTCTCCTCACTTATACAGTTCACCTGGTAACATGTCCCGTGTGTATTAAACAATCAGGGGAACACACTCTCCTCAATTATACTGTTCACCTGTTGCCATGTCCCGTGCGTGTTAAACCATCAGGGGAACACACTCTCCGCACTTATACTGTTCAGCTGGTAACATGTCCTGTGTGTATTAAACAATCAGGGGAATACACTCTCCTCACTTATACTGTTCACCTGGTAACATGTCCCGTGTATATTAAACCATCAGGGGAACACACTCTCCTCACTTATACTGTTCACCTGCTAACATGTCCCGTGTGCATTAAACAATCAGGGGAACACACTCTCCTCACTTATACTGTTCACCTGATAACATGTCCCGTGTGTATTAAACCATAAGGGGAACACACTCTCCTCACTTATACTGTTCACCTGGTAATATGCCCTGTGTATATTAAACCATCAGGGGAACACACTCTCCTCACTTATACTGTTCACCTGGGAACATGTCCCGTGTATATGAAACCATCAGGGGAACACACTCTCCTCACTTATACGATTCACCTGGTAACATGTCCGCTGTATATTAAACCATCAGGGGAACAAACTCTCCTCACTTATACTGTTCACCTGGTAACATGTACCGTGTATATTAAACCATCAGGGGAACACACTCTCCTCAATTATACATTTCACTTGGTGACATGTCCCGTGTATATTAAACCATCAGGGGAACACACTCTCCTCAATTATACATTTCACTTGGTGACATGTACCGTGTATATTAAACCATCAGGGGAACACACTCTCCTCAATTATACATTTCACTTGGTGACATACCCCGTGTTTATTAAACCATCAGGGGAACTCACTCACCTCAATTATACATTTCACTTGGTGACATGTCCCGTGTGTGTTAAACAATCAGGGGAAAACACTCTCCTCACTTATACTGTTGACCTGGTGAAATGTCCCGTGTCTATTGAACAATCAGGGGAACACACTCTGCTCACTTTTACTGTTCACCTGGCAACAAGTCCCGTGAGTATTAAACAATCAGGGGAACTCACTCTCCTCACTTATACTGTTCACCAGGTGACATGTCCCGTGTGTATTAAACAATCAGGGGAACACACTCTCCTCACTTATACTGTTGACCTGGTGACATTTCCCGTGTGTATTAAACCATCAGGGGAAAACACTCTCCTCAATTATACTGTTCACCTGATAACATGTCCCGTGTACATTAAACCATCAGGGGAACACACTCTCCTCACTTCTACTGTTGACCTGGTGACATGTCCCGTGTCTATTGAACAATCAGGGGAACACACTCTGCTCACTTTTACTTTTCACCTGGTAACATGTCCCCTGTATATTAAACCATCAGGGGAACACACTCTCCTCACTTATACTGTTCACCTGGTAACATGTACCGTGTATATTAAACCATCAGGGGGACACACTCTCCTCAATTATACATTTCACTTGGTGACATGTCCCGTGTGTATTAAACAATCAGGGGAACACACGCTCCTCACTTATACTGTTGACCTGGTGACATGTCCCGTGTTTATTAAACCATCAGGGGAACTCACTCACCTCAATTATACATTTCACTTGGTGACATGCCCCGTGTTTATTAAAACATCAGGGGAACTCACTCACCTCAATTATACATTTCACTTGGTGACATGTCCCGTGTGTATTAAACAATCAGGAGAACACACTCTCCTCACTTATACTGTTCACCTGGTAACATGTCCCGTGTCTATTGAACAATCAGGGGAACACACTCTGCTCACTTTTACTGTTCACCTGGTAACATGTCCCCTGTATATTAAACCATCAGGGGAACACACTCTCCTCACTTATACTGTTCACCTGGTATCATGTACCGTGTATATTAAACCATCTGGGGAACACACTCTCCTCAATTATACATTTCACTTGGTGACATGTCCCGTGTGTATTAAACAATCAGGGGAACACACGCTCCTCACTTATACTGTTGACCTGGTGACATGTCCCGTGTTTATTAAACCATCAGGGGAACTCACTCACCTCATTTATACATTTCACTTGGTGACATGTCCCGTGTGTATTAAACAATCAAGGGAACACACTCTCCTCACTTATACTGTTGACCTGGTGACATGTCCCGTGTTTATTAAACCATCAGGGGAACACACTCTCCTCACTTATACTGTTGACCTGGTAACATGTCCCGTGTACATTAAACCATCAGGGGAACACACTCTCCTCACTTATACTGTTCACCAGGTGACATGTCCCGTGTGTATTAAACAATCAGGGGAACACACTCTCCTCACTTATACTGTTGACCTGGTGACATGTCCCGTGTGTATTAAACCATCAGGGGAAAACACTCTCCTCAATTATACTGTTCACCTGGTAACATGTCCCGTGTACATTAAACCATCAGGGGAACACACTCTCCTCACTTATACTGTTCACCAGGTAACATGTCCCGTGTATATTAAACAATCAGGCGAACACACTCTCCTCACTTATACTGTTCACTTGGTAACATGTCCCTTGTGTATTAAACAATCAGGGGAACACACTCTCCTCAATTATACTGTTCACCTGCTGACATGTCCCGGGTATATTAAACCATCAGCGGAACACACTCTCCTCACTTATACTGTTCACCTGGCAACATGTCCCGTGAGTATTAAACAATCAGGGGAACACACTCTCCTCACTTATACTGTTCACCTGGTAACATGTCCCGTGTGTGTTAAACCATCAGGGGAACACACTCTCCTCACTTAAACTGTTCACCTGGCAACATGTCCCGTGAGTATTAAACAATCAGGGGAACTCACTCTCCTCACTTATACTGTTCACCTGGTGACATGTCCCGTGTATATTAAACCATCAGGGGAAAACATAATCCTCACTTATACTGTTCACCTGGTAACATGTCCCGTGTATATTAAACCATCAGCGGAACACACACGTCTCACTTATACTGTTCACCTGGTAACATGTCCCGTGTATCTTAAACCATCAGGGGAAAGCACTCTCCTCACTTATACTGTTCACCTGTTAACATGTCCCATGTATATTAAACCATCAGGGGAACTCACTCTCCTCACTTAGACTGTTCACCTGGGAACATGTCCCGTGTATATTAAACCATCAGGGGAACACACTCTCCTCACTTATACGGTTCACCTGGTAACATGTCCCCTGTATATTAAACCATCAGGGGAACAAACTCTCCTCACTTATACTGTTCACCTGGTAACATGTACCGTGTGTATTAAACCATCAGGGGAACACACTCTCCTCAATTATACATTTCACTTGGTGACATGTCCCGTGTGTATTGAACAATCAGGGGAACACACTCTGCTCACTTATACAGTTCACCTGGTAACATGTCCCCTGTAATTAAACCATCAGGGGACCACTCTCTCCTCACTTATACTATTCACCTGGTAACATGTCCCCTGTATATTAAACCATCAGATGAACACACTCTCCTCACTTATACTGTTCACCTGGTAACATGTCCCGTCAGTATTAAACAATCAGGGGAACTCACTCTCCTCACTTATACTGTTGACCTGGTGACATGTCCCGTGTGTATTAAACAATCAGGGGAACACACTCTCCTCACTTATACTGTTCACCTGGTATCATGTCCTGTGTATATTAAACCTAAAGGGGAACACACTCTCCTCACTTATCCTGTTCACCTGGTAACATCTCCCGTGCGTGTTAAAAAATCAGGGGAACACACTGTCCTCACTTATACTGTTCACCTGGTAACATGTCCCGTGCGTGTTAAACCATCAGGGGAACACACTCTCCTCACTTATACTGTTCACCTGGTGACATGTCCCGCGCGTACTAAACAATCAGGGTAACAATCTCTCCTCACTTATACTGTTCACCTGGCAACATGTCCCGTGTATGCTGAACGATCAGGGGAACACACTCTCCTCATTTATACTGTTCACCTGGAAACATGTCCCGTGTATATTAAACCATCAGGGGAAAGCACTCTCCTCACTTGTACTGTTCACTTGGGAACATGTCCCGTGTATATTAAACCATCAGGGGAACACACTCTCCTCACTTATACTGTTCACCTGGTAACAAGTCGCATGGATATTAAACAATCAGGGGAACAAACTCTCATCACTTATACAGTTCACCTGGTAACATGTCCCGTGTGTATTAAACAATCAGGGGAACACACTCTCCTCAATTATACTGTTCACCTGTTGCCATGTCCCGTGCGTGTTAAACCATCAGGGGAACACACTCTCCGCACTTATACTGTTCAGCTGGTAACATGTCCTGTGTGTATTAAACAATCAGGGGAATACACTCTCCTCACTTATACTGTTCACCTGGTAACATGTCCCGTGTATATTAAACCATCAGGGGAACACACTCTCCTCACTTATACTGTTCACCTGCTAACATGTCCCGTGTGCATTAAACAATCAGGGGAACACACTCTCCTCACTTATACTGTTCACCTGATAACATGTCCCGTGTGTATTAAACCATAAGGGGAACACACTCTCCTCACTTATAATGTTCACCTGGTAATGTGCCCTGTGTATATAAAACCATCAGGGGAACACACTCTCCTCACTTATACTGTTCACCAGGGAACATGTCCCGTGTATATGAAACCATCAGGGGAACACACTCTCCTCACTTATACGATTCACCTGGTAACATGTCCGCTGTATATTAAACCATCAGGGGAACACACTCTCCTCACTTATACTGTTCACCTGGTAACATGTACCGTGTATATTAAACCATCAGGGGAACACACTCTCCTCAATTATACATTTCACTTGGTGACATGTCCCGTGTATATTAAACCATCAGGGGAACACACTCTCCTCACTTATACGGTTCACCTGGTAACATGTCCCCTGTATATTAAACCATCAGGGGAACACACTCTCCTCAATTATACTGTTCACCTGGTAACATGTCCCGTGTATATTAAACCATCAGGGGAACACACTCTCCTCAATTATACATTTCACTTGGTGACATGCCCCGTGTTTATTAAACCATCAGGGGAACTCACTCACCTCAATTATACATTTCACTTGGTGACATGTCCCGTGTGTGTTAAACAATCAGGGGAAAGCACTCTCCTCACTTGTACTGTTCACTTGGGAACATGTCCCGTGTATATTAAACCATCAGGGGAACACACTCTCCTCACTTATACTGTTCACCTGGTAACAAGTCCCATGGATATTAAACAATCAGGGGAAAACACTCTCATCACTTATACAGTTCACCTGGTAACATGTCCCGTGTGTATTAAACAATCAGGGGAACACACTCTCCTCAATTATACTGTTCACCTGTTGCCATGTCCCGTGCGTGTTAAACCATCAGGGGAACACACTCTCCGCACTTATACTGTTCAGCTGGTAACATGTCCTGTGTGTATTAAACAATCAGGGGAATACACTCTCCTCACTTATACTTTCTTTCTTTCTTTTGGGCCTCCTTATCTCGAGAGACAATGGATACGCGCCTGGAGGTGGTCAGTGGTCACCTGGTAACATGTCCCGTGTGTATTAAACAATCAGGGGAACACACTCTCCTCACTTATACTGTTCACCTGCTAACATGTCCCGTGTGCATTAAACAATCAGGGGAACACACTCTCCTCACTGAGACTGTTCACCTGATAACATGTCCCGTGTGTATTAAACCATAAGGGGAACACACTCTCCTCACTTATACTGTTCACCTGGTAATGTGCCCTGTGTATTAAACCATCAGGGGAACACACTCTCCTCAATTATACTGTTCACCTGGTAACATGTCCCGTGTATATTAAACCATCAGGGGAACACACTCTCCTCAATTATACATTTCTCTTGGTGACATGCCCCGTGTTTATTAAACCATCAGGGGAACTCACTCACCTCAATTATACATTTCACTTGGTGACATGTCCCGTGTGTGTTAAACAATCAGGGGAACACACTCTCCTCACTTATACTGTTGACCTGGTGACATGTCCCGTGTCTATTGAACAATCAGGGGAACACACTCTGCTCACTTTTACTGTTCACCTGGTAACATGTCCCCTGTATATTAAACCATCAGGGGAACACACTCTGCTCACTTATACTGTTCACCTGGTAACATGTCCCGTGTGTATTAAACCATCAGGGGAACTCACTCACCTCAATTATACATTTCACTTGGTGACATGCCCCGTGTTTATTAAACCATCAGGGGAACTCACTCACCTCAATTATACATTTCACTTGGTGACATGTCCCGTGTGTATTAAACAATCAGGGGAACACACTCTCCTCACTTATACTGTTGACCTGGTGACATGTCCCGTGTCTATTGAACAATCAGGGGAACACACTCTGCTCACTTTTACTGTTCACCTGGTAACATGTCCCCTGTATATTAAACCATCAGGGGAACACACTCTCCTCACTTATACTGTTCACCTGGTAACATGTACCGTGTATATTAAACCATCAGGGGAACACACTCTCCTCAATTATACATTTCACTTGGTGACATGTCCCGTGTGTATTAAACAATCAGGGGAACACACGCTCCTCACTTATACTGTTGACCTGGTGACATGTCCCGTGTTTATTAAACCATCAGGGGAACTCACTCACCTCAATTATACATTTCACTTGGTGACATGTCCCGTGTGTATTAAACAATCAGGGGAACACACTCTCCTCACTTATACTGTTGACCTGGTGACATGTCCCGTGTGTATTAAACCATCAGGGGAACACACTCTCCTCAATTATACTGTTCACCTGGTAACATGTCCCGTGTACATTAAACCATCAGGGGAACACACTCTCCTCTCTTATACTGTTCACCAGGTGACATGTCCCGTGAGTATTAAACAATCAGGGGAACACACTCTCCTCACTTATACTGTTGACCTGGTGACATGTCCCGTGTGTATTAAACCATCAGGGGAAAACACTCTCCTCAATTATACTGTTCACCTGGTAACATGTCCCGTGTACATTAAACCATCAGGGGAACACACTCTCCTCACTTATACTGTTCACCAGGTAACATGTCCCGTGTATATTAAACAATCAGGCGAACACACTCTCCTCACTTATACTGTTCACTTGGTAACATGTCCCTTGTGTATTAAACAATCAGGGGAACACACTCTCCTCAATTATACTGTTCACCTGCTGACATGTCCCGGGTATATTAAACCATCAGCGGAACACACTCTATTCACTTATACTGTTCACCTGGCAACATGTCCCGTGAGTATTAAACAATCAGGGGAACACACTCTCCTCACTTATACTGTTCACCTGGTAACATGTCCCGTGTGTGTTAAACCATCAGGGGAACACACTCTCCTCACTTATACTGTTCACCTGGCAACATGTCCCGTGAGTATTAAACAATCAGGGGAACTCACTCTCCTCATTTATACTGTTCACCTGGTGACATGTCCCGTGTATATTAAACCATCAGGGGAACACATAATCCTCACTTATACTGTTCACCTGCTAACATGTCCCGTGTATTTTAAACCATCAGGGGAATACAGTCTCCTCACTTATACTGTTCACCTGGTAACATGTCCCGTGTATATTAAACCATCAGCGGAACACACACGTCTCACTAATACTGTTCACCTGGTAACATGTCCCATGTATATTAAACCATCAGGGGAACTCACTCTCCTCACTTAGACTGTTCACCTGGGAACATGTCCCGTGTATATTAAACCATCAGGGGAACACACTCTCCTCACTTATACGGTTCACCTGGTAACATGTCCCCTGTATATTAAACCATCAGGGGAACAAACTCTCCTCACTTATACTGTTCACCTGGTAACATGTACCGTGTGTATTAAACCATCAGGGGAACACACTCTCCTCAATTATACATTTCACTTGGTGACATGTCCCGTGTGTATTGAACAATCAGGGGAACACACTCTGCTCACTTATACAGTTCACCTGGTAACATGTCCCCTGTAATTAAACCATCAGGGGAACACACTCTCCTCACTTATACTATTCACCTGGTAACATCTCCCCTGTATATTAAACCATCAGATGAACACACTCTCCTCACTTATACTGTTCACCTGGTAACATGTCCCGTCAGTATTAAACAATCAGGGGAACTCACTCTCCTCACTTATACTGTTGACCTGGTGACATGTCCCGTGTGTATTAAACAATCAGGGGAACACACTCTCCTCACTTATACTGTTGACCTGGTAACATGTCCCGTGTGTATTCAACAATCAGGGGAACACACTCTCCTCACTTATACTGTTCACCTGGTAACATGTCCCGTCAGTATTAAACAATCAGGGGAACTCACTCTCCTCACTTATACTGTTCATCTGGTAACATGTCCCGTGTACATTAAACCATCAGGGGAACACACTCTCCTCACTTATACTGTTCACCAGGTGACATGTCCCGTGTGTATTAAACAATCAGGGGAACACACTCTCCTCACTTATACTGTTGACCTGGTGACATGTCCCGTGTGTATTAAACCATCAGGGGAAAACACTCTCCTCAATTATACTGTTCACCTGGTAACATGTCCCGTGTACATTAAACCATCAGGGGAACACACTCTCCTCACTTATACTGTTCACCAGGTAACATGTCCCGTGTATATTAAACAATCAGGCGAACACACTCTCCTCACTTATACTGTTCACTTGGTAACATGTCCCTTGTGTATTAAACCATCAGGGGAACACACTCTCCTCAATTATACTGTTCACCTGCTGACATGTCCCGGGTATATTAAACCATCAGCGGAACACACTCTCCTCACTTATACTGTTCACCTGGTAACATGTCCCGTGTGTGTTAAACCATCAGGGGAACACACTCTCCTCACTTATACTGTTCACCTGGCAACATGTCCCGTGAGTATTAAACAATCAGGGGAACTCACTCTCCTCATTTATACTGTTCACCTGGTAACATGTACCGTGTGTATTAAACCATCAGGGGAACACACTCTCCTCAATTATACATTTCACTTGGTGACATGTCCCGTGTGTATTGAACAATCAGGGGAACACACTCTGCTCACTTATACAGTTCACCTGGTAACATGTCCCCTGTAATTAAACCATCAGGGGAACACACTCTCCTCACTTATACTATACACCTGGTAACATGTCCCCTGTATATTAAACCATCAGAGGAACACACTCTCCTCACTTATACTGTTCACCTGGTAACATGTCCCGTCAGTATTAAACAATCAGGGGAACTCACTCTCCTCACTTATACTGTTGACCTGGTGACATGTCCCGTGTGTATTAAACAATCAGGGGAACACACTCTCCTCACTTATACTATTCACCTGGTGACATGTCCCGTGTGTATTCAACAATCAGGGGAACACACTCTCCTCACTTATACTGTTCATCTGGTAACATGTCCCGTCAGTATTAAACAATCAGGGGAACTCACTCTCCTCACTTATACTGTTCATCTGGTAACATGTCCCGTCAGTATTAAACAATCAGGGGAACTCACTCTCCTCACTTATACTGTTCATCTGGTAACATGTCCCGTCAGTATTAAACAATCAGGGGAACTCACTCTCCTCACTTATACTGTTCATCTGGTAACATGTCCCGTCAGTATTAAACAATCAGGGGAACTCACTCTCCTCACTTATAATGTTCACCTGGTGACATGTCCCGTGTGTATGAAACAATCAGGGGATCACACTCTCCTCAATTATACTGTTCACCTGGTAACATGTCCCGTGCGTGTTGAACCATCAGGGGAACACACTCTCCTCACTGATACTGTTCACCTGGCAACATGTCCCGTGAGTATTAAACCATCAGCGGAACACACTCTCCTCACTTATACTGTTCACCTGGTAACGTGTCCCGTGCGTGTTAAACCATCAGGGGAACACACTCTACTCACATATACTGTTCACCTGGTAACATGTCCCGTGAGTATTAAACAATCAGGGGAACACACTCTCCTCACTTATACTGTTCACCTGGTAACATGTCCCGTCAGTATTAAACAATCAGGGGAATTCACTCTCCTCACTTATACTGTTCATCTGGTAACTTGTCCCGTCAGTATTAAACAATCAGGGGAACTCACTCTCCTCACTTATAATGTTCACCTGGTGACATGTCCCGTGTGTATTAAACAATCAGGGGATCACACTCTCCTCAATTATACTGTTCACCTGGTAACATGTCCCGTGCGTGTTGAACCATCAGGGGAACACACTCTCCTCACTGATACTGTTCACCTGGCAACATGTCCCGTGAGTATTAAACCATCAGCGGAACACACTCTCCTCACTTATACTGTTCACCTGGTAACATGTCCCGTGCGTGTTAAACCATCAGGGGAACACACTCTACTCACATATACTGTTCACCTGGTAACATGTCCCGTGAGTACTAAACAATCAGGGGAACACACTCTCCTCACTTATACTGTTCACCTGGTAACATGTCCTGTGTATATTAAACCATCAGGGGAACACATTCTCCTCACTTATACTGTTCACCTGGTAACATGTCCTGTGTATATTAAACCATCAGGGGAACACACTCTCCTCACTTATACTGTTCACCTGGTAACATATCCCGTGTATATTAAACCATCAGGGGAAAACACTCTCCTCACTTATACTGTTCACCTGGTAACATGTCCCGTGCGTGTTAAACCATCAGGGGAACACACTCTCCTCACTTATACTGTTCACCTGGTGACATGTCCCGTGCGTACTAAACACTCAGGGTAACAATCTCTCCTCACTTATACTGTTCACCTGGTAACATGTCCCATGTATGCTAAACGATCAGGGGAACACACTCTCCTCATTTATACTGTTCACCTGGAAACATGTCCCGTGTATATTAAACCATCAGGGGAAAGCACTCTCCTCACTTGTACTGTTCACCTGGGAACATGTCCCGTGTATATTAAACCATCAGGGGAACACACTCTCCTCACTTATACAGTTCACCTGGTAACATGTCCTGTGTATATTAAACCTTCAGGGGAACACACTCCCCTAAATTATACTGTTCACCTGGTTACCTGTCCCGTCAGTATTAAACAATCAGGGGAAAACACTCTCCTCACTTATACTGTTCACCTGGTAACATGTCCCGTGCGTGTTAAACCATCAGGGGAACACACTCTCCTCACTTATACTGTTCACCTGGTATCATGTCCTGTGTATATTAAACCAATAGGGGAACACACTCTCCTCAATTATACTGTTCACCTGGTAACATGTCCCCTGTATATTAAACCATCAGGGGAACAAACGCTCCTCACTTATACTGTTCACCTGGTAACATGTACCGTGTGTATTAAACCATCAGGGGAACACACTCTCCTCAATTATACATTTCACTTGGTGACATGTCCCGTGTGTATTGAACAATCAGGGGAACACACTCTGCTCACTTATACAGTTCACCTGGTAACATGTCCCCTGTAATTAAACCATCAGGGGAACACACTCTCCTCACTTATACTATTCACCTGGTAACATGTCCCCTGTATATTAAACCATCAGAGGAACACACTCTCCTCACTTATACTGTTCACCTTGTAACATGTCCCGTCAGTATTAAACAATCAGGGGAACTCACTCTCCTAACTTATACTGTTGACCTGGTGACATGTCCCGTGTGTATTAAACAATCAGGGGAACACACTCTCCTCACTTATACTGTTCACCTGGTGACATGTCCCGTGTGTATTCAACAATCAGGGGAACACACTCTCCTCACTTATACTGTTCACCTGGTAACATGTCCCGTCAGTATTAAACAATCAGGGGAACTCACTCTCCTCACTTATACTGTTCATCTGGTAACATGTCCCGTCAGTATTAAACAATCAGGGGAACTCACTCTCCTCACTTATACTGTTCATCTGGTAACATGTCCCGTGTGTATTAAACCATCAGGGGAACACACTCTCCTCAATTATACTGTTCACCTGGTAACATGTCCCGTGTACATTAAACCATCTGGGGAAAACACTCTCCTCACTTATACTGTTCACCAGGTGACATGTCCCGTGTGTATTAAACAATCAGGGGAACACACTCTCCTCACTTAAACTGTTCACCTGGTAACATGTCCGGTGAGTATTAAACAATCAGGGGAACTCACTCTCCTCACTTACACTGTTCACCTGGTGACATGTCCCGTGTATATTAAACCATCAGGGGAACACATAATCCTCACTTATACTGTTCACCTGCTAACATGTCCCGTGTATATTAAACCATCAGGGGAATACAGTCTCCTCACTTATACTGTTCACCTGGTAACATGTCCCGTGTATATTAAACCATCAGCGGAACACACACGTCTCACTTATACTGATCACCTGGTAACATGTCCCATGTATATTAAACCATCAGGGGAACTCACTCTCCTCACTTAGACTGTTCACCTGGGAACATGTCCCGTGTATATTAAACCATCAGGGGAACACACTCTCCTCACTTATACGGTTCACCTGGTAACATGTCCCCTGTATATTAAACCATCAGGGGAACAAACTCTCCTCACTTATACTGTTCACCTGGTAACATGTACCGTGTGTATTAAACCATCAGGGGAACACACTCTCCTCAATTATACATTTCACTTGGTGACATGTCCCGTGTGTATTGAACAATCAGGGGAACACACTCTGCTCACTTATACAGTTCACCTGGTAACATGTCCCCTGTAATTAAACCATCAGGGGAACACACTCTCCTCACTTATACTATTCATCTGCTAACATGTCCCTTGTATATTAAAACATCAGAGGAACACACTCTACTCACTTATACTGTTCACCTGGTAACATGTCCCGTCAGTATTAAACAATCAGGGGAACTCATTCTCCTCACTTATACTGTTGACCTGGTGACATGTCCCGTGTGTATTAAACAATCAGGGGAACACACTCTCCTCACTTATACAGTTCACCTGGTGACATGTCCCGTGTGTATTCAACAATCAGGGGAACACACTCTCCTCACTTATACTGTTCACCTGGTAACATGTCCCGTCAGTATTAAACAATCAGGGGAACTCACTCTCCTCACTTATACTGTTCATCTGGTAACATGTCCCGTCAGTATTAAACAATCAGGGGAACTCACTCTCCTCACTTATACTGTTCATCTGGTAACATGTCCCGTCAGTATTAAACAATCAGGGGAACTCACTCTCCTCACTTATACTGTTCATCTGGTAACATGTCCCGTCAGTATTAAACAATCAGGGGAACTCACTCTCCTCACTTATAATGTTCACCTGGTGACATGTCCCGTGTGTATTAAACAATCAGGGGATCACACTCTCCTCAATTATACTGTTCACCTGGTAACATGTCCCGTGCGTGTTGAACCATCAGGGGAACACACTCTCCTCACTGATACTGATCACCTGGCAACATGTCCCGTGAGTATTAAACCATCAGCGGAACACACTCTCCTCACTTATACTGTTCACCTGGTAACATGTCCCGTGAGTATTAAACAATCAGTGGAACACACTCTCCTCACTTATACTGTTCACCTGGTAACATGTCCCGTCAGTATTGAACAATCAGGGGAATTCACTCTCCTCACTTATAATGTTCATCTGGTAACATGTCCCGTCAGTATTAAACAATCAGGGGAACTCACTCTCCTCACTTATAATGTTCACCTGGTGACATGTCCCGTGTGTATTAAACAATCAGGGGATCACACTCTCCTCAATTATACTGTTCACCTGGTAACATGTCCCGTGCGTGTTGAACCATCAGGGGAACACACTCTCCTCACTGATACTGTTCACCTGGCAACATGTCCCGTGAGTATTAAACCATCAGCGGAACACACTCTCCTCACTTATACTGTTCACCTGGTAACATGTCCCGTGCGTGTTAAACCATCAGGGGAACACACTCTACTCACATATACTGTTCACCTGGTAACATGTCCCGTGAGTATTAAACAATCAGGGGAACACACTCTCCTCACTTATACTGTTCACCTGGTAACATGTCCTGTGTATATTAAACCATCAGGGGAACACATTCTCCTCACTTATACTGTTCACCTGGTAACATGTCCCGTGTATATTAAACCATCAGGGGAACACACTCTCCTCACTTATACTGTTCACCTGGTTACATGTCCCGTGTATATTAAACCATCTGGGGAAAGCACTCTCCTCACTTATACTGTTCACCTGGTAACATGTCCCGTGTATATTAAACCATCAGGGGAAAACACTCTCCTCACTTATACTGTTCACCTGGTAACATGTCCCGTGCGTGTTAAACCATCAGGGGAACACACTCTCCTCACTTATACTGTTCACCTGGTGACATGTCCCGTGCGTACTAAACAATCAGGGTAACAATCTCTCCTCACTTATACTGTTCACCTGGTAACATGTCCCGTGTATGCTAAACGATCAGGGGAACACACTCTCCTCATTTATACTGTTCACCTGGAAACGTGTCCCGTGTATATTAAACCACCAGGGGAAAGCACTCTCCTCAATTGTACTGTTCACCTGGGAACATGTCCCGTGTATATTAAACCATCAGGGGAACACACTCTCCTCACTTATACAGTTCACCTGGTAACATGTCCTGTGTATATTAAACCTTCAGGGGAACACACTCCCCTAAATTATACTGTTCACCTGGTGACCTGTCCCGTCAGTATTAAACTATCAGGGGAAAACACTCTCCTCACCTATACTGTTCACCTGGTAACATGTCCCGTGCGTGTTAAACCATCAGGGGAACACACTCTCCGCACCTATACTGTTCACCTGGTAACATGTCCTGTGTGTATTAAACCATCAGGGGAACACACTCTCCTCACTTATACTGTTCACCTGGGAACATGTCCCGTGTATATTAAACCATCTGGTGAAAGCTCTCTCCTCACTTATACTGATCACCTGGTGACATGTCCCGGGTATATTAAAAAATCGGGGGAACTCTTTCTCCTCACTTATACTGTTCACCTGGTATCATGTCCTTTGTATATTAAACCAATAGGGGAACACACTCTCCGCAATTATACTGTTCACCTGGTAACATGTCCCGTGCGTGTTAAACAATCAGGGGAACACACTCTCCTCACTTATACTGTTCACCTGGTAACATGTCCCGTGCGTGTTAAACCATCAGGGGAACACACTCTCCTCACTTATACTGCTCACCTGGTGACATGACCCGTGCATATTAAACAATCAGGGTAACAATCTCTCCTCACTTATACTGTTCACCTGGTAACATGTCCCGTGTATGCTAAACGATCAGGGGAACACACTCTCCTCATTTATACTGTTCAACTGGAAACATGTCCCGTGTATATTAAACCATCAGGGGAAAGCGCTCTCCTCACTTGTACTGTTCACCTGGGAACATGTCCCGTGTATATTAAACCATCAGGGGAACACACTCTCCTCACTTATACTGTTCACCTGGTAACATGTCCCATGTATATTAAACAATCAGGGGAACACACTCTCCTCACTTAGACAGTTCACCTGGTAACATGTCCTGTGTATATTAAACCTTCAGGGGAACACACTCTCCTCACCTATTCTGTTCACCTGGTATTATGTCCCCTGTATATTAAACAATCAGGGGATCACACTCTCCTCAATTATACTGTTCACCTGGTAACATGTCCCGGGTATATTAAACCATCAGCGGAACACACTCTCCTCACTTATAGTATTCACCTGGTAACATGTCCCGTGCGTGTTAAACCATCAGGGGAATACACTCTCCTCACATATACTGTTCACCTGGTAACATGTCCCGTGAGTATTAAACAATCAGGGGAACACACTCTCCTCACTTATACTGTTCACCTGGTAACATGTCCTGTGAAAATTAAACCATTAGGGGAACACATTCTCCTCACTTATACTGTTCTCCTGGTAACATGTCCTGTGTGTATTAAACCATCAGGGGAACACACTCTCCTCACTTATACTGTTCACCTGGTAACATGTCCCGTGAATATTAAACCATCAGGGGAAAGCACTCTCCTCACATATACCGTTCACCTGGTAACATGTCCCGTGTGCTTTAAACCATCAGGGGAACACACTCTCCTCACTTATACTGCTCACCTGGTGACCTGTCCCGTCAGTATTAAACAATCAGGGGAACACACTCTCCTCAATTATACAGTTCACCTGGTGCCATGTCCCGGGTATATTAAACAATCAGGGGAAAACACTCTCCTCACTTATACTGTTCACCTGGTAACATGTCCCGTGCGTGTTAAATCATCAGGGGAACACACTCTCCTCACTTATACTGTTCAGCTGGTAACATGTCCCGAGAGTATTAAACAATCAGGGGAACACACTCCCCTCACTTATACTGTTCACCTGGTAATATGTCCTGTGTGTATTAAACAATCAGGGGAATACACTCTCCTCACTTATACTGTTCACCTGGTAACATGTCCCGTGTATATTAAACCATCAGGGGAACTCACTCACCTCAATTATACATTTCACTTGGTGACATGCCCCGTGTTTATTAAACCATCAGGGGAACTCACTCACCTCAATTATACATTTCACTTGGTGACATGTCCCGTGTGTATTAAACAATCAGGGGAACACACTCTCCTCACTTATACTGTTGACCTGGTGACATGTCCCGTGTCTATTGAACAATCAGGGGAACACACTCTGCTCACTTTTACTGTTCACCTGGTAACATGTCCCCTGTATATTAAACCATCAGGGGAACACACTCTCCTCACTTATACTGTTCACCTGGTAACATGTACCGTGTATATTAAACCATCAGGGGAACACACTCTCCTCAATTATACATTTCACTTGGTGACATGTCCCGTGTGTATTAAACAATCAGGGGAACACACGCTCCTCACTTATACTGTTGACCTGGTGACATGTCCCGTGTTTATTAAACCATCAGGGGAACTCACTCACCTCAATTATACATTTCACTTGGTGACATGTCCCGTGTGTATTAAACAATCAGGGGAACACACTCTCCTCACTTATACTGTTGACCTGGTGACATGTCCCGTGTGTATTAAACCATCAGGCGAACACACTCTCCTCACTTATACTGTTGACCTGGTAACATGTCCCGTGCACATTAAACCATCAGGGGAACACACTCTCCTCACTTATACTGTTCACCAGGTGACATGTCCCGCGTGTATTAAACAATCAGGGGAACACACTCTCCTCACTTATACTGTTGACCTGGTGACATGTCCCGTGTGTATTAAACCATCAGGGGAAAACACTCTCCTCAATTATACTGTTCACCTGGTAACATGTCCCGTGTACATTAAACCATCAGGGGAACACACTCTCCTCACTTATACTGTTCACCAGGTAACATGTCCCGTGTATATTAAACAATCAGGCGAACTCACTCACCTCAATTATACATTTCACTTGGTGACATGTCCCGTGTGTATTAAACAATCAGGGGAACACACTCTCCTCACTTATACTGTTGACCTGGTGACATGTCCCGTGTGTATTAAACCATCAGGGGAACACACTCTCCTCACTTATACTGTTGACCTGGTAACATGTCCCGTGCACATTAAACCATCAGGGGAACACACTCTCCTCACTTATACTGTTCACCAGGTGACATGTCCCGCGTGTATTAAACAATCAGGGGAACACACTCTCCTCACTTATACTGTTGACCTGGTGACATGTCCCGTGTGTATTAAACCATCAGGGGAAAACACTCTCCTCAATTATACTGTTCACCTGGTAACATGTCCCGTGTACATTAAACCATCAGGGGAACACACTCTCCTCACTTATACTGTTCACCTGGCAACATGTCCCGTGAGTATTAAACAATCAGGGGAACACACTCTCCTCACTTATACTGTTCACCTGGTAACATGTCCCGTGTGTGTTAAACCATCAGGGGAACACACTCTCCTCACTTATACTGTTCACCTGGCAACATGTCCCGTGAGTATTAAACATTCAGGGGAACTCACTCTCCTCACTTATACTGTTCACCTGGTGACATGTCCCGTGTATATTAAACCATCAGGGGAACACATAATCCTCACTTATACTGTTCACCTGGTAACATGTCCCGTGTATATTAAACCAACAGCGGAACACACACGTCTCACTTATACTGTTCACCTGGTAACATGTCCCGTGTATCTTAAACCATCAGGGGAAAGCACTCTCCTCACTTATACTGTTCACCTGGTAACATGTCCCATGTATATTAAACCATCAGGGGAACTCACTCTCCTCACTTAGACTGTTCACCTGGGAACATGTCCCGTGTATATTAAACCATCAGGGGAACACACTCTCCTCACTTATACGGTTCACCTGGTAACATGTCCCCTGTATATTAAACCATCAGGGGAACAAACTCTCCTCACTTATACTATTCACCTGGTAACATGTCCCCTGTATATTAAACCATCAGATGAACACACTCTCCTCACTTATACTGTTCACCTGCTAACATGTCCCGTCAGTATTAAACAATCAGGGGAACTCACTCTCCTCACTTATACTGTTGACCTGGTGACATGTCCCGTGTATCTTAAACCATCAGGGGAAAGCACTCTCCTCACTTATACTGTTCACCTGGTAACATGTCCCATGTATATTAAACCATCAGGGGAACTCACTCTCCTCACTTAGACTGTTCACCTGGGAACATGTCCCGTGTATATTAAACCATCAGGGGAACACACTCTCCTCACTTATACGGTTCACCTGGTAACATGTCCCCTGTATATTAAACCATCAGGGGAACAAACTCTCCTCACTTATACTGTTCACCTGGTAACATGTACCGTGTGTATTAAACCATCAGGGGAACACACTCTCCTCAATTATACATTTCACTTGGTGACATGTCCCGTGTGAATTGAACAATCAGGGGAACACACTCTGCTCACTTATACAGTTCACCTGGTAACATGTCCCCTGTAATTAAACCATCAGGGGAACACACTCTCCTCACTTATACTATTCACCTGGTAACATGTCCCCTGTATATTAAACCATCAGATGAACACACTCTCCTCACTTATACTGTTCACCTGCTAACATGTCCCGTCAGTATTAAACAATCAGGGGAACTCACTCTCCTCACTTATACTGTTGACCTGGTGACATGTCCCGTGTGTATTAAACAATCAGGGGAACACACTCTCCTCACTTATACTGTTCACCTGGTATCATGTCCTGTGTATATTAAACCTACAGGGGAACAAACTCTCCTCACTTATCCTGTTCACCTGGTAACATCTCCCGTGCATGTTAAAAAATCAGGGGAACACACTCTCCTCACTTATACTGTTCACCTGGTAACATGTCCCGTGCGTGTTAAACCATCAGGGGAACACACTCTCCTCACTTGTACTGTTCACCTGGTGACATGTCCCGCGCGTACTAAACAATCAGGGTAACAATCTCTCCTCACTTATACTGTTCACCTGGCAACATGTCCCGTGTATGCTAAACGATCAGGGGAACACACTCTCCTCATTTATACTGTTCACCTGGAAACATGTCCCGTGTATATTAAACCATCAGGGGAACACACTCTCCTCAATTATACATTTCACTTGGTGACATGTCCCGTGTGTATTAAACAATCAGGGGAACACACGCTCCTCACTTATACTGTTGACCTGGTGACATGTCCCGTGTTTATTAAACCATCAGGGGAACTCACTCACCTCAATTATACATTTCACTTGGTGACATGCCCCGTGTTTATTAAACCATCAGGGGAACTCACTCACCTCAATTATACATTTCACTTGGTGACATGTCCCGTGTGTATTAAACAATCAGGGGAACACACTCTCCTCACTTATACTGTTGACCTGGTGACATGTCCCGTGTCTATTGAACAATCAGGGGAACACACTCTGCTCACTTTTACTGTTCACCTGGTAACATGTCCCCTGTATATTAAACCATCAGGGGAACACACTCTCCTCACTTATACTGTTCACCTGGTAACATGTACCGTGTATATTAAACCATCAGGGGAACACACTCTCCTCAATTATACATTTCACCTGGTGACATGTCCCGTGTGTATTAAACAATCAGGGGAACACACGCTCCTCACTTATACTGTTGACCTGGTGACATGTCCCGTGTTTATTAAACCATCAGGGGAACTCACTCACCCCAATTATACATTTCACTTGGTGACATGTCCCGTGTGTATTAAACAATCAGGGGAACACACTCTCCTCACTTATACTGTTGACCTGGTGACATGTCCCGTGTGTGTTAAACCATCAGGGGAACACACTCTCCTCAATTATACTGTTCACCTGGTAACATGTCCCGTGTACATTAAACCATCAGGGGAACACACTCTCCTCACTTATACTGTTCACCAGGTGACATGTCCCGTGTGTATTAAACAATCAGGGGAACACACTCTCCTCACTTATACTGTTGACCTGGTGACATGTCCCGTGTGTATTAAACCATCAGGGGAAAACACTCTCCTCAATTATACTGTTCACCTGGTAACATGTCCCGTGTACATTAAACCATCAGGGGAACACACTCTCCTCACTTATACTGTTCACCAGGTAACATGTCCCGTGTATATTAAACAATCAGGCGAACACACTCTCCTCACTTATACTGTTCACTTGGTAACATGTCCCTTGTGTATTAAACAATCAGGGGAACACACTCTCCTCAATTATACTGTTCACCTGCTGACATGTCCCGGGTATATTAAACCATCAGCGGAACACACTCTCCTCACTTATACTGTTCACCTGGCAACATGTCCCGTGAGTATTAAACAATCAGGGGAACACACTCTCCTCACTTATACTGTTCACCTGGTAACATGTCCCGTGTGTGTTAAACCATCAGGGGAACACACTCTCCTCACTTATACTGTTCACCTGGCAACATGTCCCGTGAGTATTAAACAATCAGGGGAACTCACTCTCCTCACTTATACTGTTCACCTGGTGACATGTCCCGTGTATATTAAACCATCAGGGGAACTCATAATCCTCACTTATACTGTTCACCTGCTAACATGTCCCGTGTATATTAAACCATCAGGGGAATACAGTCTCCTCACTTATACTGTTCACCTGGTAACATGTCCCGTGTATATTAAACCATCAGCGGAACACACACGTCTCACTTATACTGTTCACCTGGTAACATGTCCCATGTATATTAAACCATCAGGGGAACTCACTCTCCTCACTTAGACTGTTCACCTGGGAACATGTCCCGTGTATATTAAACCATCAGGGGAACACACTCTCCTCACTTATACGGTTCACCTGGTAACATGTCCCCTGTATATTAAACCATCAGGGGAACAAACTCTCCTCACTTATACTGTTCACCTGGTAACATGTACCGTGTGTATTAAACCATCAGGGGAACACACTCTCCTCAATTATACATTTCACTTGGTGACATGTCCCGTGTTTATTGAACAATCAGGGGAACACACTATGCTCACTTATACAGTTCACCTGGTAACATGTCCCCTGTAATTAAACCATCAGGGGAACACACTCTCCTCACTTATACTATTCACCTGGTAACATGTCCCCTGTATATTAAACCATCAGAGGAACACACTCTCCTCACTTATACTGTTCACCTGGTAACATGTCCCGTCAGTATTAAACAATCAGGGGAACTCACTCTCCTCACTTATACTGTTGACCTGGTGACATGGCCCGTGTGTATTAAACAATCAGGGGAACACACTCTCCTCACTTATACTGTTCACCTGGTGACATGTCCCGTGTGTATTCAACAATCAGGGGAACACACTCTCCTCACTTATACTGTTCACCTGGTAACATGTCCCGTCAGTATTAAACAATCAGGGGAACTCACTCTCCTCACTTATACTGTTCATCTGGTAACATGTCCCGTCAGTATTAAACAATCAGGGGAACTCACTCTCCTCACTTATACTGTTCATCTGGTAACATGTTCCGGCAGTATTAAACAATCAGGGGAACTCACTCTCCTCACTTATACTGTTCATCTGGTAACATGTCCCGTCAGTATTAAACAATCAGGGGAACTCACTCTCCTCACTTAAAATGTTCACCTGGTGACATGTCCCGTGTGTATTAAACAATCAGGGGATCACACTCTCCTCAATTATACTGTTCACCTGGTGACATGTCCCGTGTGTATTAAACCATCAGGGGAACACACTCTCCTCAATTATACTGTTCACCTGGTAACATGTCCCGTGTACATTAAACCATCAGGGGAACACACTCTCCTCACTTATACTGTTCACCAGGTGACATGTCCCGTGTGTATTAAACAATCAGGGGAACACACTCTCCTCACTTATACTGTTCACCTGGTAACATGTCCCGTGTGTGTTAAACCATCAGGGGAACACACTCTCCTCACTTATACTGTTCACCTGGCAACATGTCCCGTGAGTATTAAGCAATCAGGGGAACTCACTCTCCTCACTTATACTGTTCACCTGGTGACATGTCCCGTGTATATTAAACCATCAGGGGAACACATAATCCTCACTTATACTGTTCACCTGCTAACATGTCCCGTGTATATTAAACCATCAGGGGAATACAGTCTCCTCACTTATACTGTTCAACTGGTAACATGTCCCGTGTATATTAAACCATCAGCGGAACACACACGTCTCACTTATACTGTTCACCTGGTAACATGTCCCATGTATATTAAACCATCAGGGGAACTCACTCTCCTCACTTAGACTGTTCACCTGGGAACATGTCCCGTGTATATTAAACCATCAGGGGAACACACTCTCCTCACTTATACGGTTCACCTGGTAACATTTCCCCTGTATATTAAACCATCAGGGGAACAAACTCTCCTCACTTATACTGTTCACCTGGTAACATGTACCGTGTGTATTAAACCATCAGGGGAACACACTCTCCTAAATTATACATTTCACTTGGTGACATGTCCCGTGTGTATTGAACAATCAGGGGAACACACTCTGCTCACTTATACAGTTCACCTGGTAACATGTCCCCTGTAATTAAACCATCAGGGGAACACACTCTCCTCACTTATACTATTCACCTGGTAACATGTCCCCTGTATATTAAACCATCAGAGGAACACACTCTCCACACTTATACTGTTCACCTGGTAACATGTCCCGTCAGTATTAAACAATCAGGGGAACTCACTCTCCTCACTTATACTGTTGACCTGGTGACATGTCCCGTGTGTATTAAACAATCAGGGGAACACACTCTCCTCACTTATACTGTTCACCTGGTGACATGTCCCGTGTGTATTCAACAATCAGGGGAACACACTCTCCTCACTTATACTGTTCACCTGGTAACATGTCCCGTCAGTATTAAACAATCAGGGGAACTCACTCTCCTCACTTATACTGTTCATCTGGTAACATGTCCCGTCAGTATTAAACAATCAGGGGAACTCACTCTCCTCACTTATACTGTTCATCTGGTAACATGTCCCGTCAGTATTAAACAATCAGGGGAACTCACTCTCCTCACTTATACTGTTCATCTGGTAACATGTCCCGTCAGTATTAAACAATCAGGGGAACTCACTCTCCTCACTTATAATGTTCACCTGGTGACATGTCCCGTGTGTATTAAACAATCAGGGGATCACACTCTCCTCAATTATACTGTTCACCTGGTAACATGTCCCGTGCGTGTTGAACCATCAGGGGAACACACTCTCCTCACTGATACTGTTCACCTGGCAACATGTCCCGTGAGTATTAAACCATCAGCGGAACACACTCTCCTCACTTATACTGTTCACCTGGTAACATGTCCCGTGCGTGTTAAACCATCAGGGGAACACACTCTCCTCACTTATACTGTTCACCTGGTAACATGTCCCGTCAGTATTAAACAATCAGGGGAATTCACTCTCCTCACTTATACTGTTCACCTGGTAACATGTCCTGTGTATATTAAACCATCAGGGGAACACATTCTCCTCACTTATACTGTTCACCTGGTAACATGTCCTGTGTATATTAAACCATCAGGGGAACACACTCTCCTCACGTATACTGTTCACCTGGTTACATGTCCCGTGTATATTAAACCATCTGGGGAAAGCACTCTCCTCACTTATACTGTTCACCTGGTAACATGTGCCGTGTATATTAAACCATCAGGGGAAAACACTCTCCTCACTTATACTGTTCACCTGGTAACATGTCCCGTGCGTGTTAAACCATCAGGGGAACACACTCTCCTCACTTATACTGTTCACCTGGTGACATGTCCCGTGCGTACTAAACAATCAGGGTAACAATCTCTCCTCACTTATACTGTTCACCTGGTAACATGTCCCGTGTATGCTAAACGATCAGGGGAACACACTCTCCTCATTTATACTGTTCACCTGGAAACATGTCCCGTGTATATTAAACCATCAGGGGAAAGCACTCTCCTCACTTGTACTGTTCACCTGGGAACATGTCCCGTGTATATTAAACCATCAGGGGAACACACTCTCCTCACTTATACAGTTCACCTGGTAACATGTCCTGTGTATATTAAACCTTCAGGGGAACACACTCCCCTAAATTATACTGTTCACCTGGTGACCTGTCCCGTCAGTATTAAACAATCAGGGGAAAACACTCTCCTCACTTATATTGTTCACCTGGTAACATGTCCCGTGCGTGTTAAACCATCAGGGGAACACACTCTCCGCACCTATACTGTTCAACTGGTAACATGTCCTGTGTGTATTAAACCATCAGGGGAACACACTCTCCTCACTTATACTGTTCACCTGGTAACATGTCCCGTGTATATTAAACCATCTGGGGAAAGCACTCTCCTCACTTATACTGATCACCTGATGACATGTCCCGGGTATATTAAAAAATCGGGGGAACTCTTTCTCCTCACTTATACTGTTCACCTGGTATCATGTCCTGTGTATATTAAACCAATAGGGGAACACACTCTCCTCAATTATACTGTTCACCTGGTAACATGTCCCGTGCGTGTTAAACAATCAGGGGAACACACTCTCCTCACTTATACTGTTCACCTGGTAACATGTCCCGTGCGTGTTAAACCATCAGGGGAACACACTCTCCTCACTTATACTGCTCACCTGGTGACATGACCCGTGCATATTAAACAATCAGGGTAACAATCTCTCCTCACTTATACTGTTCACCTGGTAACATGTCCCGTGTATGCTAAACGATCAGGGGAACACACTCTCCTCATTTATACTGTTCAACTGGAAACATGTCCCGTGTATATTAAACCATCAGGGGAAAGCGCTCTCCTCACTTGTACTGTTCACCTGGGAACATGTCCCGTGTATATTAAACCATCAGGGGAACACACTCTCCTCACTTATACTGTTCACCTGGTAACAAGTCCCATGTATATTAAACAATCAGGGGAACACACTCTCCTCACTTAGACAGTTCACCTGGTAACATGTCCTGTGTATATTAAACCTTCAGGGGAACACACTCTCCTCACTTATTCTGTTCACCTGGTAATATGTCCCCTGTATATTAAACAATCAGGGGAACACACTCTCCTCACTTATACTGTTCACCTGGTGACATGTCCCGTGTGTATTAAACAATCAGGGGATCACACTCTCCTCAATTATACTGTTCACCTGGTAACATGTCCCGGGTATATTAAACCATCAGCGGAACACACTCTCCTCACTTATTGTGTTCACCTGGTAACATGTCCCGTGCGTGTTAAACCATCAGGGGAACACACTCTCCTCACATATACTGTTCACCTGGTAACATGTCCCGTGAGTATAAAACAATCAGGGGAACACACTCTCCTCACTTATACTGTTCTCCCGGTAACATGTCCTGTGAAAATTGAACCATCAGGGGAACACATTCTCCTCACTTATACTGTTCACCTGGTAACATGTCCTGTGTGTATTAAACCATCAGGGGAACACACTCTCCTCACTTATACTGTTCACCTGGTAACATGTCCCGTGAATATTAAACCATCAGGGGAAAGCACTCTCCTCACTTATACTGTTCACCTGGTAACATGTCCCGTGTGCTTTAAACCATCAGGGGATCACACTCTCCTCACTTATACTGCTCACCTGGTGACCTGTCCCGTCAGTATTAAACAATCAGGGGAACACACTCTCCTCAATTATACAGTTCACCTGGTGCCATGTCCCGGGTATATTAAACAATCAGGGGAAAACACTCTCCTCACTTATACTGTTCACCTGGTAACATGTCCCGTGAATATTAAACCATCAGGGGAAAGCACTCTCCTCACTTATACTGTTCACCTGGTAACATGTCCCGTGCGTGTTAAATCATCAGGGGAACACACTCTCGTCACTTATACTGTTCAGCTGGTAACATGTCCCGAGAGTATTAAACAATCAGGGGAACACACTCCCCTCACTTATACTGTTCACCTGGTAATATGTCCTGTGTGTATTAAACAATCAGGGGAATACACTCTCCTCACTTATACTGTTCACCTGGTAACATGTCCCGTGTATATTAAACCATCAGGGGAACACACTCTCCTCACTTATACTGTTCACCTGCTAACATGTCCTGTGTATATTAAACCATCAGGGGAACACACTCTCCTCACTTATATTGTTCACCTGGTAATATGTCCTGTGTGTATTAAACAATCAGGGGAATACACTCTCCTCACTTATACTGTTCACCTGGTAACATGTCCCGTTTGCATCAAACAATCAGGGGAACACATTCTCCTCACTTATACTGTTCACCTGATAACATGTACCGTGTGTATTAAACAATCAGGGGAACACACTCTCCTCACTTATACTGTTCACCTGGGAACATGTACCGTGTATATTAAACTATCAGGGGAACACACTCTCCTCACTTATACTGTTCACCTGGTAATATGTCCCCTGTATATTAAACCATCAGGGGAACACACTCCCCTCACTTATATTGTTCACCTGGTAATATGTCCTGTGTGTATTAAACAATCAGGGGAATACACTCTCCTCACTTATACTGTTCACCTGGTAACATGTCCCGTGTATATTAAACCATCAGGGGAACACACTCTCCTCACTTATACGGTTCACCTGGTAACATGTCCCCTGTATATTAAACCATCAGGGGAACACACTCTCCTCACTTATACTGCTCACCTGGTAACATGTCCCGTGTGTATTAAACCATCAGGGGAACACACTCTCCTCAATTATACTGTTCACCTGGTAACATGTCCCGTGTATATTAAACCATCAGGGGAACACACTCTCCTCAATTATACATTTCACTTGGTGACATGCCCCGTGTTTATTAAACCATCAGGGGAACACACTCTCGTCAATTACACCTTTCACTTGGTGACATGCCCCGTGTTTATTAAACCATCAGGGGAACTCACTCACCTCAATTATACATTTCACTTGGTGACATGTCCCGTGAGTATTAAACAATCAGGGGAACACACTCTCCTCACTTATACTGTTCACCTGGTAACATGTCCTGTGTATATTAAACCATCAGGGGAACACATTCTCCTAACTTATACTGTTCACCTGGTAACATATCCTGTGTATATTAAACCATCAGGGGAACACACTCTCCTCACTTATACTGTTCACCTGGTTACATGTCCCGTCTATATTAAACCATCTGGGGAAAGCTCTCTCCTCACTTATACTGTTCACCTGGTAACATGTCCCGTGTATATTAAACCATCAGGGGAAAACACCCTCCTCACTTATACTGTTCACCTGGTAACATGTCCCGTGCGTGTTAAACCATCAGGGGAACACACTCTCCTCACTTATACTGTTCAGCTGGTGACATGTCCCGTGCGTACTAAACAATCAGGGTAACAATCTCTCCTCACTTATACTTTTCACTTGGTAACATGTCCCGTGTATGCTAAACGATCAGGGGAACACACTCTCCTCATTTATACTGTTCAACTGGAAACATGTCCCGTGTATATTAAACCATCAGGGGAAAGCACTCTCCACACTTGTACTGTTCACCTGGGAACATGTCCCGTGTATATTAAACCAACAGGGGAACACACTCTCCTCACTTATACTGTTCACCTGGTAACAAGTCCCATGAATATTAAACAATCAGGGGAAAACACTCTCCTCACTTAGACAGTTCACCTGGTAACATGTCCTGTGTATATGAAACCTTCAGTGGAACACACTCTCCTCACTTATACTGTTCACCTGGTAATATGTCCCCTGTATATTAAACAACCAGGGGAACACACTCTCCGCACTTATACTGTTCACCTGGTGACATGTCCCGGGTATATTAAACCATCAGCGGAACACACTCTCCTCACTTATAGTGTTCACCTGGTAACATGTCCCGTGCGTGTTAAACCATCAGGGGAACACACTCTCCTCACATATACTGTTCACCTGGTAACATGTCCTGTGAAAATTAAACCATCAGGGGAACACATTCTCCTCACTTATACTGTTCACCTGGTAACATGTCCTGTGTATTAAACCATCAGGGGAACGCACTCTCCTCACTTATACTGTTCACCTGGTAACATGTCCCGGGTATATTAAACCATCAGCGGAACACAATCTCCTCACTTATAGTGTTCACCTGGTAACATGTCCCGTGCGTGTTAAACCATCAGGGGAACACACTCTCCTCACATATACTGTTCACCTGGTAACATGTCCTGTGAAAATTAAACCATCAGGGGAACACATTCTCCTCACTTATACTGTTCACCTGGTAACATGTCCTGTGTGTATTAAACCATCAGGGGAACGCACTCTCCTCACTTATACTGTTCACCTGGTAACATGTCCCGTGAATATTAAACCATCAGGGGAAAGCACTCTCCTCACTTATACTGTTCACCTGGTGACATGTCCCGTCAGTATTAAACAATCAGGGGAACACACTCTCCTCAATTATACTGTTCACCTGGTGCCATGTCCCGGGTATATTAAACAATCAGGGGAAAACACTCTCCTCACTTATACTGTTCATCTGGTTACATGTCCCGTGCGTGTTAAACCATCAGGGGAACACACTCTCCTCACTTATATTGTTCAGCTAGTAACATGTCCCGAGAGTATTAAACAATCAGGGGCACACACTCCCCTCACTTATACTGTTCACCAGCTAATATGTCCTGTGTCTATCAAACAATCAGGGGAATACACTCTCCTCACTTATACTGTTCACCTGGTAACATGTCCCGTGTATATTAAACCATCAGGGGAACACACTCTCCTCACTTATACTGTTCACCTGCTAACATGTCCCGTTTGCATTAAACAATCAGGGGAACACACTCTCCTCACTTATACTGTTCACCTGATAACATGTCCCGTGTGTATTAAACCATAAGGGGAACACACTCTCCTCACTTATACTGTTCACCTGGTAATATGCCCTGAGTATATTAAACCATCAGGGGAACACAGTCTCCTCACTTATACTGTTCACCTGGTAACATGTCCTGTGTGTATTAAACCATCAGGGGAACGCACTCTCCTCACTTATACTGTTCACCTGGTAACATGTCCCGTGTGCTTTAAACCATCAGGGGAACACACTCTCCTCACTTATACTGTTCACCTGGTGACATGTCCCGTCAGTATTAAACAATCAGGGGAACACACTCTCCTCAATTATACTGTTCACCTGGTGCCATGTCCCGGGTATATTAAACAATCAGGGGAAAACACTCTCCTCACTTATACTGTTCATCTGGTTACATGTCCCGTGCGTGTTAAACCATCAGGGGAACACACTCTCCTCACTTATATTGTTCAGCTAGTAACATGTCCCGAGAGTATTAAACAATCAGGGGCACACACTCCCCTCACTTATACTGTTCACCAGCTAATATGTCCTGTGTCTATTAAACAATCAGGGGAATACACTCTCCTCAATTATACTGTTCACCTGGTAACATGTCCCGTGTATATTAAACCATCAGGGGAACACACTCTCCTCACTTATACTGTTCACCTGCTAACATGTCCCGTTTGCATTAAACAATCAGGGGAACACACTCTCCTCACTTATACTGTTCACCTGATAACATGTCCCGTGTGTATTAAACCATAAGGGGAACACACTCTCCTCACTTATACTGTTCACCTGGTAATATGCCCTGAGTATATTAAACCATCAGGGGAACACAGTCTCCTCACTTATACTGTTCACCTGGGAACATGTACCGTGTATATTAAACTATCAGGGGAACACACTCTCCTCACTTATACTGTTCACCTGGTAATATGTCCCCTGTATATTAAACCATCAGGGGAACACACTCCCCTCACTTATATTGTTCACCTGGTAATATGTCCTGTGTGTATTAAACAATCAGGGGAATACACTCTCCTCACTTATACTGTTCACCTGGTAACATGTCCCGTGTATATTAAACCATCAGGGGAACACACTCTCCTCAATTATACATTTCACTTGGTGACATGCCCCGTGTTTATTAAACCATCAGGGTAACTCACTCACCTCAATTATACATTTCACTTTGTGACATGTCCCGTGTGTATTAAACAATCAGGGGAACACACTCTCCTCACTTATACTGTTGACCTGGTGACATGTCCCGTGTCTATTGAACAATCAGGGGAACACACTCTGCTCACTTTTACTGTTCACCTGGTAACATGTCCCCTGTATATTAAACCATCAGGGGAACACACTCTCCTCACTTATACTGTTCACCTGGTAACATGTACCGTGTATATTAAACCATCAGGGGAACACACTCTCCTCAATTATACATTTCACTTGGTGACATGTCCCGTGTGTATCAAACAATCAGGGAAACACACTCTCCTCACTTATACTGTTGACCTGGTGACATGTCGCGTGTTTATTAAACCATCAGGGGAACTCACTCACCTCAATTATACATTTCACTTGGTGACATGTCCCGTGTGTATTAAACAATCAGGGGAACACACTCTCCTCACTTATACTGTTGACCTGGTGACATGTCCCGTGTGTATTAAACCATCAGGGGAACACACTCTCCTCAATTATACTGTTCACCTGGTAACATGTCCCGTGTACATTAAACCATCAGTGGAACACACTCTCCTCACTTATACTGTTCACCAGGTGACATGTCCCGTGTGTATTAAACAATCAGGGGAACACACTCTCCTCACTTATACTGTTGACCTGGTGACATGTCCCGTGCGTATTAAACCATCAGGGGAACACACTCTCCTCAATTATACTGTTCACCTGGTAACATGTCCCGTGTACATTAAACCATCAGGGGAACACACTCTCCTCACTTATACTGTTCACCAGGTAACATGTCCCGTGTATATTAAACAATCAGGCGAACACACTCTCCTCACTTATACTGTTCACTTGGTAACATGTCCCTTGTGTATTAAACAATCAGGCGAACACACTCTCCTCACTTATACTGTTCACTTGGTAACATGTCCCTTGTGTATTAAACAATCAGGGGAACACACTCTCCTTACTTATACTGTTCACCTGGTTACATGTCCCGTGTATATTAAATCATCTGGGGAAAGCACTCTCCTAACTTATACTGTTCACCTGGTAACATGTCCCGTGTATATTAAACCATCAGGGGAAAACACTCTCCTCACTTATACTGTTCACCTGGTAACATGTCCCGTGCGTGTTAAACCATCAGGGGAACACACTCTCCTCACTTATACTGTTCACCTGGTGACATGTCCCGTGCGTACTAAACAATCAGCGTAACAATCTCTCCTCACTTATACTTTTCACCTGGTAACATGTCCCGTGTATGCTAAACGATCAGGGGAACACACTCTCCTCATTTATACTGTTCAACTGGAAACATGTCCCATGTATATTAAACCATCAGGGGAAAGCACTCTCCTCACTTGTACTGTTCACCTGGGAACATGTCCCGTGTATATTAAATCATCAGGGGAACACACTCTCCTCACTTATACTGTTCACCTGGTAACAAGTCCCATGAATATTAAACAATCAGGGGAACACACTCTCCTCACTTAGACAGTTCACCTGGTAACATGTCCTGTGTCTATTAAACCTTCAGGGGAACACACTCTCCTCACTTATACTGTTCACCTGGTGACATGTCCCGGGTATATTAAACCATCAGCGGAACACACTCTCCTCACTTATAGTGTTCACCTGGTAACATGTCCCGTGCGTTTTAAACCATCAGGGGAACACACTCTCCTCACATATACTGTTCACCTGGTAACATGTCCTGTGAAAATTAAACCATCAGGGGAACACATTCTCCTCACTTATACTGTTCACCTGGTAACATGTCCCGTGTGTATTAAACAATCAGGGGATCACACTCTCCTCAATTATACTGTTCACCTGGTAACATGTCCCGGGTATATTAAACCATCAGCAGAACACACTCTCCTCACTTATAGTGTTCACCTGGTAACATGTCCCGTGCGTGTTAAACCATCAGGGGAACACACTCTCCTCACATATACTGTTCACCTGGTAACATGTCCTGTGAAAATTAAACCATCAGGGGAACACATTCTCCTCACTTATACTGTTCACCTGGTAACATGTCCTGTGTGTATTAAACCATCAGGGGAACGCACTCTCCTCACTTATACTGTTCACCTGGTAACATGTCCCGTGAATATTAAACCATCAGGGGAAAGCACTCTCCTCACTTATACTGTTCACCTGGTAACATGTCCCGTGTGCTTTAAACCATCAGGGGAACACACTCTCCTCACTTATACTGTTCACCTGGTGACATGTCCCGTCAGTATTAAACAATCAGGGGAACACACTCTCCTCAATTATACTGTTCACCTGGTAATATGTCCTGTGTGTATTAAACAATCAGGGGAATACACTCTCCTCACTTATACTGTTCACCTGGTAATATGTCCTGTGTGTATTAAACAATCAGGGGAATACACTCTCCTCACTTATACTGTTCACCTGGTAACATGTCCCGTGTATATTAAACCATCAGGGGAACACACTCTCCTCACTTATACGGTTCACCTGGTAACATGTCCCCTGTATATTAAACCATCAGGGGAACGCACTCTCCTCACTTATACTGCTCACCTGGTAACATGTCCCGTGTGTATTAAACCATCAGGGGAACACACTCTCCTCAATTATACTGTTCACCTGGTAACATGTCCCGTGTATATTAAACCATCAGGGGAACACACTCTCCTCAATTATACATTTCACTTGGTGACATGCCCCGTGTTTATTAAACCATCTGGGGAACACACTCTCGTCAATTATACATTTCACTTGGTGACATGCCCCGTGTTTATTAAACCATCAGGGGAACTCACTCACCTCAATTATACATTTCACTTGGTGACATGTCCCGTGTGTATTAAACAATCAGGGGAACACACTCTCCTCACTTATACTGTTGACCTGGTGACATGTCCCGTGTCTATTGAACAATCAGGGGAACACACTCTGCTCACTTTTACTGTTCACCTGGTAACATGTCCCCTGTATATTAAACCATCAGGGGAACACACTCTCCTCACTTATACTGTTCACCTGGTAACATGTACCGTGTATATTAAACCATCAGGGGAACACACTCTCCTCAATTATACATTTCACTTGGTGACATGTCCCGTGTGTATCAAACAATCAGGGGAACACACTCTCCTCACTTATACTGTTGACCTGGTGACATGTCCCGTGTTTATTAAACCATCAGGGGAACTCACTCACCTCAATTATACATTTCACTTGGTGACATGTCCCGTGTGTATTAAACAATCAGGGGAACACACTCTCCTCACTTATACTGTTGACCTGGTGACATGTCCCGTGTGTATTAAACCATCAGGGGAACACACTCTCCTCAATTATACTGTTCACCTGGTAACATGTCCCGTGTACATTAAACCATCAGTGGAACACACTCTCCTCACTTATACTGTTCACCAGGTGACATGTCCCGTGTATATTAAACAATCAGGCGAACACACTCTCCTCACTTATACTGTTCACTTGGTAACATGTCCCTTGTGTATTAAACAATCAGGGGAACACACTCTCCTCAATTATACTGTTCACCTGCTGACATGTCCCGGGTATATTAAACCATCAGCGGAACACACTCTCCTCACTTATACTGTTCACCTGGTAACATGTCCCGTGAGTATTAAACAATCAGGGGAACACACTCTCCTCACTTATACTGTTCACCCGGTAACATGTCCCGTGTGTGTTAAACCATCAGGGGAACACACTCTCCTCACTTATACTGTTCACCTGGCAACATTTCCCGTGAGTATTAAACAATCAGGGGAACTGACTCTCCTCTCTTATACTGTTCACCTGGTGACATGTCCCTTGTGTATTAAAGAATCAGGGGAACACACTCTCCTCACTTATACTGTTCGCCTGGTAACGTGTCCCGTGCATATTTAACAATCGGTAACATACTCTGCTCACTTATACGGTTCACCTGGTAACATGTCCCGTGTATATTAAACCATCAGGGCAACACATAATCCTCACTTATACTGTTCACCTGCTAACATGTCCCGTGTATATTAAACCATCAGGGGAATACAGTCTCCTCACTTATACTGTTCACCTGGTAACATGTCCCGTGTATCTTAAACCATCAGGGGAAAGCACTCTCCTCACTTATACTGTTCACCTGGTAACATGTCCCATGTATATTAAACCATCAGGGGAACTCACTCTCCTCACTTAGAATGTTCACCTGGGAACATGTCCCGTGTATATTAAACCATCAGGGGAACACACACTCCTCACTTATACGGTTCACCTGGTAACATGTCCCCTGTATATTAAACCATCAGGGGAACACACTCTCCTCACTTATACTGTTCACCTGGTAACATGTACCGTGTGTATTAAACAATCAGGGGAACACACTCTCCTCAATTATACATTTCACTTGGTGACATGTCCCGTGTGTATTGAACAATCAGGGGAACACACTCTGCTCACTTATACAGTTCACCTGGTAACATGTCCCCTGTATATTAAACCATCAGGGGAACACACTCTCCTCACTTATACTGTTCACCTGGTAACATGTCCCGTCAGTATTAAACAATCAGGGGAACTCACTCTCCTCACTTATACTGTTGACCTGGTGACATGTCCCGTGTGTATTGAACAATCAGGGGAACACACTCTCCTCACTTATACTGTTCATCTAGTAACATGTCCCGTCAGTATTAAACAATCAGGGGAACTCACTCTCCTCAATTATACTGTTCACCTGGTAACATTTCCCGTGCGTGTTGAACCATCTGGGGAACACACTCTCCTCACTGATACTGTTCACCTGGCAACATTTCCCGTGAGTATTAAACCATCAGCGGAACACACTCTCCTCACTTATACTGTTCACCTGGTAACATGTCCCGTGCGTGTTAAACCATCAGGGGAACACACTCTACTCACATATACTGTTCACCTGGTAACATGTCCCGTGTGTATTAAACAATCAGGGGAACACACTCTCCTCACTTATACTGTTCACCTGGTAACATGTCCTGTGTATATTAAACCATCAGGGGAACACAATCTCCTCACTTATACTGTTCACCTGGTTATATGTCCCGTGTATATTAAACCATCTGGGGAAAGCACTCTCTTCACTTAGTCTGTTCACCTGGTAACATGTCCCGTGTATATTAAACCATCAGGGGAAAACACTCTCCTCACTTATACTGTTCACCTGGTAACATGTCCCGTGCGTGTTAAACCATCAGGGGAACACACTCTCCTCACTTATACTGTTCACCTGGTGACATGTCCCGTGCGTACTAAACAATCAGGGTAACAATCTCTCCTCACTTATACTGTTCACCTGGTAACATGTCCCGTGTATGCTAAACGATCAGGGGAACGCACTCTCCTCATTTATACTTTTCACCTGGAAACATGTCCCGTGTATATTAAACCATCAGGGGAAAGCTCTCTCCTCACTTGTACTGTTCACCTGGGAACATGTCCCGTGTATATTAAACCATCAGGGGAACACACTCTCCTCACTTATACTTTTCACCTGGTAATATGTCCTGTGTATATTAAACCTTCAGGGGAACACACTCCCCTAAATTATACTGTTCACCTGGTGAAATGTCCCGTCAGTATTAAACAATCAGGGGAAAACACTCTCCTCACTTATACTGTTCACCTGGTAACATGTCCCGTGCGTGTTAAACCATCAGGGGAACACACTCTCCGCACCTATACTGTTCAGCTGGTAACATGTCCCGTGGGTATTAAACAATCAGGGGAACACACTCTCCTCACTTATACTGTTCACCTGGTAACATGTCGTGTGTACATTAAACCATCAGGGGAACACATTCTCCTCACTTATACTGTTCACCTGGTAACATGTCCTGTGTGTATTAAACCATCAGGGGAACACACTCTCCTCACTTATACTGTTCACCTGGTAACATGTCCCGTGTATATTAAACCATCTGGGGAAAGCACTCTCCTCACTTATACTGTTCACCTGGTAACATGTCCCGTGTATATTAAACCATCAGGGGAACACACTCTCCTCACTTATACTGATCACCTGGTGACATGTCCCGGTTATATTAAAAAATCGGGAGAACTCTTTCTCCTCACTTATACTGTTCACCTGGTATCATGTCCTGTGTGTATTAAACCAATAGGGGAACACACTCTCCTCAATTATACTGTTCACCTGGTAACATGTCCCGTGCGTGTTAAACAATCAGGGGAACACACTCTCCTCACTTATACTGTTCACCTGGTAACATGTCCCGTGCGTGTTAAACCATCAGGGGAACACACTCTCCTCACTTATACTGTTCACCTGGTGACATGTCCCGTGCGTACTAAACAATCAGGGTAACAATCTCTCCTCACTTATACTGTTCACCTGGTAACATGTCCCGTGTATGCTAAACGATCAGGGGAACGCACTCTCCTCATTTATACTGTTCACCTGGAAACATGTCCCGTGTATATTAAACCATCAGGGGAAAGCACTCTCCTCACTTGTACTGTTCACCTGGGAACATGTCCCGTGTATATTAAACCATCAGGGGAACACACTCTCCTCACTTATACTGTTCACCTGGTAACATGTCCTGTGTATATTAAACCTTCAGGGGAACACACTCCCCTAAATTATACTGTTCACCTAGTGACATGTCCCGTCAGTATTAAACAATCAGGGGAAAACACTCTCCTCACTTATACTGTTCACCTGGTAACATGTCCCGTGCGTGTTAAACCATCAGGGGAACACACTCTCCGCACCTAAACTGTTCAGCTGGTAACATGTCCCGTGGGTATTAAACAATCAGGGGAACACACTCTCCTCACTTATACTGTTCACCTGGTAACATGTCGTGTGTGCATTAAACCATCAGGGGAACACATTCTCCTCACTTATACTGTTCACCTGGTAACATGTCCTGTGTGTATTAAACCATCAGGGGAACACACTCTCCTCACTTATACTGTTCACCTGGTAACATGTCCCGTGTATATTAAACCATCTGGGGAAATCACTCTCCTCACTTATACTGTTCACCTGGTAACATGTCCCGCGTATATTAAACCATCAGGGGAACACACCCCCCTCACTTATACTGATCACCTGGTGACATGTCCCGGGTATATTAAAAAATCGGGAGAACTCTTTCTCCTCACTTATACTGTTCACCTGGTATCATGTCCTGTGTATATTAAACCAATAGGGGAACACACTCTCCTCAATTATACTGTTCACCTGGTAACATGTCCAGTGCGTGTTAAACAATCAGGGGAACACACTCTCCTCAATTATACTGTTCACCTGGTAACATGTCCCGTGCGTGTTAAACCATCAGGGGAACACACTCTCCTCACTTATACTGCTCACCTGGTGACATGTCCCGTGCATATTAAACAATCAGGGGAACACACACTCCTCACTTATACTGTTCACCTGGTAACATGTCCCGTGTATGCTAAACGATCAGGGGAACACACTCTCCTCATTTATACTGTTCAACTGGAAAGATGTCCCGTGTATATTAAACCATCAGCGGAAAGCACTCTCCTCACTTGCACTGTTCACCTGGGAACATGTCCCGTGTATATTAAATCATCAGGCGAACACACTCTCCTCACTTATGCTGTTCACCTGGTAACAAGTCCCATGTATATTAAACAATCAGGGGAACACACTCTCCTCACTTAGACAGTTCACCTGGTAACATGTCCTGTGTATATTAAACCTTCAGGGGAACACACTCTCCTCACTTATACTGTTCACCTGGTAATATGTCCCCTGTATATTAAACAATCAGGGGAACACACTCTCCTCACTTATACTGTTCAAATGGTGACATGACCCGTGTGTATTAAACAATCAGGGGATCACACTCTCCTCAATTATACTGTTCACCTGGTAACATGTCCCGGGTATATTAAACCATCAGCGGAACACACTCTCCTCACTTATAGTGTTCACCTGGTAACATGACCCGTGCGTGTTAAACCATCAGGGGAACACACTCTCCTCACATATACTGTTCACCGGGTAACATGTCCCGTGAGTATTAAACAATCAGGGGAACACACTCTCCTCACTTATACTGTTCACCTGGTAACATGTCCTGTGAAAATTAAACCATCAGGGGAACACATTCTACTCACTTATACTGTTCACCTGGTAACATGTCCTGTGTGTATTAAACCATCAGGGGAACGCACTCTCCTCACTTATACTGTTCACCTGGTAACATGTCCCGTGAATATTAAACCATCAGGGGAAAGCACTCTCCTCACTTATACTGTTCACCTGGTAACATGTCCCGTGTGCTTTAAACCATCAGGGGAACACACTCTCCTAACTTCTACTGTTCACCTGGTGACATGTCCCGTCAGTATTAAACAATCAGGGGAACACACTCTCCTCAATTATACTGTTCACCTGGTGCCATGTCCCGGGTATATTAAACAATTAGGGGAAAACACTCTCCTCACTTATACTGTTCACCTGGTAACATGTCCCGTGCGTGTTAAACCATCAGGGGAACACACTCTCCTCAGTTATACTGTTCAGCTGGTAACATGTCCCGAGAGTATTAAACAATCAGGGGCACACACTCCCCTCACTTATACTGTTCACCTGGTAATATGTCCCGTTTGCATTAAACAATCAGGGGAACACACTCTCCTCACTTATACTGTTCACCTGATAACATGTCCCGTGTGTATTGAACCATAAGGGGAACACACTCTCCTCACTTATACTGTTCACCTGGTAATATGCCCTGAGTATATTAAACCATCAGGGGAACACAGTCTCCTCACTTATACTGTTCACCTGGGAACATGTACCGTGTATATTAAACTATCAGGGGAACACACTCTCCTCACTTATACTGTTCACCTGGTAATATGTCCCCTGTATATTAAACCATCAGGGGAACACACTCCCCTCACTTATATTGTTCACCTGGTAATATGTCCTGTGTGTATTAAACAATCAGGGGAACACACTCTCCTCACTTATACTGTTCACCTGCTAACATGTCCCGTTTGCATTAAACAATCAGGGGAACACACTCTCCTCACTTATACTGTTCACCTGGTAATATGCCCTGTGTATATTAAACCATCAGGGGAACACAGTCTCCTCAATTATACTGTTCACCTGGGAACATGTACCGTGTATATTAAACTATCAGGGGAACAAACTCTCCTTACTTCTACTCTTCACCTGGTGACACATCCCGTCAGTATTAAACAATCATTGCATCACACTCTCCTCACTTATACTGTTCACCTGGTAACATGTCCCGTGTGTATTAAAGCATCAGGGGAACACACTCTCCTCACTTATACTGTTCACCTGGTAACATGTCCCGTGAGTATTAAACAATCAGGGGAACACACTCTCCTCACTTATACTGTTCACCTGGTAACATGTCCCGTGTATATTAAACCATCAGGGGAACACATTCTCCTCACTTATACTGTTCACCTGCTAACATGTCCCGTTTATATTAAACCATCAGGGGAATACAGTCTCCTCACTTGTACTGTTTACCTGGTAACATGTCCCGTGTATATTAATCCATCAGGGGAACACACTCTCCTCACTTATACTGTTCACCTGGTAACATGTCCCGTGTATATTAAACCATCAGGGGAACACACTCACCTCACTTACACTGTTCACCTGGTAACATGTCCCGTGTGTATTAAACCATCAGGGGAACACACTCTCCTCACTTATACTGTTCGCCTGGTAACGTGTCCCGTGTATATTTAACAATTAGGGGAACACACTCTGCTCACTTATACTGTTCACCTGGCAACATGACCCGTGTATATTAAACCATCAGGGGAACACATAATCCTCACTTTTACTGTTCACCTGCTAACATGTCCCGTGTATATTAAACCATCAGGGGAATACAGTCTCCTCACTTATACTGTTCACCTGGTAACATGTCCCGTGTATATTAAACCATCAGCGAAACACACTCTCCTCACTTATACTGTTCACCTTGTAACATGTCCCGTGTATATTAAACCATCAGGGGAAAGCACTCTCCTCACTTATACTGATCACCTGGTGACATGTCCCGGGTATATTAAAAAATCAGGGGAACTCACTCTCCTCACTTATACTGTTCACCTGGTATCATGTCATGTGTATATTAAACCAACAGGGGAACACACTCTCCTCACTTATACTGTTCACCTGGTAACATGTCCCGTGCGTGTTAAACAATCAGGGAAACACACTCCCCTCACTTATACTGTTCACCTGGTAACATGTCCCGTGCGTGTTAATCCATCAGGGGAACACACTCTCCTCACTTATACTGTTCACCTGGTGACATGTCCCGTGTGTACTAAACAATCAGGGTAACAATCTCTCCTCACTTATACTGTTCACCTGGCAACATGTCACGTGTATACTAAACGATCAGGGGAACACACTCTCCTCTCTTATACTGTTCACCTGGGAACATGTCCCGTGTATATTAAAACATCAGGGGAACACACTCACCTCACTTAAACTGTTCACCTGGTAACAAGTCCGATCTATATTAAACCATCATGGGAACACACTCTCCTCACTTATACTGTTCACCTGGTAACATGTCCCGTGTATATTAAACCATCAGGGGAACACATTCTCCTCACTTATACTGTTCACCTGGTAACATGTCCCGTGTATATAAAACAATCAGGGGAACACACTCTCTTCACTTATGCCGTTCACCTGGTAACATGTCCCGCGTATATTAAACCATCAGGGGAACACACTCTCCTCACTTCTACTCTTCACCTGGTGACACATCCCGTCAGTATTAAACAATCATTGGATCACACTCTCCTCACTTATACTGTTCACCTGGTAACATGTCCCGGGTGTATTAAAGCATCAGGGGAACACAGTCTCCTCACTTATACTGTTCACCTGGTAACATGTCCCGTGAGTATTAAACAATCAGGGGAACACACTCTGCTCACTTATACTGTTCACCTGGTAACATGTCCCGTGTATATTAAACCATCAGGGGAACACATTCTCCTCACTTATACTGTTCACCTGCTAACATGTCCCGTGTATATTAAACCATCAGGGGAATACAGTCTCCTCACTTATACTGTTCACCTGGTAACATGTCCCGTGTATATTAAACCATCAGGGGAACACACTCTCCTCACTTATACAGTTCACCTGATAACATGTCCCGTGTGTATTAAACCATAAGGGGAACACACTCTCCTCACTTATACTGTTCACCTGGTGATATGCCCTGTGTATATTAAACCATCAGGGGAACACACTCTCCTCACTTATACTGTTCACCTGGGAACATGTACCGTGTATATTAAACTATCAGGGGAACACACTCTCCTCACTTATACTGTTCACCTGGTAATATGTCCCCTGTATATTAAACCATCAGGGGAACACACTCTCTTCACTTATACTGTTCACCTGGTTACATGTCCCGTGTATATTAAACCATCAGGGGAACACACTCTCCGCACTTCTACTCTTCACCTGGTGACACATCCCGTCAGTAATAAACAATCATTGGATCACACTCTCCTCACTTATACTGTTCACCTGGTAACATTTCCCGCGAGTATTAAACAATCAGGGGAACACACTCTCCTCACTTATACTGTTCACCTGGTAACATGTCCCGTGTATATTAAACCATCAGGGGGACACATTCTCCTCACTTATACAGTTCACCTGCTAACATGTCCCGTGTATATTAAACCATCAGGGGAACACACTCACCTCACTTACACTGTTCACCTGGTAACATGTCCCGTGTGTATTAAACCATCAGGGGAACACACTCTCCTCACTTATACTGTTCGCCTGGTAACGTGTCCCGTGTATATTTAACAATTAGGGGAACACACTCTGCTCACTTATACTGTTCACCTGGCAACATGACCCGTGTATATTAAACCATCAGGGGAACACATAATCCTCACTTTTACTGTTCACCTGCTAACATGTCCCGTGTATATTAAACCATCAGGGGAATACAGTCTCCTCACTTATACTGTTCACCTGGTAACATGTCCCGTGTATATTAAACCATCAGCGAAACACACTCTCCTCACTTATACTGTTCACCTTGTAACATGTCCCGTGTATATTAAACCATCAGGGGAAAGCACTCTCCTCACTTATACTGATCACCTGGTGACATGTCCCGGGTATATTAAAAAATCAGGGGAACTCACTCTCCTCACTTATACTGTTCACCTGGTATCATGTCATGTGTATATTAAACCAACAGGGGAACACACTCTCCTCACTTATACTGTTCACCTGGTAACATGTCCCGTGCGTGTTAAACAATCAGGGAAACACACTCCCCTCACTTATACTGTTCACCTGGTAACATGTCCCGTGCGTGTTAATCCATCAGGGGAACACACTCTCCTCACTTATACTGTTCACCTGGTGACATGTCCCGTGTGTACTAAACAATCAGGGTAACAATCTCTCCTCACTTATACTGTTCACCTGGCAACATGTCACGTGTATACTAAACGATCAGGGGAACACACTCTCCTCTCTTATACTGTTCACCTGGGAACATGTCCCGTGTATATTAAAACATCAGGGGAACACACTCACCTCACTTAAACTGTTCACCTGGTAACAAGTCCGATCTATATTAAACCATCATGGGAACACACTCTCCTCACTTATACTGTTCACCTGGTAACATGTCCCGTGTATATTAAACCATCAGGGGAACACATTCTCCTCACTTATACTGTTCACCTGGTAACATGTCCCGTGTATATAAAACAATCAGGGGAACACACTCTCTTCACTTATGCCGTTCACCTGGTAACATGTCCCGCGTATATTAAACCATCAGGGGAACACACTCTCCTCACTTCTACTCTTCACCTGGTGACACATCCCGTCAGTATTAAACAATCATTGGATCACACTCTCCTCACTTATACTGTTCACCTGGTAACATGTCCCGGGTGTATTAAAGCATCAGGGGAACACAGTCTCCTCACTTATACTGTTCACCTGGTAACATGTCCCGTGAGTATTAAACAATCAGGGGAACACACTCTGCTCACTTATACTGTTCACCTGGTAACATGTCCCGTGTATATTAAACCATCAGGGGAACACATTCTCCTCACTTATACTGTTCACCTGCTAACATGTCCCGTGTATATTAAACCATCAGGGGAATACAGTCTCCTCACTTATACTGTTCACCTGGTAACATGTCCCGTGTATATTAAACCATCAGGGGAACACACTCTCCTCACTTATACAGTTCACCTGATAACATGTCCCGTGTGTATTAAACCATAAGGGGAACACACTCTCCTCACTTATACTGTTCACCTGGTGATATGCCCTGTGTATATTAAACCATCAGGGGAACACACTCTCCTCACTTATACTGTTCACCTGGGAACATGTACCGTGTATATTAAACTATCAGGGGAACACACTCTCCTCACTTATACTGTTCACCTGGTAATATGTCCCCTGTATATTAAACCATCAGGGGAACACACTCTCTTCACTTATACTGTTCACCTGGTTACATGTCCCGTGTATATTAAACCATCAGGGGAACACACTCTCCGCACTTCTACTCTTCACCTGGTGACACATCCCGTCAGTAATAAACAATCATTGGATCACACTCTCCTCACTTATACTGTTCACCTGGTAACATTTCCCGCGAGTATTAAACAATCAGGGGAACACACTCTCCTCACTTATACTGTTCACCTGGTAACATGTCCCGTGTATATTAAACCATCAGGGGGACACATTCTCCTCACTTATACAGTTCACCTGCTAACATGTCCCGTGTATATTAAACCATCAGGGGAATACAGTCTCCTCACTTATACTGTTCATCTGGTAACATGTCCCGTGTATATTAAACCATCAGGGGAACACACTCTCCTCAATTATACTGTTCACCTGGTAACATGTCCCGTGTATATTAAACCATCAGGGGAACACACTCTCCTCACTTATACTGTTCACCTGGTAACATGTCCCGTGTGTATTAAACCATCAGGGGAACACACTCTCCTCACTTATACTGTTCGCCTGGTAACGTGTCCCGTGTATATTTAACAATCAGGGGAACACACTCTGCTCACTTATACTGTTCACCTGGCAACATGTCCCGTGTATATTAAACCATCAGGGGAAAGCACTCTCCTCACTTATACTGTTCACCTGGTAACATGTCCCGTGCATATTAAACCATCAGGGGAATACACTCTCCTCACTTATACTGATCACCTGGTGACATGTCCCGGGTATATTAAAAAATCAGGGGAACACACTCTCCTCACTTATACTGTTCACCTGGTATCATGTCCTGTGTATATTAAACCAACAGGGGAACACACTCTCCTCACTTATACTGTTCACCTGGTAACATGTCCCGTGCGTGTTAAAAAATCAGGGGAACACACTCCCCTCACTTATACTGTTCACCTGGTAACATGTCCCGTGCGTGTTAACCATCAGGGAAACACACTCTCCTCACTCATACTGTTCACCTGGTGACATGTCCCGTGCGTACTAAACAATCAGGGTAACAATCTCTCCTCACTTATACTGTTCACCTGGCAACATGTCACGTGTATACTAAACGATCAGGGGAACACACTCTCCTCACTTATACTGTTCACCTGGGAACATGTCCCGTGTATATTAAACCATCAGGGGAACACACTCTCCTCACTTAAACTGTTCACCTGGTAACAAGTCCCATGTATATTAAACCATCATGGGAACATACTCTCCTCACTTAAACTGTTCACCTGGTAACAAGTCCCATGTATATTAAACCATCAGGGGAACACATTCTCCTCACTTATACTGTTCACCTGGTAACATGTCCCGTGTGTATTAAACAATCAGGGGAACACACTCTCCTCACTTATACAGTTCACCTGGTAACATGTCCCATGTATATTAAACCATCAGGGGAACACACTCTCCTCACTTATACTGTTCACCTGGTAACATGTCCCGCGTACATAAAACCATCAGGGGAACACACTCTCCTCACTTATACTGTTCACCTGGTAAATGTCCCGTGTGTATTAAACCATCAGGTGAACACACTCTCCCAACTTATACAGTTCGCCTGGTAACGTGTCCCGTGTATATTTAACAATCAGGGGAATACACTCTGCTCACTTATACTGTTCACCTGGCAACATGTCCCGTGTATATTAAACCATCAGGGGAACACATAATACTCACTTATCCTGTTCACCTGCTAACATGTCCCGTGTACATTAAACCATCAGGGGAACACACTCTCCTCACTTCTACTCTTCACCTGGTGACACATCCCGTCAGTATTAAACAATCATTGGATCACACTCTCCTCACTTATACTGTTCACCTGGTAACATGTCCCGGGTGTATTAAAGCATCAGGGGAACACAGTCTCCTCACTTATACTGTTCACCTGGTAACATGTCCCGTGAGTATTAAACAATCAGGGGAACACACTCTGCTCACTTATACTGTTCACCTGGTAACATGTCCCGTGTATATTAAACCATCAGGGGAACACATTCTCCTCACTTATACTGTTCACCTGCTAACATGTCCCGTGTATAATAAACCATCAGGGGAATACAGTCTCCTCACTTATACTGTTCACCTGGTAACATGTCCCGTGTATATTAAACCATCAGGGGAACACACTCTCCTCACTTATACTGTTCACCTGATAACATGTCCCGTGTGTATTAAACCATAAGGGGAACACACTCTCCTCACTTATACTGTTCACCTGGTGATATGCCCTGTGTATATTAAACCATCAGGGGAACACACTCTCCTCACTTATACTGTTCACCTGGGAACATGTACCGTGTATATTAAACTATCAGGGGAACACACTCTCCTCACTTATACTGTTCACCTGGTAATATGTCCCCTGTATATTAAACCATCAGGGGAACACACTCTCTTCACTTATACTGTTCAACTGGTTACATGTCCCGTGTATATTAAACCATCAGGGGAACACACTCTCCGCACTTCTACTCTTCACCTGGTGACACATCCCGTCAGTAATAAACAATCATTGGATCACACTCTCCTCACTTATACTGTTCACCTGGTAACATTTCCCGCGAGTATTAAACAATCAGGGGAACACACTCTCCTCACTTATACTGTTCACCTGGTAACATGTCCCGTGTATATTAAACCATCAGGGGAAGACATTCTCCTCACTTATACAGTTCACCTGCTAACATGTCCCGTGTATATTAAACCATCAGGGGAATACAGTCTCCTCACTTATACTGTTCACCTGGTAACATGTCCCGTGTATATTAAACCATCAGGGGAACACACTCTCCTCACTTATACTGCTCACCTGGTAACATGTCCCGTGTATATTAAACAATCAGGGGAACACACTCTCCTCACTTATACTGTTCACCTGGTAACATGTCCCGTGTGTATTAAACCATCAGGGGAACACACTCTCCTCACTTATACTGTTCGCCTGGTAACGTGTCCCGTGTATATTTAACAATCAGGGGAACACACTCTGCTCACTTATACTGTTCACCTGGCAACATGTCCCGTGTATATTAAACCATCAGGGGAAAGCACTCTCCTCACTTATACTGTTCACCTGGTAACATGTCCCGTGTATATTAAACCATCAGGGGAACACACTCACCTCACTTAAACTGTTGACCTGGTAACAAGTCCGATGTATATTAAACCATCTTGGGAACACACTCTCCTCACTTAAACTGTTCACCTGGTAACAAGTCCCATGTATATTAAACCATCAGGGGAACACATTCTCCTCACTTATACTGTTCACCTGGTAACATGTCCCGTGTATATTACACCTTCAGGGGAAAAAAGTCTCCTCACTTATACTGTTCACCTGGTAACATGTCCCGTGCATATTAAACCATCAGGGGAATACACTCTCCTCACTTATACTGATCACCTGGTGACATGTCCCGGGTATATTAAAAAATCAGGGGAACACACTCTCCTCACTTATACTGTTCACCTGGTATCATGTCCTGTGTATATTAAACCAACAGGGGAACACACTCTCCTCACTTATACTGTTCACCTGGTAACATGTCCCGTGCGTGTTAAAAAATCAGGGGAACACACTCCCCTCACTTATACTGTTCACCTGGTAACATGTCCCGTGCGTGTTAACCATCAGGGAAACACACTCTCCTCACTCATACTGTTCACCTGGTGACATGTCCCGTGCGTACTAAACAATCAGGGTAACAATCTCTCCTCACTTATACTGTTCACCTGGCAACATGTCACGTGTATACTAAACGATCAGGGGAACACACTCTCCTCACTTATACTGTTCACCTGGGAACATGTCCCGTGTATATTAAACCATCAGGGGAACACACTCTCCTCACTTAAACTGTTCACCTGGTAACAAGTCCCATGTATATTAAACCATCATGGGAACATACTCTCCTCACTTAAACTGTTCACCTGGTAACAAGTCCCATGTATATTAAACCATCAGGGGAACACATTCTCCTCACTTATACTGTTCACCTGGTAACATGTCCCGTGTGTATTAAACAATCAGGGGAACACACTCTCCTCACTTATACAGTTCACCTGGTAACATGTCCCATGTATATTAAACCATCAGGGGAACACACTCTCCTCACTTATACTGTTCACCTGGTAACATGTCCCGCGTATATAAAACCATCAGGGGAACACACTCTCCTCACTTATACTGTTCACCTGGTAAATGTCCCGTGTGTATTAAACCATCAGGTGAACACACTCTCCTCACTTTTCCTGTTCACCTGGTCACATGTCCCGTGTATATTAAACCATCAGGGGAATACACTCTCCTCACTTATACTGTTCACCTGGCAACATGTCCCGTGTATATTAACCCATCAGGGGAAAACATAATACTCACTTATCCTGTTCACCTGCTAACATGTCCCGTGTATATTAAACCATCAGGGGAATAAAGTCTCCTCACTAATACTGTTCACCTGGTAACATGTCCCGCGTATATTAAACCATCAGGGGAACACACTCTCCTCACTTCTACTCTTCACCTGGTGACACATCCCGTCAGTATTAAACAATCATTGGATCACACTCTCCTCACTTATACTGTTCACCTGGTAACATGTCCCGGGTGTATTAAAGCATCAGGGGAACACAGTCTCCTCACTTATACTGTTCACCTGGTAACATGTCCCGTGAGTATTAAACAATCAGGGGAACACACTCTGCTCACTTATACTGTTCACCTGGTAACATGTCCCGTGTATATTAAACCATCAGGGGAACACATGCTCCTCACTTATACTGTTCACCTGCTAACATGTCCCGTGTATATTAAACCATCAGGGGAATACAGTCTCCTCACTTATACTGTTCACCTGGTAACATGTCCCGTGTATATTAAACCATCAGGGGAACACACTCTCCTCACTTATACTGTTCACCTGATAACATGTCCCGTGTGTATTAAACCATAAGGGGAACACACTCTCCTCACTTATACTGTTCACCTGGTGATATGCCCTGTGTATATTAAACCATCAGGGGAACACACTCTCCTCACTTATACTGTTCACCTGGGAACATGTACCGTGTATATTAAACTATCAGGGGAACACACTCTCCTCACTTATACAGTTCACCTGGTAATATGTCCCCTGTATATTAAACCATCAGGGGAACACACTCTCTTCACTTATACTGTTCAACTGGTTACATGTCCCGTGTATATTAAACCATCAGGGGAACACAATCTCCGCACTTCTACTCTTCACCTGGTGACACATCCCGTCAGTAATAAACAATCATTGGATCACACTCTCCTCACTTATACTGTTCACCTGGTAACATTTCCCGCGAGTATTAAACAATCAGGGGAACACACTCTCCTCACTTATACTGTTCACCTGGTAACATGTCCCGTGTATATTAAACCATCAGGGGAAGACATTCTCCTCACTTATACAGTTCACCTGCTAACATGTCCCGTGTATATTAAACCATCAGGGGAATACAGTCTCCTCACTTATACTGTTCACCTGGTAACATGTCCCGTGTATATTAAACCATCAGGGGAACACACTCTCCTCACTTATACTGTTCACCTGGTAACATGTCCCGTGTATATTAAACAATCAGGGGAACACACTCTCCTCACTTATACTGTTCACCTGGTAACATGTCCCGTGTGTATTAAACCATCAGGGGAACACACTCTCCTCACTTATACTGTTCGCCTGGTAACGTGTCCCGTGTATATTTAACAATCAGGGGAACACACTCTGCTCACTTATACTGTTCACCTAGCAACATGTCCCGTGTATATTAAACCATCAGGGGAAAGCACTCTCCTCACTTATACTGTTCACCTGGTAACATGTCCCGTGCATATTAAACCATCAGGGGAATACACTCTCCTCACTTATACTGATCACCTGGTGACATGTCCCGGGTATATTAAAAAATCAGGGGAACACACTCTCCTCACTTATACTGTTCACCTGGTATCATGTCCTGTGTATATTAAACCAACAGGGGAACACACTCTCCTCACTTATACTGTTCACCTGGTAACATGTCCCGTGCGTGTTAAACAATCAGGGGAACACACTCCCCTCACTTATACTGTTCACCTGGTAACATGTCCCGTGCGTTTTAACCATCAGGGAAACACACTCTCCTCACTCATACTGTTCACCTGGTGACATGTCCCGTGCGTACTAAACAATCAGGGTAACAATCTCTCCTCACTTATACTGTTCACCTGGCAACATGTCACGTGTACACTAAACGATCAGGGGAACACACTCTCCTCACTTATACTGTTCACCTGGGAACATGTCCCGTGTATATTAAACCATCAGGGGAACACACTCTCCTCACTTAAACTGTTCACCTGGTAACAAGTCCCATGTATATTAAACCATCATGGGAACATACTCTCCTCACTTAAACTGTTCACCTGGTAACAAGTCCCATGTATATTAAACCATCAGGGGAACACATTCTCCTCACTTATACTGTTCACCTGTTAACATGTCCCGTGTGTATTAAACAATCAGGGGAACACACTCTCCTCACTTATACAGTTCACCTGGTAACATGTCCCATGTATATTAAACCATCAGGAGAACACACTCTCCTCACTTATACTGTTCACCTGGTAACATGTCCCGCGTATATAAAACCATCAGGGGAACACACTCTCCTCACTTATACTGTTCACCTGGTAAATGTCCCGTGTGTATTAAACCATCAGGTGAACACACTCTCCTCACTTATACTGTTCGCCTGGTAACGTGTCCCGTGTATATTTAACAATCAGGGGAATACACTCTGCTCACTTATACTGTTCACCTGGCAACATGTCCCGTGTATATTAAACCATCAGGGGAACACATAATACTCACTTATCCTGTTCACCTGCTAACATGTCCCGTGTATATTAAACCATCAGGGGAATAAAGTCTCCTCACTAATACTGTTCACCTGGTAACATGTCCCGTGCATATTAAACCATCAGGGTAATACACTCTCCTCACTTATGCTGTTCACCTGGTGACATGTCCCGGGTATATTAATAAATCAGGGGAACTCACTCTCCTCACTTATACTGTTCACCTGGTATCATGTCCTGTGTATATTAAACCAACAGGGGAACACACTGTCCTCACTTATACTGTTCACCTGGTAACATGTCCCGTGCGTGTTAAACCATCAGGGGAAAACACTCTCCTCACTTATACTGTTCACCTGGTAACATGTCCCGTGCGTGTTAAACCATCAGGGGAAAACACTCTCCTCACTTATACTGTTCACCTGGTAACATGTCCCGTGCGTGTTAAACCATCAGGGGAAAACACTCTCCTCACTTATACTGTTCACCTGGTGACATGTCCCGTGCGTACTAAACAATCAGGGTTACAATGTCTCCTCACTTATACTGTTCACCTGGCAACATGTCACGTGTATACTAAACGATCAGCGGAACACACTCTCCTCACTTATACTGTTCACCTGGGAAGATGTCCCGTGTATATTAAACCATCAGGGGAACACACTCTCCTCACTTAAACTGTTCACCTGGTAACAAGTCCCATGTATATTAAACCATCAGGGGAACACACTCTCCTCACTTAAACTGTTCACCTGGTAACAAGTCCCATGTATATTAAACCATCAGGGGAACACACTCTCCTCACTTATACTGTTCACCTGGTAACATGTCCCGTGTACATAAAACAATCAGGGGAACACACTCTCTTCACTTATGCTGTTCACCTTGTAACATGTCCCGCGTATATTAAAACATCAGGGGAACACACTCTCCTCACTTATACTCTTCACCTGGTGACACATCCCGTCAGTATTAAACAATCATTGCATCACACTCTCCTCACTTATACAGTTCACCTGGTAACATGTCCCGGGTGTATTAAAGCATCAGGGGAACACAGTCTCCTCACTTATACTGTTCACCAGGTAACATGTCCCGTGAGTATTAAACAATCAGGGGAACACACTCTCCTCACTTATAATGTTCACATGGTGACATGTCCCGTGTATATTAAACCATCAGGGGAACACACTCTCCTCACTTATACTGTTCACCTGCTAACATGTCCCGTGTATATTAAACCATCAGGGGAATACAGTCTCCTCACTTATACTGTTCACCTGGTAACATGTCCCGTGTATTTTAAACCATCAGGGGAACACACTCTCCTCACTTATACTGTTCACCTGATAACATGTCCCGTGTGTATTAAACCATAAGGGGAACACACTCTCCTCACTTATACTGTTCACCTGGTGATATGCCCTGTGTATATTAAACCATCAGGGGAACACACTCTCCTCACTTATACTGTTCACCTGGGAACATGTACCGTGTATATTAAACTATCAGGGGAACACACTCTCCTCACTTATACTGTTCACCTGGTAATATGTCCCCTGTATATTAAACCATCAGGGGAACACACTCTCTTCACTTATACTGTTCAACTGGTTACATGTCCCGTGTATATTAAACCATCAGGGGAACACAATCTCCGCACTTCTACTCTTCACCTGGTGACACATCCCGTCAGTAATAAACAATCATTGGATCACACTCTCCTCACTTATACTGTTCACCTGGTAACATTTCCCGCGAGTATTAAACAATCAGGGGAACACACTCTCCTCACTTATACTGTTCACCTGGTAACATGTCCCGTGTATATTAAACCATCAGGGGAAGACATTCTCCTCACTTATACAGTTCACCTGCTAACATGTCCCGTGTATATTAAACCATCAGGGGAATACAGTCTCCTCACTTATACTGTTCACCTGGTAACATGTCCCGTGTATATTAAACCATCAGGGGAACACACTCTCCTCACTTATACTGTTCACCTGGTAACATGTCCCGTGTATATTAAACAATCAGGGGAACACACTCTCCTCACTTATACTGTTCACCTGGTAACATGTCCCGTGTGTATTAAACCATCAGGGGAACACACTCTCCTCACTTATACTGTTCGCCTGGTAACGTGTCCCGTGTATATTTAACAATCAGGGGAACACACTCTGCTCACTTATACTGTTCACCTGGCAACATGTCCCGTGTATATTAAACCATCAGGGGAAAGCACTCTCCTCACTTATACTGTTCACCTGGTAACATGTCCCGTGCATATTAAACCATCAGGGGAATACACTCTCCTCACTTATACTGATCACCTGGTGACATGTCCCGGGTATATTAAAAAATCAGGGGAACACACTCTCCTCACTTATACTGTTCACCTGGTATCATGTCCTGTGTATATTAAACCAACAGGGGAACACACTCTCCTCACTTATACTGTTCACCTGGTAACATGTCCCGTGCGTGTTAAACAATCAGGGGAACACACTCCCCTCACTTATACTGTTCACCTGGTAACATGTCCCGTGCGTTTTAACCATCAGGGAAACACACTCTCCTCACTCATACTGTTCACCTGGTGACATGTCCCGTGCGTACTAAACAATCAGGGTAACAATCTCTCCTCACTTATACTGTTCACCTGGCAACATGTCACGTGTACACTAAACGATCAGGGGAACACACTCTCCTCACTTATACTGTTCACCTGGGAACATGTCCCGTGTATATTAAACCATCAGGGGAACACACTCTCCTCACTTAAACTGTTCACCTGGTAACAAGTCCCATGTATATTAAACCATCATGGGAACATACTCTCCTCACTTAAACTGTTCACCTGGTAACAAGTCCCATGTATATTAAACCATCAGGGGAACACATTCTCCTCACTTATACTGTTCACCTGTTAACATGTCCCGTGTGTATTAAACAATCAGGGGAACACACTCTCCTCACTTATACAGTTCACCTGGTAACATGTCCCATGTATATTAAACCATCAGGGGAACACACTCTCCTCACTTATACTGTTCACCTGGTAACATGTCCCGCGTATATAAAACCATCAGGGGAACACACTCTCCTCACTTATACTGTTCACCTGGTAAATGTCCCGTGTGTATTAAACCATCAGGTGAACACACTCTCCTCACTTATACTGTTCGCCTGGTAACGTGTCCCGTGTATATTTAACAATCAGGGGAATACACTCTGCTCACTTATACTGTTCACCTGGCAACATGTCCCGTGTATATTAAACCATCAGGGGAACACATAATACTCACTTATCCTGTTCACCTGCTAACATGTCCCGTGTATATTAAACCATCAGGGGAATAAAGTCTCCTCACTAATACTGTTCACCTGGTAACATGTCCCGTGCATATTAAACCATCAGGGTAATACACTCTCCTCACTTATACTGTTCACCTGGTGACATGTCCCGGGTATATTAATAAATCAGGGGAACTCACTCTCCTCACTTATACTGTTCACCTGGTATCATGTCCTGTGTATATTAAACCAACAGGGGAACACACTGTCCTCACTTATACTGTTCACCTGGTAACATGTCCCGTGCGTGTTAAACCATCAGGGGAAAACACTCTCCTCACTTATACTGTTCACCTGGTAACATGTCCCGTGCGTGTTAAACCATCAGGGGAAAACACTCTCCTCACTTATACTGTTCACCTGGTAACATGTCCCGTGCGTGTTAAACCATCAGGGGAAAACACTCTCCTCACTTATACTGTTCACCTGGTGACATGTCCCGTGCGTACTAAACAATCAGGGTAACAATGTCTCCTCACTTATACTGTTCACCTGGCAACATGTCACGTGTATACTAAACGATCAGGGGAACACACTCTCCTCACTTATACTGTTCACCTGGGAAGATGTCCCGTGTATATTAAACCATCAGGGGAACACACTCTCCTCACTTAAACTGTTCACCTGTTAACAAGTCCCATGTATATTAAACCATCAGGGGAACACACTCTCCTCACTTAAACTGTTCACCTGGTAACAAGTCCCATGTATATTAAACCATCAGGGGAACACACTCTCCTCACTTATACTGTTCACCTGGTAACATGTCCCGTGTACATAAAACAATCAGGGGAACACACTCTCTTCACTTATGCTGTTCACCTGGTAACATGTCCCGCGTATATTAAAACATCAGGGGAACACACTCTCCTCACTTATACTCTTCACCTGGTGACACATCCCGTCAGTATTAAACAATCATTGGATCACACTCTCCTCACTGATACAGTTCACCTGGTAACATGTCCCGGGTGTATTAAAGCATCAGGGGAACACAGTCTCCTCACTTATACTGTTCACCAGGTAACATGTCCCGTGAGTATTAAACAATCAGGGGAACACACTCTCCTCACTTATACTGTTCACCTGGTAACATGTCCTGTGTATATTAAACCATCAGGGGAACACATTCTCCTCACTTATACTGTTCACCTGCTAACATGTCCCGTGTATATTAAACCATCAGGGGAATACAGTCTCCTCACTTATACTGTTCACCTGGTAACATGTCCCGTGTATATTAAACCATCAGGGGAACACACTCTCCTCACTTATACTGTTCACCTGGTAACACGTCCCGTGTGTATTAAACCATCAGGGGAACACACTCTCCTCACTTATACTGTTCGCCTGGTAACGTGTCCCGTGTTTATTTAACAATCAGGGGAACACACTCTGCTCACTTAAAATGTTCACCTGGTAACATGTACCGTGTATATTAAACCATCAGGGGAACACATTCTACTCACTTATACTGTTCGCCTGGTAACGTGTCCCGTGTATATTTAACAATCAGGGGAACACACTCTGCTCACTTATACTGTTCACCTGGTAACATGTCCCATGTATATTAAACCATCAGGGGAATACAGTCTCCTCACTTAACCTGTTCACCTGGTAACATGACCCGTGTATATTAAACCATCAGCGGAACACACTCTCCTCACTTATACTGTTCACCTGGTAACATGACCCGTGTATATTAAACCATCAGGGGAAAGCACTCTCCTCACTTATACTGTTCACCTGGTAACATGACCCGTGTATATTAAACCATCAGGCGAAAGCACTCTCCGCACTTATACTGTTCACCTGGTAACATGTCCCGTGTATATTAAACCATCAGCGGAACACACTCTCCTCACTTATACTGTTCACCTGGTAACATGACCCGTGTATATTAAACCATCAGGGGAAAGCACTCTCCTCACTTATACTGTTCACCTGGGAACATGTCCCGTGTATATTAAACCATCAGCGGAACACACTCTCCTCACTTATACTGTTCACCTGGTAACATGACCCGTGTCTATTAAACCATCAGGGGAAAGCACTCTCCTCACTTATACTGCTCACCTGGTAACATGTCCCGTGTATATTAAACCATCAGCGGAACACACTCTCCTCACTTATACTGTTCACCTAGTAACATGACCCGTGTATATTAAACCATCAGGGGAAAGCACTCTCCTCACTTATACTGTTCACCTGGTGACATGTCCCGGGTATATTTAAAAATCAGGGGAACTCACTCTCCTCACTTATACTGTTCACCTGGTATCATGTCCTGTGTATATTAAACCAACAGGGGAACACACTCTCCTCACGTATACTGTTCACCTGGTAAAATGTCCCGTGTATATTAAACCATCAGGGGAAAACACTCTCCTCACTTATACTGTTCACCTGGTAACATGTCCCGGGTGTATTAAAGCATCAGGGGAACACACTCTCCTCACTTATACTGTTCACCTGGTAACATGTCCCGTGAGTATTAAAAAAACAGGGGAACACACTCTCCTCACTTATACTGTTCACCTGGTAACACGTCCCGTGTGTATTAAACCATCAGGAGAACACACTCTCCTCACTTATACTGTTCGCCTGGTAACGTGTCCCGTGTATACTAAACAATCAGGGGAACACACTCTGCTCACTTAAAATGTTCACCTGGTAACATGTACCGTGTATATTAAACCATCAGGGGAACACATTCTCCTCACTTATACTGTTCGCCTGGTAACGTGTCCCGTGTATATTTAACAATCAGGGGAACACACTCTGCTCACTTATACTGTTCACCTGGTAACATGTCCCATGTATATTAAACCATCAGGGGAATACAGAATCCACACTTAACCTGTTCACCTGGTAACATGACCCGTGTATATTAAACCATCAGCGGAACACACTCTCCTCACTAATACTGTTCACCTGGTAACATGACCCGTGTATATTAAACCATCAGGGGAAAGCACTCTCCTCACTTATACTGTTCACCTGGTAACATGACCCGTGTATATTAAACCATCTGGGGAAAGAACTCTCATCACTTATACTGTTCACCTGGTAACATGTCCCGTGTAGATTAAACCATCAGCGGAACACACTCTCCTCACTTATAATGTTCACCTGGTAACATGACCCGTGTCTATTAAACCATCAGGGGAAAGCACTCTCCTCACTTATACTGTTCACCTGGTAACATGTCCCGTGTATATTAAACCATCAGCGGAACACACTCTCCTCACTTATACTGTTCACCTGGTAACATGACCCGTGTATATTAAACCATCAGGGGAAAGCACTCTCCTCACTTATACTGTTCACCTGGTGACATGTCCCGGGTATATTAAAAAATCAGGGGAACTCACTCTCCTCACTTATACTGTTCACCTGGTATCATGTCCTGTGTATATTAAACCAACAGGGGAACACACTCTCCTCACGTATACTGTTCACCTGGTAACATGTCCCGTGCGTGTTAAACAATCAGGGGAACACACTCCCCTCACTTATAATGTTCACCTGGTAACATGTCCCGTGTGTGTTAAACCATCAGGGGAACACACTCTCCTCACTTATACTGTTCACCTGGTGACATGTCCCGTGCGTACTAAACAATCAGGGTAACAATCACTCCTCACTTATACTGTTCACCTGGCAACATGTCCCGTGTATACTAAACGATCAGGGGAACACACTCTCATCACTTACACTGTTCACCTGGTGACATGTCCCGTGTATATTAAACCATCAGGGGAAAGCACTCTCATCACTTACACTGTTCACCTGGGAACATGTCCCGTGTATATTAAACCATCAGGGGAATACATTCTCCTCACTTATACTGTTCACCTGGGAACATGTCCCGTGTATATTAAACCATCAGGGGAATACATTCTCCTCACTTATACTGTTCACCTGGTAACATGTCCCTTGCGTATTAAACCGTCAGGGGAACACACTCTCCTCACTTATACTGTTCACCTGGTAACATGTCCCGCGTATATTAAACGATCAGGGGAACACACTTTCCTCCTTTCTATTCTTCACCTGGTGACACGTCCCGTCAGTAATAAACAATCATTGGATCACACTCTCCTCACTTATACTTTTCACCTGGTAACATGTCCCGCGTATATTAAACCATCAGGGGAGCACATTCTCCTCACTCATACTGTTCACCTGGTAACATGTCCCGGGTGTATTAAAGCATCAGGGGAACACACTCTCCTCACTTATACTGTTCACCTGGTAACATGTCCCGGGTGTATTAAAGCATCAGGGGAACACACTCTCCTCACTTATACTGTTCACCTGGTAACATGTCCCGTGAGTATTAAACAATCAGGGGAAAACACTCTCCTCACTTATACTGTTCACCTGGTAACATGTCCCGGGTGTATTAAAGCATCAGGGGAACACACTCTCCTCACTTATACTGTTCGCCTGGTGACGTGTCCCGTGTATATTTAACAATCAGGGGAAAACACTCTGCTCACTTAAAATGTTCACCTGGTAACATGTACCGTGCATATTAAACCATCAGGGGAACACATTCTCCTCACTTATACTGTTCGCCTGGTAACGTGTCCCGTGTATATTTAACAATCAGGGGAACACACTCTGCTCACTTATACTGTTCACCTGGTAACATGTCCCATGTATATTAAACCATCAGGGGAATACAGTCTCCTCACTTAACCTGTTCACCTGGTAACATGACCCGTGTATATTAAACCATCAGCGGAACACACTCTCCTCACTTATACTGTTCACCTGGTAACATGACCCGTGTATATTAAACCATCAGGGGAACACATTCTCCTCACTTATACTGTTCACCTGGTAACATGTCCCGGGTGTATTAAAGCATCAGGGGAACACACTCTCCTCACTTATACTGTTCACCTGGTAACATGTCCCGTGAGTATTAAACAATCAGGGGAACACACTCTCCTCACTTATACTGTTCACCTGGTAAAATGTCCCGTGTCTATTAAACCATCAGGGGAAAACACTCTCCTCACTTATACTGTTCACCTGGTAACATGTCCCGGGTGTATTAAAGCATCAGGGGAACACACTCTCCTCACTTATACTGTTCGCCTGGTGACGTGTCCCGTGTATATTTAACAATCAGGGGAAAACACTCTGCTCACTTAAAATGTTCACCTGGTAACATGTACCGCGCATATTAAACCATCAGGGGAACACATTCTCCTCACTTATACTGTTCGCCTGGTAACGTGTCCCGTGTATATTTAACAATCAGTGGAACACACTCTGCTCACTTATACTGTTCACCTGGTAACATGTCCCATGTATATTAAACCATCAGGGGAATACAGTCTCCTCACTTAACCTGTTCACCTGGTAACATGACCCGTGTATATTAAACCATCAGCGGAACACACTCTCCTCACTTATACTGTTCACCTGGTAACATGACCCGTGTATATTAAACCATCAGGGGAAAGCACTCTCCTCACTTATACTGTTCACCTGGTAACATGACCCGTGTATATTAAACCATCAGGGGAAAGCACTCTCCTCACTTATACTGTTCACCTGGTAACATGTCCCGTGTATATTAAACCATCAGCGGAACACACTCTCCTCACTTATAATGTTCACCTGGTAACATGACCCGTGTCTATTAAACCATCAGGGGAAAGCACTCTCCTCACTTATACTGTTCACCTGGTAACATGTCCCGTGTATATTAAACCATCAGCGGAACACACTCTCCTCACTGATACTGTTCACCTGGTAACATGACCCGTGTATATTAAACCATCAGGGGAAAGCACTCTCCTCACTTATACTGTTCACCTGGTGACATGTCCCGGGTATATTAAAAAATCAGGGGAACTCACTCTCCTCACTTATACTGTTCAGCTGGTATCATGTCCTGTGTATATTAAACCAACAGGGGAACACACTCTCCTCACGTATACTGTTCACCTGGTAACATGTCCCGTGCGTGTTAAACAATCAGGGGAACACACTCCCCTCACTTATAATGTTCACCTGGTAACATGTCCCGTGTATATTAAACCATCAGGGGAAAGCAAATTCCTCAATTATACTGTTCACCTGGGAACATGTCCCGTGTATACTAAACGATCAGGGGAACACACTCTCCTCACTTATACTGTTCACCTGGGAACATGTCCCGTGTATATTAAACCATCAGGGGAACACACTCTCCTCACTTATACTGTTCACCTGGTATCATGTCCCGTGTGTATTAAACCATCAGGGGAACTCACTCTCCTCACTTACACTGTTCACCTGGTGACATGTCCCGTGTATATTAAACCATCAGGGGAAAGCACTTTCCTCAATTATACTGTTCACCTGGTGACATGTCCCGGGTATATTAAAAAATCAGGGGAACTCACTCTCCTCACTTATACTGTTCACCTGGTATCATGTCCTGTGTATATTAAACCAACAGGGGAACACACTCTCCTCACTTATACTGTTCACCTGGTAACATGTCCCGTGCGCATTAAACCAGCAGGGGAACACACTCTCCTCACTTACACTGTTCACCTGGTGACATGTCCCGTCTATATTAAACCATCAGGGGAAAGCACTCTCCTCAATTATACTGTTCACCTGGGAACATGTCCCGTGTATATTAAACCATCAGGGGAATACATTCTCCTCACTTATACTGTTCACCTGGTAACATGTCCCTTGCGTATTAAACCATCAGGGGAACACACTCTCCTCACTTATACTGTTCACCTGGTAACATGTCCCGCGTATATTAAACGATCAGGGGAACACACTATCCTCCTTTCTATTCTTCACCTGGTGACACGTCCCGTCAGTATTAAACAATCATTGGATCACACTCTCCTCACTTATACTTTTCACCTGGTAACATGTCCCGCGTATATTAAACCATCAGGGGAACACATTCTCCTCACTTATACTGTTCACCTGGTAACATGTCCCGGGTGTATTAAAGCATCAGGGGAACACACTCTCCTCACTTATACTGTTAGCCTGGTAACATGTCCCGTGAGTATTAAACAATCAGGGGAACACACTCTCCTCACTTATACTGTTCACCTGGTAAAATGTCCCGTGTATATTAAACCATCAGGGGAAAACACTCTCCTCACTTATACTGTTCACCTGGTAACATGTCCCGGGTGTATTAAAGCATCAGGGGAACACACTCTCCTCACTTATACTGTTCGCCTGGTAACGTGTCCCGTGTATATTTAACAATCAGGGGAAAACACTCTGCTCACTTAAAATGTTCACCTGGTAACATGTACCGTGTATATTAAACCATCAGGGGAACACATTCTCCTCACTTATACTGTTCGCCTGGTAACGTGTCCCGTGTATATTTAACAATCAGGGGAACACACTCTGCTCACTTATACTGTTCACCTGGTAACATGTCCCATGTATATTAAACCATCAGGGGAATACAGTCTCCTCACTTAACCTGTTCACCTGGTAACATGACCCGTGTATATTAAACCATCAGCGGAACACACTCTCCTCACTTATACTGTTCACCTGGTAACATGACCCGTGTATATTAAACCATCAGGGGAAAGCACTCTCCTCACTTATACTGTTCACCTGGTAACATGACCCGTGTATATTAAACCATCAGGGGAAAGCACTCTCCTCACTTATACTGTTCACCTGGTAACATGTCCCGTGTATATTAAACCATCAGCGGAACACACTCTCCTCACTTATACTGTTCACCTGGTAACATGACCCGTGTATATTAAACCATCAGGGGAAAGCACTCTCCTCACTTATACTGTTCACCTGGGAACATGTCCCGTGTATATGAAACCATCAGCGGAACACACTCTCCTCACTTATACTGTTCACCTGGTAACATGACCCGTGTCTATTAAACCATCAGGGGAAAGCACTCTCCTCACTTATACTGTTCACCTGGTAACATGTCCCGTGTATATTAAACCATCAGGGGAAAGCACTCTCCTCACTTATACTGTTCACCTGGTAACATGACCCGTGTATATGAAACCATCAGCTGAACACACTCTCCTCACTTATACTGTTCACCTGGTAACATGACCCGTGTATATTAAACCATCAGCGGAACACACTCTCCTCACGTATACTGTTCACCTGGTAACATGTCCCGTGTATATTAAAAAATCAGGGGAACTCACTCTCCTCACTTATACTGTTCACCTGGTATCATGTCCTGTGTATATTAAACCAACAGGGGAACACACTCTCCTCAAGTATACTGTTCACCTGGTAACATGTCCCGTGCGTGTTAAACAATCAGGGGAACAGACTCCCCTCACTTATACTGTTCACCTGGTAACATGTCCCGTGTGTGTTAAACCATCAGGGCAACTCACAATCCTCACTTATACTGTTCACCTGGTGACATGTCCCGTGCGTACTAAACAATCAGGGTAACAATCTCTCCTCACTTATACTGTTCTTTTGGCAACATGTCCCGTGTATACTAAACGATCAGGGGAACACACTCTCCTCACTTATACTGTTCACCTGGGAACATGTCCCGTGTATATTAAACCATCAGGGGAGCACACTCTCCTCACTTATACTGTTCACCTGGTAAAATGTCCCGTGTGTATTAAACCATCAGGGGAACACACTCTCCTCACTTACACTGTTCACCTGGTGACATGTCCCGTGTATATTAAACCATCAGGGGAAAGCACTCTCCTCACTTATACTGTTCACCTGGGAACATGTCCCGTGTATATTAAACCATCAGGGGAATACATTCTCCTCACTTATACTGTTCACCTGGTAACATGTCCCTTGCGTATTAAACCATCAGGGGAACACACTCTCCTCACTTCTACTCTTCACCTGGTGACACGTCCCGTCAGTATTAAACAATCATTGGATCACACTCTCCTCACTCATACGTTTCACCTGGTAACATGTCCCGCGTATATTAAACCATCAGGGGAACACATTCTCCTCACTTATACTGTTCACCTGGTAACATGTCCCGGGTGTATTAAAGCATCAGGGGAACACACTCTCCTCACTTATACTGTTCACCTGGTAACATGTCCCGTGAGTATTAAACAGTCAGGGGAACACACTCTCCTCACTGATACTGTTCACCTGGTAAAATGTCCCGTGTATATTAAACCATCAGGGGAAAAGACTCTCCTCACTTATACTGTTCACCTGGTAACATGTCCCGGGTGTATTAAAGCATCAGGGGAACACACTCTCCTCACTTATACTGTTCACCTGGTAACATGTCCCGTGAGTATTAAACAATCAGGGGAACACACTCTCCTCACTTATACTGTTCACCTGGTAAAATGTCCCGTGCATATTAAACCATCAGGGGAAAGCCCTCTCCTCACTTATACTGTTCACCTGGTATCATGTCCTGTGTATATTAAACCATGAGGGGAACACACTCTCCTCACTTATACTGTTCACCTGGTAACATGTACCGTGTGTATTAAACAATCAGGGTAACACACTCTCCTCACTTATACTGTTCACCTGGTATCATGTTCTGTGTATATTAAACCATCAGGGGAACACACTCTCCTCACTTATACTGTTCACCTGGGAACATGTACCGTGTGTATTAAACAATCAGGGGAACACACTGTCCTTACTTACACTGTTCACCTGGTGACATGTCCCGTGTGTATTAAACAATCAGGGGAACACACTGTCCTCACTTATACTGTTCACTTGGTTACATGTCCCGTGTATATTAAACCATCAGGGGAAAGCACTCTCCTCACTTATACTGTTCACCTGGGAACATGTCCCGTGTATATTAAACCATCAGGGGAACACACTCTCCTCACTTACACTGTTCATCTGGTAACATGTCCTGTGTATATTAAACCATCAGGGGAACACATACTCCTCACTTATACTGTTCACCTGCTAACATGTCCCGTGTGTATTAAACCATCAGGGGAACACACTCTCCTCACTTATACTGTTCACCTGGTAACATGTCCTGTGTATATTAGACCATCAGGGGAACACATTCTCCTCACTTCTACTGTTCACCTGATAACATGTCCCGTGTATATTAAACCATCAGGGGAATACAGTCTCCTCACTTATACTGTTCACCTGGTAACATGTCCCGTGTATATTAAACCATCAGGGGAACACACTCTCCTCACTTATACTGTTCACCTGGTAACATGTCCAGTGTGTATTAAACCATCAGGGGAACACACTCTGCTCACTTATACTGTTCGCCTGGTAACATGTCCCGTGTATATTGAACCATCAGGGGAAAACATAATCCTCTCTTATACTGTTCACCTGCTAGCATGTCCCGTGTCTATTAAACCATCAAGGGAATACAGTCTCCTCACTTATCCTGTTCACCTGGTAACATGTCCTGTGTATATTAGAACATCAGGGGAACACATTCTCCTCACTTCTACTGTTCACCTGATAACATGTCCCGTGTATATTAGACCATCAGGGGAACACATTCTCCTCACTTCTACTGTTCACCTGATAACATGTCCCGTGTATATTAAACCATCAGGGGAATACAGTCTCCTCACTTATACTGTTCACCTGGTAACATGTCCCGTGTATATTAAACCATCAGGGGAACACACTCTCCTCACTTATACTGTTCACCTGGTAACATGTCCAGTGTGTATTAAACCATCAGGGGAACACACTCTGCTCACTTATACTGTTCGCCTGGTAACATGTCCCGTGTATATTGAACCATCAGGGGAAAACATAATCCTCTCTTATACTGTTCACCTGGTAACATGTCCCGTGAGTATTAAACAGTCAGGGGAACACACTCTCCTCACTGATACTGTTCACCTGGTAAAATGTCCCGTGTATATTAAACCATCAGGGGAAAAGACTCTCCTCACTTATACTGTTCACCTGGTAACATGTCCCGGGTGTATTAAAGCATCAGGGGAACACACTCTCCTCACTTATACTGTTCACCTGGTAACATGTCCCGTGAGTATTAAACAATCAGGGGAACACACTCTCCTCACTTATACTGTTCACCTGGTAAAATGTCCCGTGCATATTAAACCATCAGGGGAAAGCCCTCTCCTCACTTATACTGTTCACCTGGTATCATGTCCTGTGTATATTAAACCATGAGGGGAACACACTCTCCTCACTTATACTGTTCACCTGGTAACATGTACCGTGTGTATTAAACAATCAGGGTAACACACTCTCCTCACTTATACTGTTCACCTGGTATCATGTTCTGTGTATATTAAACCATCAGGGGAACACACTCTCCTCACTTATACTGTTCACCTGGGAACATGTACCGTGTGTATTAAACAATCAGGGGAACACACTCTCCTTACTTACACTGTTCACCTGGTGACATGTCCCGTGTGTATTAAACAATCAGGGGAACACACTGTCCTCACTTATACTGTTCACTTGGTTACATGTCCCGTGTATATTAAACCATCAGGGGAAAGCACTCTCCTCACTTATACTGTTCACCTGGGAACATGTCCCGTGTATATTAAACCATCAGGGGAACACACTCTCCTCACTTACACTGTTCATCTGGTAACATGTCCTGTGTATATTAAACCATCAGGGGAACACATACTCCTCACTTATACTGTTCACCTGCTAACATGTCCCGTGTGTATTAAACCATCAGGGGAACACACTCTCCTCACTTATACTGTTCACCTGGTAACATGTCCTGTGTATATTAGACCATCAGGGGAACACATTCTCCTCACTTCTACTGTTCACCTGATAACATGTCCCGTGTATATTAAACCATCAGGGGAATACAGTCTCCTCACTTATACTGTTCACCTGGTAACATGTCCCGTGTATATTAAACCATCAGGGGAACACACTCTCCTCACTTATACTGTTCACCTGGTAACATGTCCAGTGTGTATTAAACCATCAGGGGAACACACTCTGCTCACTTATACTGTTCGCCTGGTAACATGTCCCGTGTATATTGAACCATCAGGGGAAAACATAATCCTCTCTTATACTGTTCACCTGCTAGCATGTCCCGTGTCTATTAAACCATCAAGGGAATACAGTCTCCTCACTTATCCTGTTCACCTGGTAACATGTCCTGTGTATATTAGAACATCAGGGGAACACATTCTCCTCACTTCTACTGTTCACCTGATAACATGTCCCGTGTATATTAGACCATCAGGGGAACACATTCTCCTCACTTCTACTGTTCACCTGATAACATGTCCCGTGTATATTAAACCATCAGGGGAATACAGTCTCCTCACTTATACTGTTCACCTGGTAACATGTCCCGTGTATATTAAACCATCAGGGGAACACACTCTCCTCACTTATACTGTTCACCTGGTAACATGTCCAGTGTGTATTAAACCATCAGGGGAACACACTCTGCTCACTTATACTGTTCGCCTGGTAACATGTCCCGTGTATATTGAACCATCAGGGGAAAACATAATCCTCTCTTATACTGTTCACCTGGTAACATGTACCGTGTACATTAAACCATCAGGGGAACACACTCTCCTCACTTATACTGATCACCTGGTGACATGTCCCGTGTATATTAAAAAATCAGGGGAACACACTCTCCTCACTTATACTGTTCACGTGCTATCATGTCCTGTGTATATTAAACCAACAGGGGAACACACTCTCCTCACTTATACTGTTCACCTGGTAACATGTCCCGTGTGTATTAAACCATCAGGGGAACACACTCTCCTCACTTACACTGTTCACCTGGTGACATGTCCCGTGTATATTATACCATCAGGGGAAAGCACTCTCCTCACTTATACTGTTCACCTGGTATCATGTCCCGTGTGTATTAAACCATCAGGGGAACACACTCTCCTCACTTCATTTCCCGGCGGAGCAGCAGGAGAAGGTAGCGACTCTTCGGTGGGTGAGTGAAGGCATCAGGAGCTGTGTTTTAAAAGTAAGTACTTACTGTTTTTTTCCTTGTCTTTGAGTTTCTTTTGGCGCCGGAGGAACCGGAAGCTGGTCGGCAGCGAGGACTCCTGGGTAGGTATTTTCCTTAAAGGTGCGGAGCTGAGTAAACCCGAGCCACTACACATGTAGTGTCTGCCACCCATCCTCCTCCTCTAACCTAATAATAAGACCCTTTTTACCCTCCTCCTCTAACCAAAAAGGACTGAGCAGGTAAGCTATTTACTGTTTTTGTTAATATCTATAGTTGTACTTAACTAAGGGGTAATTGAATAAAAGAAATGGCAGCCAGTGTAGTGTATTGCTCCTCCTGCAGAATGTTCGAGGTGAGGGAAACCTCCGGTGGCCCTGCCGACTTCACCTGCTGGAAGTGCATCCGTCTCCAGCTCCTATCAGACCGTGTTAGGGAATTGGAGCTGGAGCTGGATGAACTGAGGATCATTCGGGAAGCTGAGGGGTTGATAGATAGAAGCTACACGGAGGTCGTTACTCCACAAATCAAAGGCAGCTGGGTAACAGTTAGAGGTGGGAAGAGGTCAGTGCAGGGATCTCCTGTGGTCGTTCCCCTCAACAACAAGTATACAGTTTTAGATACTGTTGGGGGGGACGGCCTATCGGGGGCAGGCTGCAGTGACCGGGCCTCTGGCACGGGGTCCTGCACTGTGGCTCAGAAGGGAAGGAGGGAGAATGGGAGAGCACTAGTCATCGGGGACTCGATGGTGAGGAGTACGGACAGGCGGTTCTGTGGGCGCAGGCGAGACGCACGGATGGTTTGTTGCCTCCCTGGTGCCAGGGTCCGTGATGTTTGTGATCGCGTCTTCAGGATCCTTAAAGGGGAGGGGGAGCAGCCAGAGGTCGTGGTGCACATTGGCACCAACGACGTAGGAAGGAAGGGTGGCACAGATGTTAGAAGTGAGTTTAGGGAGTTAGGCTGGAAGCTGAAAGCTCGGACGGACAGAGTTGTTATCTCTGGTTTGTTGCCGGCGCCACGTGATAGTGAGGCTAGGAATAGGGAGAGAGCACAGCTGAACACGTGGCTGCAGGAATGGTGTAGGAGGGAGGGCTTCCAGTTCTTGGATAATTGGACTGCATTCTGGGGAAGATGGGACCTGTTCAAACAGGACGGGCTGCATCTGAACCAGAGGGGCACCAATATCCTGGGAGGGAGGTTTGCTAGTACTGTTCGGGAGGGTTTAAACTAGTTTGGGAGGGGGATGGGAACCGGACTTGTAATCCAGGGAACAGTGGGTCCACTCAGAAAGACAAAGAGTGTAGTGAGGTATTGGGGAAGGTAGCACTGTCACAGAGGACAGATGGGCACGGAGAAGGGTTAAAGTGCGTATACTTCAACGCAAGAAGCATCAGGAATAAGGTGAGTGAATTGAAGGCGTGGATGGGCACTTGGGACTACGATGTTGTGGCCATCACTGAAACGTGGATAGGTGAGGGGGAGGAATGGTTCTTGGAGGTACCTGGTTATAGATGTTTTCATAAGATTAGGAATGGTGGTAAAAGAGGTGGGGGGGTGGCATTGTTAGTTAGAAATAGTGTAACAACTGCTGAAAGAATTTTCGAGGAGGATCTGCCGACTGAGGCACTGTGGGTTGAGGTCAGGAACAGGAAAGGAGCAGTCACCTTGATGGGAGTTTTCTATAGGCCCCCCAATAGCAGCAGGGAGGTGGAAGAGCAGATTGGGAAACAGATTTTGGAAAGGAGCAGAAGTCACAGGGTAGTAATTATGGGGGATTTCAACTTCCCAAATATTGATTGGCAACTCTTTAGATCGAATAGTTTGGATGGGGTAGTGTTTGTGCAGTATGTCCAGGAAGCTTTTCTGACTCAGTATGTAGACTGCCCGACCAGAGGGGAGGCAATATTGGATTTGGTACTAGGTAATGAACCAGGGCAAGTGATAGAGCTGTTGGTGGGCGAGCACTTTGGAGATAGTGATCACAATTCTGTAGCATTCACTGTGGTAATGGAGAGGGATAGGTATGTGCAACAGGGCAAGGTTTACAATTGGGGGAAGGGTAGATATGATGCTGTCAGGCAGGAACTGAGGAGCATAAGTTGGGAGCATATGCTGGCAGGGAAGGGCACGGTCGAAATGTGGAACTTTTTCAAGGAGCAGATAGTAGGGGCCATTGATAAGCATGTCCCTGTCAGACAGGGAAGGGATGGTCATGTGAGGGAACCGTGGTTGACAAGAGAGGTTGAGAGTCTTGTTAGGAAGAAGAAGGATGCGTATATAAAGTTGAGGAAAAAGGGCACAGGCATAGCTCTGGAGGGATACAAGATGGCCAGGAAGGATCTGAAGAAAGGGATTAGGAGAGCTAAGAGAGGGCATGAAAAATGCTTGGCGGGTAGGATAAAAGAAAACCCCAAGGCCTTTTACGCGTATGTCAGAAATATGAGGATGACTAGGGGGACCATAGGTCCGGTCAAGGACAATAGCGGGAGACTGTGTGTTGAGCCGGAAGAGATAAGTGAGGTTTTGAATGAGTACTTCTCTTCGGTATTTACGAATGAGAAGGGGTGTATTACTGAAGAGGACGGTGTGAAACAGACTGGTAAGCTCGAGGAAGTGCTCGTTAGGAGGGAAGATGTGTTGGGGTTTTTGAATAACTTGAAGATAGACAAGTCTCCCGGGCCTGACGGGGTATATCCAAGGATGTTATGGGAAGCAAGGGATGAAATTGCAGAGCCGCTGGCAATGATCTTTTCATCTTCTCTGCTGACGGGGGTGGTACCAGGTGATTGGAGGGTGGCAAATGTTGTGCCCCTGTTCAAGAAAGGGAATAGGAACAACCCTGGGAATTACAGGCCAGTTAGTCTTACTTCGGTGGTAGGCAAGTTGATGGAAAAGGTGCTGAGGGATAGGATTTCTGAGCATCTGGAAAGACACTGCTTGATTCGGGACAGTCAGCACGGTTTTGTGAGGGGTAGGTCTTGCCTCACAAGCCTGATTGAATTCTTTGAGCAGGTGACCAAGCAAGTGGATGAGGGTAAACCAGTGGATGTGGTGTACATGGATTTTAGTAAGGCATTTGATAAGGTCCCCCATGGTAGACTTATGGAGAAAGTCAGGAGGCATGGGATAGTGGGGAATGTGGCCAGTTGGATTAAGAATTGGCTAACTGATAGAAGGCAGAGAGTGGTCTTAGATGGTAAATACTCAGCCTGGAGCCCAGTTACCAGTGGCGTGCCGCAGGGATCAGTTCTGGGTCCTCTCCTGTTTGTGATTTTTATTAACGACTTGGATGAGGAAGTCGAAGGGTGGGTCAGTAAATTTGCAGATGATACAAAGGTTGGTGGAGTTGTGGATACCGAGGAGGGCTATTGTCGTCTGCAAAGGGACTTGGATAGGTTGCAGTGCTGGGCTGAAAAGTGGCAGATGGAGTTTAACCCTGAAAAGTGTGAGGTCGTCCATTTTGGAAGGACAAACATGAATGCAAAATACTGGGTTAACGGTAGGGTTCTTGGGCATGTGGAGGAGCAGAGAGACCTTGGGGTCTATGTGCATAGATCATTGAAAGTTGCAACTCAAGTGGATAGGGCTGTGAAGAAGGCATATGGGGTGTTAGCGTTCATTAGCAGAGGGATTGAATTTAAGAGCCGTGAGGTGATGATGCAGCTGTACAGGACCTTGGTAAGGCCTCATTTGGAGTACTGTGTGCAGTTCTGGTCGCCTCATTTTAGGAAGGATGTGGAAGCCTTGGAGAGGGTGCAGAGGAGATTTACCAGGATGTTGCCTGGAATGGAGAATAAGTCTTACGAGGAAAGGCTGAACATTCTAGGCCTCTTCTCATTAGAAAGGAGAAGGATGAGGGGTGACATGATAGAGGTTTATAAGATGATCAGGGGAATAGATAGGGTAGACAGTCAGAAACTTTTTCCCCGGGTGGAGCAAAGCGTTACAAGGGGTCATAAATTTAAGGTGAAGGGTGGGAGATATAAGGGGGATGTCAGGGGAAGGTTCTTTACCCAGAGAGTGGTCAAGGCATGGAATGCCTTGCCCGGGGAAGTTGTTGAGTCAGAAACTTTAGGGACTTTCAAAAGGCTTTTGGATAGGTACATGGATAAAGGAGAATGATGGGGTATAGATTAAATTGTCCTTGACAGAGGACAAAGGATCGGCACAACATTGTGGGCCGAAGGGCCTGTTCTGTGCTGTATGTTCTATGTTCTATGTTCTATGTACACTGTTCACCTGGTGACATGTCCCGTGTATATTAAACCATCAGGGGAAAGCACTCTCCTCAATTATACTGTTCACCTGGTAACATGTCCCGTGTGTATTAAACCATCAGGGGAACACAGTCTGCTCACTTATTCTGTTCACCTGTTGACATGTCCCGTGTGCATTAAACAATCAGGGGAAAACACTCTGCTCACTTATTCTGTTCACCTATTAACATGTCCCATGTGTATTAAACAATCAGGGGAACACACTCTCCTCACTTATACTGTTCACCTGGTAACATGTCCCGTGTGTATTAAACAATCAGGGGAACACACTCTCCTCACTTATTCTGTTCACCTGGTAACATGTCCCGTGTGTATTAAACAATCAGGGGAACACACTCTCCTCACTTATACTGTTCACCTGGTAACATGTCCTGTGTATATTAAACCATCAGGGGAACACTTTCTCCTCACTTATACTGTTCACCTGGTAACATGTCCCGTGTGTATTAAACCATCAGGGGAACACACTCTGCTCACTTATACTGTTCGCCTGGTAACATGTCCCGTGTATATTGAACCATCAGGGGAAAACATAATCCTCTCTTATACTGTTCACTTGGTAACATGTACCGTGTACATTAAACCATCAGGGGAACACACTCTCCTCACTTATACTGATCACCTGGTGACATGTCCCGTGTATATTAAAAAATCAGGGGAACACACTCTCCTCACTTATACTGTTCACGTGCTATCATGTCCTGTGTATATTAAACCAACAGGGGAACACACTCTCCTCACTTATACTGTTCACCTGGTAACATGTCCCGTGTGTATTAAACCATCAGGGGAACACACTCTCCTCACTTACACTGTTCACCTGGTGACATGTCCCGTGTATACTATACCATCAGGGGAAAGCACTCTCCTCACTTATACTGTTCACCTGGTATCATGTCCCGTGTGTATTAAACCATCAGGGGAACACACTCTCCTCACTTACACTGTTCACCTGGTGACATGTCCCGTGTATATTAAACCATCAGGGGAAAGCACTCTCCTCAATTATACTGTTCACCTGGTAACATGTCCCGTGTGTATTAAACCATCAGGGGATCACAGTCTGCTCACTTATTCTGTTCACCTGTTGACATGTCCCGTGTGCATTAAACAATCAGGGGAAAACACTCTGCTCACTTATTCCGTTCACCTATTAACATGTCCCATGTGTATTAAACAATCAGGGGAACACACTCTCCTCACTTATACTGTTCACCTGGTAACATGTCCCGTGTGTATAAAACAATCAGGGGAACACACTCTCCTCACTTATACTGTTCACCTGGTAACATGTCCCGTGTATATTAAACCATCAGGGGAACACAATCTCCTCACTAATACTGTTCATCTGGTAACATGTCCCGTGTATGTTAAAAAATCAGGGGAACACACTCTCCTCACTTATACTGTTCACGTGCTATCATGTCCTGTGTATATTAAACCAACAGGGGAACACACTCTCCTCACTTATACTGTTCACCTGGTAACATTTCCCGTGCGTGTTAATCAATCAGGGGAACACACTCTCATCACTTATACTGTTCACCTGGTAACATGTCCCGTGCGTGTGAAACGATCAGGGTAACAATCTCTCCTCACTTAAACTGTTCACCTGGCAACATGTCCCGTGTATAGTAAACGATCAGGGGAACACACTCTCCTAATTTATACTGTTCACCTGGAAACATGTCCCGTGTATATTAAACCATCAGGGGAAAGCACTCTCCTCACTTATACTTTTCTCCTGGGAACATGTCCCGTGTATATTAAACCATCAGGGGAACACTCTCTCCTCACTTATACTGTTCACCTGGTAACAAGTCCCATGTATATTAAACCATCAGGGGAAAGCAATCTCCTCACATATACTGTTCACCTGGTAACATGTCCCGTGCGTATTAAACCATCAGGGGAACACACTCTCCTCACATATACTGTTCACCTGGTAACATGTCCCGTGTATATTAAACCATCAGGGGAAAGCCCTCTCCTCACTTATACTGTTCAACTGGTGTCATGTCACCTTTGTATTAAACAATCAGGGGAACACACTCTCCTCACTTATACTGTTCACCTGGTGACATGTCCCGTGTATATTAAACCATCAGGGGAACACACTCACCTCACTTACACTCTTCACTTGGTTACATGTCCCGTGCGTATTAAACAATCAGGGGAACTCACTCTCTTCACTTTTACTGTTCACCTGTTGACATGTCGTGTGTTTTAAACCATCAGGGGAACACACTCTCCTCACTTATAATGTTCACCTGGTGACATGACCCGTGTATATTAAACCATCAGGGGAAAGCACTCTCCTCACTTATACTGATCACCTGGTAACATGTCCCGGGTATATTAAAAAATCAGGGGAACTCACTCTCCTTACTTATACTGTTCACCTGGTATCATGTCCTGTGTATATTAAACCAACAGTGGAACACACTCTCCTCACTTATACTGATCACCTGTTGAGACGTCCCGTGTGCATTAAACAATCAGGGGAACACACTCTCCTCACTTATACTGTTCTCCTGTTGACATGTCCCGTGTGTATTAAACAATCTGGGGAACACACTCTCCTCACTTACACTGTTCACCTGGTGACATGTCCCGGGTATATTAAAAAATCAGGGGAACTCACTCTCCTTACTTATACTGTTCACCTGGTATCATGTCCTGTGTATATTAAATCAACAGTGGAACACACTCTCCTCACTTATACTGATCACCTGTTGAGACGTCCCGTGTGCATTAAACAATCAGGGGAACACACTCTCCTCACTTATACTGATGACCTGGTGACATGTCCCGGGTATATTAATAAATCAGGGGAACTCACTCTCCTCACTTATCCTGTTCACCTGGTAACATGTCGCGTGTGTATTAAACAATCTGGGGAACACATTCTCCTCACTTATACGGTTCACCTGGTAACATGTCCCGTGTGTATTAAACAATCTGGGGAACACATTCTCCTCACTTATACGGTTCACCTGGTAACTTGTCCCGGGTATATTAAAAAATCAGGGGAACTCACTCTCCTCACTTATCCTGTTCACCTGGTAACATGTCCCGTGTGTATTAAACAATCTGGGGAACACATTCTCCTCACTTATACGGTTCACCTGGTAACATGACCCGTGTGTATTAAACAATCTGGGGAACACATTCTCCTCACTTATACGGTTCACCTGGTAACTTGTCCCGGGTATATTAAAAAATCAGTGGAACACACTCTCCTCACTTATACTGATCACCTTTTGAGACGTCCCGTGTGCATTAAACAATCAGGGGAACACACTCTCCTCACTTATACTGTTCTCCTGTTGACATGTCCCGTGTGCATTAAACAATCAGGGGAACACACTCTCCACACTTATACTGTTCACCTGGTAACATGTCCCGTGTGTATTAAACAATCAGGGGAACACACTCTCCACACTTATACTGTTCACCTGGTAACATGTCCCGTGTGTATTGAACAATCAGGGGAACACACTCTCCTCACTTATACTGTTCACCTGGTAACATGTCCCGTGTGTATTAAACAATCAGGGCAAAACACTCTCCTCACTATTCTGTTCACCTGGTAACATGTCCTGTGTGTATTAAACAATCAGGGGAACACACTCTCCTCAATTAAACTGTTCACCTGGTAACTTGTCCCGTGTATATGAAACCACCAGGGGAACACACTCTCCTCACTTCCACTGTTCACCTGGTAACATGTCCCGTGTGAATTAAAAGATCAGGGGAACACACTCTCCTCACTTATACTGATTACCTTGTGACATGTCCCGTGCGTATTAAACAATCAGGGGAACACACTCTCCGCACATAGACTGTTCCTCTGGTGACCTGTCCCGTGTGCATTAAACAATCAGGGGAACACACTCTCCTCACTTATACTGTTCATCTGGTAACGTGTCCCATGTATATTAAACCATCAGGGCAACACACTCTCCTCACATAGACTGTTCCTCTGGTGACCTGTCCCGTGTGCATTAAACAATCAGGGGAACACACTCTCCTCACTTATACTGTTCATCTGGTAACATGTCCCGTGTGCATTAAACCATCATGGGAACACACTCTCCTCACTTATACTGTTCATCTGGTAACATGTCCCGTGTGCATTAAATCATCATGGGAACACACTCTCCTCACTTATACTGTTCAACTGGTAACATGTCCTGTGTATATTAAACCATCAGGGGAACACACTCTCTTCACTTATACTGTTCACCTGGTAACATGTCCCGTGTGAATTAAACAATCAGGGGAACACACTCTCTTCACTTATACTGTTCACCTGGTAACATGTCCCGTCGATATTAAACCATCAGGGGAACACACTCTCCACACTTATACTGTTCCCCTAGTGAACTGTCCCGTGTGCATTAAACATTCAGGGGAACACACTCTCCTCACTTATACTGTTCACCTGGTAACATGTCCTGTGTATATTAAACCATCAGGGGAACACACTCTCTTCACTTATCCTGTTCATCTGGTAACATGTCCCATGTATATTAAACCATCAGGGGAACACACTCTCCTCACTTATACTGTTCACCTGGTGACATGTCCCGTGTTTATTAAACAATCAGGGGAACACACTCTCCTCACTTATACTGTTCACCTGGTAACATGTCCTGTGTGCATTAAACAATCAGGGGAACACACTCTCCTCACTTATACTGTTCAGCTGGTAACATGTCCCGTGTGTATTAAACTATCAGGGGAACACACTCTCCTCACTTATTGAGTTCACCTGGGAACATGTCCCGTGTGTATTAAACAATCATGGGAACACACTCTCCTCACTTAGACTGTTCACCTGGTAACATGTCCCGTGTGTATTAAACAATCAGTGGTAAACACGCTCCTCACTTATACTGTTCACCTGGTGACATGTCCCGTTTGCATTAAACAATCAGGGGAACACACTCTCCTCATTTATTCTGTTCACCTGGCAACATGTCCCGTGTGCATTAAACAATCAGGGGAACACACTCTCCTCACTTATTGAGTTCACCTGGTAACATGTCCCGTTTGCATTAAACAATCAGGGGAACACAATCTCCTCACTTATTCTGTTCACCTGGTGTCATGTCCCGTGTGTATTAAGCAATCAGGGGAACACACTCTCCTCACTTATTCTGTTCACCTGGGAACATGTCCCGTGTGCATTAAACCATCAGGGGAAAGCACTCTCCTCACTTATTCTGTTCACCTGGTAACATGTCCCGTGTGTATTAAACAATCAGGGGAACACACTCTCCTCACTTATTGAGTTCACCTGGGAACATGTCCCGTGTGCATTAAACAATCAGGGGAACACACTCTCCTCACTTATAAAGTTCACCTGTTGACATGTCCCGTGTGTATTAAACAATCAGGGGAACACACTCTCCTCACTTATACTGTTCACCTGGTAACATGTCCCGTGTGTATTAAACATTCAGGGGAACACACTCTCCTCAATTATACTGTTCATCTGGTAACATGTCCCGTGTGTATTAAACAATCAGGGGAACACACTCTCCTCACTTATACTGTTCACCTGGTAACATGTCCCGTGTGTATTAAACATTCAGGGGAACACACTCTCCTCACTTATACTGTTCACCTGGTAACATGTCCCGTGTGCATTAAACCATCAGGGGAACACACTCTCCTCACTTAATGAGTTCACCTGGGAACATGTCCCGTGTGTATTAAACAATCAGGGGAACACACTCTCCTCACTTATAAAGTTCACCTGTTGACATGTCCCGTGTGTATTAAACAATCAGGGGAACACACTCTCCTCACTTAATGAGTTCACCTGGGAACATGTCCCGTGTGTATTAAACAATCAGGGGAACACACTCTCCTCACTTATAAAGTTCACCTGTTGACATGTCCCGTGTGTATTAAACAATCAGGGGAACACACTCTCCTCACTTATACTGTTCACCTGGTAACATGTCCCGTGTGTATTAAACATTCAGGGGAACACACTCTCCTCAATTATACTATTCATCTGGTAACATGTCCCGTGTGTATTAAACAATCAGGGGAACACACTCTCCTCACTTATACTGTTCACCTGGTAACATGTCCCGTGTGTATTAAACATTCAGGGGAACACACTCTCCTCACTTATACTGTTCACCTGGTAACATGTCCCGTGTGCATTAAACCATCAGGGGAACACACACTCCTCACTTATACTGTTCACCTGGTATCATGTCCCGTGTGTATTAAACAATCAGGGGAACACACTCTCCTCACTTATACTTTTCACCTGGTGACATGTCCCGTGTGTATTAAACAATCAGGGGAACAAACTCTCCTCACTTATACTGTTCACCTGGTAACATGTCCCGTGTGTATTAAACAATCAGGGGAACACACACTTCTCACTTATACTGTTCACCTGGTAACATGTCCCGTGTGTATAAAAAAATCAGGGGAACACACTCTCCTCACTTTTGCTGTTCACCTGTTAACATGTCCCGTGTGTATTAAACAATCAGGGGAACACACACTCCTCACTTATATTGTTCACCTGGTAACATGTCCCGTGTGTATTAAACAATCAGGGGAACACACTCTCCTCACTTATTGAGTTCACCTGGGAACATGTCCCGTGTGCATTAAACAATCAGGGGAACACACTCTCCTCACTTATAAAGTTCACCTGTTGACATGTCCCGTGTGTATTAAACAATCAGGGGAACACACTCTCCTCACTTATACTGTTCACCTGGTAACATGTCCCGTGTGTATTAAACATTCAGGGGAACACACTCTCCTCAATTATACTGTTCATCTGGTAACATGTCCCGTGTGTATTAAACAATCAGGGGAACACACTCTCCTCACTTATACTGTTCACCTGGTAACATGTCCCGTGTGTATTAAACATTCAGGGGAACACACTCTCCTCACTTATACTGTTCACCTGGTAACATGTCCCGTGTGCATTAAACCATCAGGGGAACACACTCTCCTCACTTAATGAGTTCACCTGGGAACATGTCCCGTGTGTATTAAACAATCAGGGGAACACACTCTCCTCACTTATAAAGTTCACCTGTTGACATGTCCCGTGTGTATTAAACAATCAGGGGAACACACTCTCCTCACTTAATGAGTTCACCTGGGAACATGTCCCGTGTGTATTAAACAATCAGGGGAACACACTCTCCTCACTTATAAAGTTCACCTGTTGACATGTCCCGTGTGTATTAAACAATCAGGGGAACACACTCTCCTCACTTATACTGTTCACCTGGTAACATGTCCCGTGTGTATTAAACATTCAGGGGAACACACTCTCCTCAATTATACTGTTCATCTGGTAACATGTCCCGTGTGTATTAAACAATCAGGGGAACACACTCTCCTCACTTATACTGTTCACCTGGTAACATGTCCCGTGTGTATTAAACATTCAGGGGAACACACTCTCCTCACTTATACTGTTCACCTGGTAACATGTCCCGTGTGCATTAAACCATCAGGGGAACACACACTCCTCACTTATACTGTTCACCTGGTATCATGTCCCGTGTGTATTAAACAATCAGGGGAACACACTCTCCTCACTTATACTTTTCACCTGGTGACATGTCCCGTGTGTATTAAACAATCAGGGGAACAAACTCTCCTCACTTATACTGCTCACCTGGTAACATGTCCCGTGTGTATTAAACAATCAGGGGAACACACACTTCTCACTTATACTGTTCACCTGGTAACATGTCCCGTGTGTATAAAACAATCAGGGGAACACACTCTCCTCACTTTTGCTGTTCACCTGTTAACATGTCCCGTGTGTATTAAACAATCAGGGGAACACACACTCCTCACTTATATTGTTCACCTGGTAACATGTCCCGTGTGTATTAAACAATCAGGGGAACACACTCTCCTCACTTATACTTTTCACCTGTTAACATGTCCCGTGTGTATTAAACAATCAGGGGAACACACTCTCCTCACTTATACTGTTCACCTGGTAACATGTCCTGTGTTGTTAAACCATCAGGGGAACACAAGCTCTTCACTTCTACTGTTCACCTGGTAACAAGTCCCGTGAGCATTAAAAAATCAGGGGAACACACTCTCCTCACTTCGACTGTTCACCTCGTAACATGTCCCGTGCGTATTAAACAATCAGGGGAACACACTCTCCTCACTTATGCTGTTCACCTGGTAACATGTCCCGTGTGTATTAAACAATCAGGGGAACACACTCTCCTCACTTATACTTTTCACCTGTTAACATGTCCCGTGTGTATTAAACAATCAGGGGAACACACTCTCCTCACTTATACTGTTCACCTGGTAACATGTCCTGTGTTGTTAAACCATCAGGGGAACACAAGCTCTTCACTTCTACTGTTCACCTGGTAACAAGTCCCGTGAGCATTAAAAAATCAGGGGAACACACTCTCCTCACTTCGACTGTTCACCTCGTAACATGTCCCGTGCGTATTAAACAATCAGGGGAACACACTCTCCTCACTTATGCTGTTCACCTGGTGACGTGACCCGTCTGCATTAAACCATCAGGGGAACACACTCTCCTCACTTATACTGTTCACCTGGTGACATGTCCCGTGCGTATTAAACAATCAGGGGAACACACTCTCCTCACTTATACTTTTCACCTGGTAACATGTCCCGTGGGCTTTAAACCACCATGGGAAAACACTCTCCTCACTATTCTGTTCACCTGGTAACATGTCCCGTGTGAATTAAACATTCAGGGGAACACACTCTCCTCACTTATACTGTTCACCTGGTGACATGTCCCGTGCATATTAAACAATCAAGGGAACACACTCTCCTCACTTATACTGTTCACCTGGTAACATGTCCCGTGGGCTTTGAACCATTATGGGAAAACACTCTCCTCACTATTCTGTTCACCAGGTAACATGTCCCGTGTGAATTAAACATTCAGGGGAACACAATCTCCTCAATTATACTTTTCACCTGTTAACATGTCCCGTGTGTATTAAACAATCAGGGGAACACTCTCTCCTCACTTATACTGTTCACCTGCTGACATGTCCCGTGTGCACTAAACAATCAGGGGAACACACTCACCTCACTTATTCTGTTCACCTGGTGACATGTCCCGTGTGCATTAAACAATCAGGGGAACAAACTCTCCTCAAATATACTGTTCATCTGGTAACATGTCCCGTGCGTATTAAACAATCAGGGGAACACACTCTCCTCAATTTTACTGTTCACCTGGTAACATGTCCTCTGTGTATAAAACCATCAGGGGAACACTCTCTCCTCACTTATACTGTTCACCTGCTGACATGTCCCGTGTGCATTAAACAATCAGGGGAACACACTCACCTCACTTATTCTGTTCACCTGGTGACGTGACCCGTGTGCATTAAACAATCAGGGGAACACACTCTCCTCACTTATACTGTTCACCTGGTAACATGTCCCGTGTGTACTAAACAATCAGGGGAACACACTCTCCTCACTTATACTGTTCACCTGGTAACATGTCCCGTGTGTACTAAACAATCAGGGGAACACACTCTCCTCACTTATACTGTTCATCTGGTAACATGTCCCGTGCATATTAAACAATCAGGGGAACACACTCTCCTCACTTATACTGTTCACCTGGTAACATGTCCCGTGTGTACTAAACAATCAGGGGAACACACTCTCCTCACTTATACTGTTCATCTGGTAACATGTCCCGTGCATATTAAACAATCAGGGGAACACACTCTCCTCACTTATACTGTTCACCTGGTAACATGTCCCGTGTGTATTAAACAATCAGGGGAACACACTCTCCTCACTTCTGCTGTTCACCTGGTAACATGTCCGTGTGCATTAAAAAATCAGGGGAACACACTCTCCTCACTTATACTGTTTACCTTGTGACATGTCTCGTGCGTATTAAACAATCAGGGGAACACACTCTCCTCACTTCTACTGTTCACCTGGTAACATGTCCCGTGTGCATTAAAATATCAGGGGAACACACTCTCCTCACTTCTACTGTTCACCTGGTAACATGTCCCGTGTGCATTAAAAAATCAGGGGAACACACTCTCCTTACTTATACTGTTCATCTGGTAACGTGTCCCGTGTATATTAAACCATCAGGGGAACACACTCTCCTCACTTCTACTGTTCACCTGGTAACATGTCCCGTGTGCATTAAAAAATCAGGGGAACACACTCTCCTCACTTCTACTGTTCACCTGGTAACATGTCCCGTGTATATGAAACCATCAGGGGAACACACTCTCCTCACTTCTACTGTTCACCTGATAACATGTCCCATGTATATTAAACCATCAGGGGAACACACTCTCCTCACTTATACTGTTCACCTGGTAACATGTCCTGTGTGCATTAAACAATCAGGGGAACACACTCTCCTCACGTATACTGTTCATCTGGTAACATGTCCCGTGTGTATTAAACAATCAGGGGAACACACTCTCCTCTCTTATACTGTTCACCTTATAACATGTCCCGTGTGCATTAAAAAATCAGGGGAACACACTCTCCTCACTTATCCTGTTCATGTGGTAACATGTCCCGTGTGCTTTAAACAATCAGGGGAACACACTCTCCTCACTTATACTGTTCACCTGGTAACATGTCCCGTGTATATGAAACCATCAGGGGAACGCACACTCCTCACTTCTACTGTTCACCTGGTAACATGTCCCGTGTGCATTACAAAATCAGGGGAACACACTCTCCTAACTTATACTGTTCATCTGTTAACGTGTGCCGTGTATTTTAAACCATAAGGGGAACACACTCTCCTCACTTATACTGTTCATCTGCTATCATGTCCTGTGTCTATTAAACCATCAGGGGAAAACACTCTCCTCACTTATACTGTTCACCTGGTGACATGCCCCGTGTTTATTAAACAATCAGGGGAACACACTCTCCTCACTTATACTGTTCACCTGGTAACATGTCCCGTGTACATGAAACCATCAAGGGAAAACATTCTCCTCACTTTAATACACACGGGACATGTTACCATGTGAACAGAATAGTGAGGAGAGTGTTTTCCACTGATGGTTTAATACGCACGGGACATGTTACCAGGTGAACAGTATAAGTGAGGAGATTGTGTTCCCCGATTGTTTAATACGCACGGGACATGTTACCAGGTGAACAGTAGAAGTGAGGAGAGTGTGTTCCCCTGATGGGTTAATCTTCACAGGACATGTTACCAGGTAAAGAGAATAAGTGAAGAGAGAGTGTTCCCCTGTTTGTTTAATACACACAGGACATGTTACCAGGAGAACAGTATAAGTGAGGAGACAGTGTTCCCCTGATTGTTTAATGCACACGGGACATGTTACCAGGTGAACAGTATAAGTGAGGAGAGTGTGTTCCCCTGATGGTTTAACATAAACGGGACATGTTCCCAAGTGAACAGTATAAGTGAGTAGATTGTGTTCCCCTGATGGTTTAACACACACGCGACATGTTACGAGATGGACAGTATAAGTGAGCAGAGTGTGTTCCCCTGATGGTTTAACATACACGGGACATGTCACCAGATGAACAGTATAAGTGAGGAGAGTGTGTTCCCCTGATGATTAAAGACGCACAGGACATGTTCCCAAGTGAACAGTATAAGTGAGGAGATTGTTTTCCCCTGATGGTTTAATATACACGGGACATGTCACCAGGTGAACAGCAGAAGTGAGGACAGTGTGTTCCCCAGATTGTTTAATATACACGGGACATGTTACCAGGTGAACCGTATAAGTGAGGAGAGTGTGTTCTCTTGATTGTTTAATATACACGGGACATGTTACCAGGTGAACAGCATACGAGAGGAGAGTCTGTTCCCCTCATGGTTTAATATACACGGGACACGTCACCGGGTGAACAGTATAAGTGAAGAGAGTGTGTTCCCCTGATGGTTAAATACACATGGAACATGTCACCAGGTGAAAAGTATAAGTGAGGAGAATGTTTTCCCCTGATGGTTTAATATACACGGGACATGTAACCTGGTGAACAGTATAAGTGAGGGGAATGTGTTCCCCTGATGGATTAATACGAACGGGATATGTTACCAGGTGAACAGTATAACTGAGGAGAGTGTGTTCCCCTGACTGTTTAATACACACGGGACATGTTAAGAGATGAGCAGTATAAGTGAGGAGAGTGTGTTACCCTGGTGGTTTAATATACACGGGACATGTTACCAGGTGAACAGTATAAGTGAGGAGACTGTGTTCCCATGATGTTTTAATTGACACGGGACATGTCAACAGGGGAACAGTGTAAGTGAGGAGAGTGTGTTCCCCTGATTGTTTAACACGCACGGGACATGTCACCAGGTGAACAGTATAAGTGAGGAGAGTGTGTTCCCCTGATTGTTTAATATACACAGGACATGTTACCAGATGAACTGTATAAGTGAGCAGATTGTGTTCCCCTGATGGTTTAATATACACAGGACATGTATCCAGGTGAACAGTATATGGGAGGGGAATGTGTTCCCCTGATGGTTGAATACGAAGGGGACATGTTACCAGGTGAGCAGTGTAAGTGAGGGGAGTGTGTTCCCCTGATGGTTTAATATACACGAGACATGTTACCAGGTGAACAGTATAAGTGAGTAGAGTGTGTTCCCCTGGTGGTTTAATATCGACGGGACATGTTACCAGGTGAACAGTATAAGTGAGGAGAGTGTGTTCCCCTGATGCTTTAATACACACGGGACATGTCACCAGGTGAACAGTGTAAGTGAGGGGAGTGTGTTCCCCTGATGGCTTAATATACACTGGACATGTTACCACCTCTAGAGTAGAAGTGAGGAGAGTATGCTCCCCTGATTGTTTAATACGCACGGGACATGTCACCAGGTCAACAGTATAATTGAGGAGAGTGTGTTCACCTGATTGTTTAATATACACAGGACATTTTACCAGATGAACTGTATAAGTGAGCAGAGTGTCTTCCCCTGATGGTTTAATATACATGGGACATGTTACCAGGTGAACTCTATAACTGAGCAGATTCTGTTCCCCTGATGGTTTAATATACACGGGACATGTCACCAGGTGAACAGTATAAGTGAAGAGACTGTGTTCCCTTGATGGTTTAATGCACACAGGACATGTTACATGGTGAACAGTATAAGTGAGGAAACTGTGTTCCCCTGATGGTTTAATACACACAGGACATGTTACCAGGTGAACAGTATAAGTGAGCAGAGTGTGTTCCCCTGATGTTTTAATAAACACAGGACATGTTACCATGTGAACAGTATAAGTGAGCAGAGTGCGTTCCCCTGATGGTTTAATACACACGGGACATGTTGCCAGGTGAACACTATACGTTTGCAGAGTGTGTTCCCCTGATGGTTTAATATACATGGGACATGTTACCAGGTGAACAGTATAAGTGAGGGGAATGTGTTCCCCTGATGGTTTAATACGAACGGGACATGTTACCAGGTGAACTGTATAACTGAGGAGAGTGTGTTCCCCTGATTGTTTAATACTGACGGGACATGTCACCAGGTGAAAAGTGTAAATGAGGAGAGTGTGTTCCCCTGATGGTTTAATACACACGGGACATGTTACCAGGTGAACAGTATAAGTGAGGAGAGTGTGTTCCCCTGATGGTTTAATACACACGGGACATGTCACCAGGTGAACAGTGTAATTGATGAGAGTGTGTTCCCCTGATGGTTTAATACACACGGGACATGTTACCAGGTGAACAGTATAAGTGAGGAGAGTGTGTTCCCCTGATGGTTTAATGCACACGCGACATGTTACGAGGTGAACAGTATAAGTGAGCAGAGTGTGTTCCCCTAATGGTTTAACATACACGGGACATGACACCAGATGATCAGTATAAGTGAGGAGAGTGTGTTCCCCTGATGATTAAAGACACACAGGACATGTTCCCAAGTGAACAGTATAAGTGAGGAGATTGTGTTCCCCTGATGGTTTAATATACACGGGACATGTCACCAGGTGAACAGCAGAAGTGAGGAGAATGTGTTCCCCAGATTGTTTAATATACACGGGACATGTTACCAGGTGAAGCGTAACAATGAGGAGAGTGCGTTCTCCTGATTGTTTAATATACACGGGACATGTTGCCAGGTGAACAGCATACGAGAGGAGAGTCTGTTCCCCTCATGGTTTAATATACACGGGACATGTCCCCAGGTGAAAAGTATAAGTGAGGAGAATGTTTTCCCCTGATGGTTTAATATACACGGGACATGTAACCTGGTGAACAGTATAAGTGAGGGGAATGTGTTCCCCTGATGGTTTAATACGAACGGGATATGTTACCAGGTGAACAGTATAAGTGAGGAGAGTGTGTTCCCCTGACTGTTTAATACACACGGGACATGTTAACAGATGAGCAGTATAAGTGAGGATTGTGTGTTACCCTGCTGGTTTAATATACACGGGACATGTTACCAGGTGAACAGTGTAAGTGAGGAGACTGTGTTCCCATGATGTTTTAATTGACACGGGACATGTCAACAGGGGAACAGTATAAGTGAGGAGACTGTGTTCCCATGATCTTTTAATTGAGACGGGACATGTCAACAGGGGAACAGTGTAAGTGAGGAGAGTGTGTTCCCCTGATTGTTTAACACGCACGGGACATGTCACCAGGTGAACAGTATAACTGAGGAGAGTGTGTACCCCTGATTGTTTAATATACACAGGACATGTTACCAGATGAACTGTATAAGTGAGCAGATTGTGTTCCCCTGATAGTTTAATATACACAGGACATGTCTCCAGGTGAACAGTATATGGGAGGGGAATGTGTTCCCCTGATGGTTGAATACGAAGGGGACATGTTACCAGGTGAAAAGTATAAGTGAGGAGAGTGTGTTCCCCTGATTGTTTAATATACACGAGACATGTTACCAGGTGAACAGTATAAGTGAGTAGAGTGTGTTCCCCTGGTGGTTTAATATCGACGGGACATGTTACCAGGTGAACAGTATAAGTGAGGAGAGTGTGTTCCCCTGATGCTTTAATACACACGGGACATGTCACCAGGTGAACAGTGTAAGTGAGGGGAGTGTGTTCCCCTGATGGTTTAATATACACTGGACATGTTACCACCTCTAGAGTAGAAGTGAGGAGAGTATGCTCCCCTGATTGTTTAATACGCACGGGACATGTCACCAGGTCAACAGTATAAGTGAGGAGAGTGTGTTCACCTGATTGTTTAATATACACAGGACATTTTACCAGATGAACTGTATAAGTGAGCAGAGTGTCTTCCCCTGATGGTTTAATATACATGGGACATGTTACCAGGTGAACTCTATAACTGAGCAGATTCTGTTCCCCTGATGGTTTATTATACACGGGACATGTCACCAGGTGAACAGTATAAGTGAAGAGACTGTGTTCCCTTGATGGTTTAATGTACACAGGACATGTTACATGGTGAACAGTATAAGTGAGGAGACTGTGTTCCCCTGATGTTTTAATAAACACAGGACATGTTACCATGTGAACAGTATAAGTGAGCAGAGTGCGTTCCCCTGAAGGTTTAATACACACGGGACATGTTGCCAGGTGAACACTATACGTTTGCAGAGTGTGTTCCCCTGATGGTTTAATATACATGGGACATGTTACCAGGTGAACAGTATAAGTGAGGGGAATGTGTTCCCCTGATGGTTTAATACGAATGGGACATGTTACCAGGTGAACAGTATAACTGAGGAGAGTGTGTTCCCCTGATTGTTTAATACTGACGGGACATGTCACCAGGTGAAAAGTGTAAATGAGGAGAGTGTGTTCCCCTGATGGTTTAATACACACGGGACATGTTACCAGGTGAACAGTATAAGTGAGGAGAGTGTGTTCCCCTGATGGTTTAATACACACGGGACATGTTACCAGGTGAACGGTATAAGTGAGGAGAGTGTGTTCCCCTGATTGTTTAATGCACACGGGTCACGTCACCAGGTGAACAGTGTAATTGAGGAGAGTGTGTTCCCCTGATGGTTTAATACACACGGGACATGTCACCAGGTGAACAGTGTAATTGAGGAGAGTGTGTTCCCCTGATGGTTTAATACACACGGGACATGTTACCAGGTGAGCAGTATAAGTGAGGAGAGTGTGTTCCCCTGATGGTTTAATACACACGCGACATGTTACGAGGTGAACAGTATAAGTGAGCAGAGTGTGTTCCCCTGATGGTTTAACATACACGGGACATGTCACCAGATGAACAGTATAAGTGAGGAGAGTGTGTTCCCCTGATGATTTAATATACACGGGACATGTCGCCAGGTGAACAGCAGAAGTGAGGAGAGTGTGTTCCCCAGATTGTTTAATATACACGGGACATGTTACCAGGTGAACCGTATAAGTGAGGAGAGTGTGTTCTCCTGATTGTTTAATATACACGGGACATGTTACCAGGTGAACAGCATACGAGAGGAGAGTCTGTTCCTCCCATGGTTTAATATACACGGGACATGTCACCAGGTGAAAAGTATAAGTGAGGAGAATGTTTTCCCCTGATGATTTAATATACAAGGGACATGTAACCTGGTGAACAGTATAAGTGAGGGGAATGTGTTCCCCTGATGGTGTAATACGCACGGTACATGTTACCAGGTGAACAGTATAAGTAAGGAGAGTGTGTTCCCCTGATGGTTTAATATACACAGGACATGTAACCAAGTGAACAGTATATGTGAGGGGAATGTGTTCCCCTGATGGTTGAATACGAACGGGACATGTTACCAGGTGAACAGTATAAGTGAGGAGAGTGTGTTCCCCTGATTGTTTAATAAACACGGGACATGTTACCAGGTGAACAGTATTAGTGAGGAGAGTGTGTTCCCCTGGTGGTTTAATATCGACGGGACATGTTACCAGGTGAACAGTATAAGTGAGGAGAGTGTGTTCCGCTGATGCTTTAATACACACAGGACATGTCACCAGGAGAACAATGTAAGTGAGGGGAGTGTGTTCCCCTGATGGTTTAATATACACGAGACATGTTACCAGGTGAACAGTATAAGTGAGGAGAGTGTGTTCCCCTAGTGGTTTAATATCGACGGGACATGTTACCAGGTGAACAGTATAAGTGAGGAGAGTGTGTTCCCCTGATGCTTTAATACACACGGGACATGTCACCAGGTGAACAGTGTAAGTGAGGGGAGTGTGTTCCCCTGATGGTTTAATATACACTGGACATGTTACCAGCTCCAGAGTAGAAGTGAGGAGAGTATGCTCCCCTGATTGTTTAATACGCACGGGACATGTCACCAGGTGAACAGTATAAGTGAGGAGAGTGTGTTCACATGATTGTTTAATATACACAGGACATTTTACCAGATGAACTGTATAAGTGAGCAGAGTGTCTTCCCCTGATGGTTTAATATACATGGGACATGTTACCAGGTGAACTCTATAACTGAGCAGATTCTGTTCCCCTGATGGTTTAATATACACGGGACATGTCACCAGGTGAACAGTGTAAGTGAGGAGAGTGTGTTCCCCTGATGGTTTAATACACACAGGACATGTTACCAGGTGAACAGTATAAGTGAGCAGAGTGTGTTCCCCTGATGTTTTAATAAACACAGGACATGTTACCATGTGAACAGTATAAGTGAGCAGAGTGCGTTCCCCTGATGGTTTAATACACACGGGACATGTTGCCAGGTGAACACTATACGTTTGCAGAGTGTGTTCCCCTGATGGTTTAATATACATGGGACATGTTACCAGGTGAACAGTATAAGTGAGGGGAATGTGTTCCCCTGATGGTTTAATACGAACGGGACATGTTACCAGGTGAACTGTATAACTGAGGAGAGTGTGTTCCCCTGATTGTTTAATACTGACGGGACATGTCACCAGGTGAAAAGTGTAAATGAGGAGAGTGTGTTCCCCTGATGGTTTAATACACACGGGACATGTTACCAGGTGAACAGTATAAGTGAGGAGAGTGTGTTCCCCTGATGGTTTAATACACACGGGACATGTCACCAGGTGAACAGTGTAATTGATGAGAGTGTGTTCCCCTGATGGTTTAATACACACGGGACATGTTACCAGGTGAACAGTATAAGTGAGGAGAGTGTGTTCCCCTGATGGTTTAATAAACACGCGACATGTTACGAGGTGAACAGTATAAGTGAGCAGAGTGTGTTCCCCTGTTGGTTTAACATACACGGGACATGACACCAGATGATCAGTATAAGTGAGGAGAGTGTGTTCCCCTGATGATTAAAGACACACAGGACATGTTCCCAAGTGAACAGTATAAGTGAGGAGATTGTGTTCCCCTGATGGTTTAATATACACGGGACATGTCACCAGGTGAACAGCAGAAGTGAGGAGAATGTGTTCCCCAGATTGTTTAATATACACGGGACATGTTACCAGGTGAACCGTAACAATGAGGAGAGTGCGTTCTCCTGATTGTTTAATATACACGGGACATGTTGCCAGGTGAACAGCATACGAGAGGAGAGTCTGTTCCCCTCATGGTTTAATATACACGGGACATGTCCCCAGGTGAAAAGTATAAGTGAGGAGAATGTTTTCCCCTGATGGTTTAATATACACGGGACATGTAACCTGGTGAACAGTATAAGTGAGGGGAATGTGTTCCCCTGATGGTTTAATACGAACGGGATATGTTACCAGGTGAACAGTATAAGTGAGGAGAGTGTGTTCCCCTGACTGTTTAATACACACGGGACATGTTAACAGATGAGCAGTATAAGTGAGGATTGTGTGTTACCCTGCTGGTTTAATATACACGGGACATGTTACCAGGTGAACAGTGTAAGTGAGGAGACTGTGTTCCCATGATGTTTTAATTGACACGGGACATGTCAACAGGGGAACAGTATAAGTGAGGAGACTGTGTTCCCATGATCTTTTAATTGAGACGGGACATGTCAACAGGGGAACAGTGTAAGTGAGGAGAGTGTGTTCCCCTGATTGTTTAACACGCACGGGACATGTCACCAGGTGAACAGTATAACTGAGGAGAGTGTGTACCCCTGATTGTTTAATATACACAGGACATGTTACCAGATGAACTGTATAAGTGAGCAGATTGTGTTCCCCTGATAGTTTAATATACACAGGACATGTCTCCAGGTGAACAGTATATGGGAGGGGAATGTGTTCCCCTGATGGTTGAATACGAAGGGGACATGTTACCAGGTGAAAAGTATAAGTGAGGAGAGTGTGTTCCCCTGATTGTTTAATATACACGAGACATGTTACCAGGTGAACAGTATAAGTGAGTAGAGTGTGTTCCCCTGGTGGTTTAATATCGACGGGACATGTTACCAGGTGAACAGTATAAGTGAGGAGAGTGTGTTCCCCTGATGCTTTAATACACACGGGACATGTCACCAGGTGAACAGTGTAAGTGAGGGGAGTGTGTTCCCCTGATGGTTTAATATACACTGGACATGTTACCACCTCTAGAGTAGAAGTGAGGAGAGTATGCTCCTCTGATTGTTTAATACGCACGGGACATGTCACCAGGTCAACAGTATAAGTGAGGAGAGTGTGTTCACCTGATTGTTTAATATACACAGGACATTTTACCAGATGAACTGTATAAGTGAGCAGAGTGTCTTCCCCTGATGGTTTAATATATATGGGACATGTTACCAGGTGAACTCTATAACTGAGCAGATTCTGTTCCCCTGATGGTTTATTATACACGGGACATGTCACCAGGTGAACAGTATAAGTGAAGAGACTGTGTTCCCTTGATGGTTTAATGTACACAGGACATGTTACATGGTGAACAGTATAAGTGAGGAGACTGTGTTCCCCTGATGGTTTAACACACACAGGACATATTACCAGGTGAACAGTATAAGTGAGCAGAGTGTGTTCCCCTGATGTTTTAATAAACACAGGACATGTTACCATGTGAACAGTATAAGTGAGCAGAGTGCGTTCCACTTAAGGTTTAATACACACGGGACATGTTGCCAGGTGAACACTATACGTTTGCAGAGTGTGTTCCCCTGATGGTTTAATATACATGGGACATGTTACCAGGTGAACAGTATAAGTGAGGGGAATGTGTTCCCCTGATGGTTTAATACGAACGGGACATGTTACCAGGTGAACAGTATAACTGAGGAGAGTGTGTTCCCCTGATTGTTTAATACTGACGGGACATGTCACCAGGTGAAAAGTGTAAATGAGGAGAGTGTGTTCCCCTGATGGTTTAATACACACGGGACATGTTACCAGGTGAACAGTATAAGTGAGGAGAGTGTGTTCCCCTGATGGTTTAATACACACGGGACATGTTACCAGGTGAACGGTATAAGTGAGGAGAGTGTGTTCCCCTGATTGTTTAATGCACACGGGTCACGTCACCAGGTGAACAGTGTAATTGAGGAGAGTGTGTTCCCCTGATGGTTTAATACACACGGGACATGTCACCAGGTGAACAGTGTAATTGAGGAGAGTGTGTTCCCCTGATGGTTTAATACACACGGGACATGTTACCAGGTGAGCAGTATAAGTGAGGAGAGTGTGTTCCCCTGATGGTTTAATACACACGCGACATGTTACGAGGTGAACAGTATAAGTGAGCAGAGTGTGTTCCCCTGATGGTTTAACATACACGGGACATGTCACCAGATGAACAGTATAAGTGAGGAGAGTGTGTTCCCCTGATGATTTAATATACACGGGACATGTCACCAGGTGAACAGCAGAAGTGAGGAGAGTGTGTTCCCCAGATTGTTTAATATACACGGGACATGTTACCAGGTGAACCGTATAAGTGAGGAGAGTGTGTTCTCCTGATTGTTTAATATACACGGGACATGTTACCAGGTGAACAGCATACGAGAGGAGAGTCTGTTCCTCCCATGGTTTAATATACACGGGACATGTCACCAGGTGAAAAGTATAAGTGAGGAGAATGTTTTCCCCTGATGGTTTAATATACAAGGGACATGTAACCTGGTGAACAGTATAAGTGAGGGGAATGTGTTCCCCTGATGGTTTAATACGAACGGGATATGTTACCAGGTGAACAGTATAAGTGAGGAGAGTGTGTTCCCCTGATTGTTTAATACACACGGGACATGTTAACAGATGAGCAGTATAAGGGAGGAGAGTGTGTTACCCTGATAGTTTAATATACACGGGACATGTTACCAGGTGAACAGTATAAGTGAGGAGACTGTGTTCCCATGATTGTTTAATATACACAGGACATGTTACCAGATGAACTGTATAAGTGAGCAGATTGTGTTCCCCTGATGGTTTAAGATACAGAGGACATGTTACCAGCTCGAGAGTAGAAGTGAGGAGAGTGTGTTCCCCTAATTGTTTAATATGCACGGGACATGTCACCAGGTGAACAGTATAAGTGAGGAGAGTGTGTTCACCTGATTGTTCAATATACACTGGACATGTTACCAGATGAACTGTATAAGCGGGCCGAGTGTGTTCCCCTGATTGTATAATACGCAGGGGACATGTTACCAGGTGAACAGTATAAGTGTGGAGACTGTGTTCCCCTGACGGTATAATGCACACAGGACATGTTACCAGGTGAACAGTATATGTGAGCAGAGTGTGTTCCCCTGATGGTTTAATACACACGGGACATGTTACCAGGTGAACACTATAAGTTTGCAGAGTGTGTTCCCCTGATGGTTTAATATACATGGGACATGTTACCAAGTGAACTCGATAAGTGAGGAGAGTGTGTTCCCCTGATGGTATAATTCAGACGGGACATGTTACCAGTTGAACAGTATAAGTGAGGAGAGTGTGTTCTCCTGATTGTTTAATATACACGGGACATGTTACCACGTGAACAGTATAAGTGAGGAGACTGTGTTCCCCTGATGGTGTAATACGCACGGTACATGTTACCAGGTGAACAGTATAAGTAAGGAGAGTGTGTTCCCCTGATGGTTTAATATACACAGGACATGTAACCAAGTGAACAGTATATGTGAGGGGAATGTGTTCCCCTGATGGTTGAATACGAACGGGACATGTTACCAGGTGAACAGTATAAGTGAGGAGAGTGTGTTCCCCTGATTGTTTAATAAACACGGGACATGTTACCAGGTGAACAGTATTAGTGAGGAGAGTGTGTTCCCCTGGTGGTTTAATATCGACGGGCATGTTACCAGGTGAACAGTATAAGTGAGGAGAGTGTGTTCCCCTGATGCTTTAATACACACAGGACATGTCACCAGGAGAACAATGTAAGTGAGGGGAGTGTGTTCCCCTGATGGTTTAATATACACGAGACATGTTACCAGGTGAACAGTATAAGTGAGGAGAGTGTGTTCCCCTAGTGGTTTAATATCGACGGGACATGTTACCAGGTGAACAGTATAAGTGAGGAGAGTGTGTTCCCCTGATGCTTTAATACACACGGGACATGTCACCAGGTGAACAGTGTAAGTGAGGGGAGTGTGTTCCCCTGATGGTTTAATATACACTGGACATGTTACCAGCTCCAGAGTAGAAGTGAGGAGAGTATGCTCCCCTGATTGTTTAATACGCACGGGACATGTCACCAGGTGAACAGTATAAGTGAGGAGAGTGTGTTCACATGATTGTTTAATATACACAGGACATTTTACCAGATCAACTGTAGAAGTGAGCAGAGTGTCTTCCCCTGATGGTTTAATATACATGGGACATGTTACCAGGTGAACTCTATAACTGAGCAGATTCTGTTCCCCTGATGGTTTAATATACACGGGACATGTCACCAGGTGAACAGTGTAAGTGAGGAGAGTGTGTTCCCCTGATGGTTTAATACACACAGGACATGTTACCAGGTGAACAGTATAAGTGAGCAGAGTGAGTTCCCCTGATGTTTTAATAAACACAGGACATGTTACCAGGTGAACACTATAAGTTTGCAGAGTGTGTTCCCCTGATGGTTTAATATACATGGGACATGTTACCAGGTGAACAGTATAACTGAGGAGAGTGTGTTCCCCTGATTGTTTAATACTGACGGGACATGTCACCAGGTGAAAAGTGTAATTGAGGAGAGAGTGTTCCCCTAATTGCTTAATATACACGGTACATGTTACCAGGTCAACAGTGTAATTGAGGAGAGTGTGTTCCCCTGATGGTTTAATACACACGGGACATGTCACCAGTTGAACAGTGTAATTGAGGAGAGTGTGTTCCCCTGATGGTTTAATACACACGGGACATGTTTCCAGGTGAACAGTATAAGTGAGGAGAGTGTGTTCCTCTGATGGTTTAATAAACACAGGACATGTTACCAGGTGAACAGTGTAATTGATGAGAGTGTGTTCCCCTGATGGTTTAATACACACGGGACATGTCACCAGGTGAACAGTGTAATTGAAGAGAGTGTGTTCCCCTGATTGTTTAATGTACACAGGACATGTTACCAGATGAACAGCATAAGTGAGCATATTGTATTCCCCTGATGGTTTAATATACACGGGACATGTTACCAGGTGAACAGTATAAGTGAGGAGACTGTGTTCCCCTGATGGTTTAATGCACACAGGACATGTTACCAGGTGAACAGTATAAGTGAGGAGACTGTGTTCCCCTGATGGTTTAATGCACACAGGACATGTTAGCAGGTGAACAGTATAAGTGAGCAGAGTGTGTTCCCCTGATTGTTTACAACACTCAGGACATGTTACCAGGTGAACAGTATAAGTGAGGAGAGTGTGTTCCCCTGATTGTTTAATATACACAGGACATGTTACCAGGTGAACAGTATAAGTGAGGAGAGTGTGTTCCCCTGATGGTTTAATACACACAGGACATGTTACCAGGTAAACAGTATAAGTGAGGGGAGTGTGTTCCATTGATGGTTTAATATACATAGGAGATGTTCCCAAGTGAACAGTATAAGTGAGGAGAGTGTGTTCCCCTGATTGTTTAATACACAGGGGACATGTCACCAGGTGAACAGCATATGAGAGGAGAGTCAGTTCCCCTGATGGTTGAATACACAGGGGACATGTCACCAGGTGAACAGCATACGAGAGGAGAGTCTGTTCCCCTCATGGTTTAATATACACGGGACACGTCACCAGGTGAACAGTATAAGTGAGGAGAATATTTTCCCCTGATGGTTTAACATACTCGGGACATGTTACCACGTGAACAGTATAAGTGAGCAGATTGTGTTCCCCTGATGGTTTAATACACACGGGACATGTCACCAGGTGAACAGTGTAAGTGAGGAGAGTGTGTTCCCCTGATGGTTTAATACACACAGGACATGTCACTCGGTGAACAGTATAAGTGAGGAGAGTGTGTTCCCCTGATTGTTGAAAATCAACGGGACATGTTACCAGGTGAACAGTATAACTGACGAGAGTGTGTTCCCCTGATTGTTTAATACGCACGGGACATGTCACCAGCTGAACAGTATAAGTGAGGAGAGTGTGTTCTCCTGATTGTTTAATACACACGGGACATGTTACCAGGTGAACAGTATAAGTGAGGAGAGGGCTTTCCCCTGATGGTTTAATATACACGGGACATGTTACCAGGTGAACAGTAGAAGTGAGGAGAGTGTGTTCCCCTGATGGTTTAATACACACAGGACATGTTACCAGGTGAACAGTATAAGTGAGGCGAGTGTGTTCCCCTGTTGGTTTAATGCACACGGGACATGTTACCAGGTGAACAGTATAAGTGAGGAGAGTGTGTTCCCCTGATTGTTTAATACGCACGGGACATGTCACCAGCTGAACAGTATAAGTGAGGAGAGTGTGTTCTCCTGATTGTTTAATACACACGGGACATGTTACCAGGTGAACAGTATAAGTGAGGAGAGGGCTTTCCCCTGATGGTTTAATATACACGGGACATGTTACCAGGTGAACAGTAGAAGTGAGGAGAGTGTGTTCCCCTGATGGTTTAATACACACAGGACATGTTACCAGGTGAACAGTATAAGTGAGGCGAGTGTGTTCCCCTGTTGGTTTAATGCACGCGGGACATGTTACCAAGTGAACAGTATAAGTGAGGAGAGTGTGTTCCCCTGATGGTTTAATATACACAGGACATGTTACCAGGTGATCAGTATAAGTGAGGAGAGTGTGTTCCCCTGATGGTTTAATATACATTGGACATGTTACCAGGTGAAAAGTATAAGTCCGGACAGTGTGTTCCCCTTATGGTTTAATATACACAGGACATGTTGCCAGGTAAACAGTATATGTGAGGAGAGTGTGTACACCTGATGGTTTAATATACAAGGGATATGTTACCAGCTCTAGAGTAGAAGTGAAGAGAGTGTGTTCCCCTGATGCTTCAATATACACAGGACATGTTACCAGATGAACAGTATAAGTGAGGACAGAGTGTTCCCCTGATGGTTTAATATACACAGGACATGTTACCAGGTGAACAGTATAAGTGAGGACAGAGTGTTCCCCTGATGGTTTAATATACACAGGACATGTTACCAGGTGAACAGTATAAGTGAGGAGAATGTGTTCCCCTGATGGTTTAATATACACAGGACATGTTTCCAGGTGAACAGTATAAGTGAGGACAGAGTGTTCCCCTGATGGTTTAATATACACAGGACATGTTACCAGGTGAACAGTATAAGTGCGGAGAGTATGTTCCCCTGATGTTTTAATATACACAGGACATGTTACCAGGTGAACAGTATAAGTGAGGAGAATGTTTTCCCCTGATGGTTTAATATGCGCGGGGCATGTTACCAGGTGAACAGCATAAGTGAGGAGAGTTTGTTCCCCTGATTGTTAAATATACACGGGACATGTCACCAGGTGAACAGTATAAGTGAGGGGAATGTGTTCCCCTGATGGTTTAATATACACGGGACATGTTACCAGGAGAACAGTGTAAGTGAGGAGAGTGTTTTCCCCTGATGGTTTAATATACACGGGACATGTTACCAGATGAACAGCATAAGTGAGTAGAGTGTGTTCCCCTGATGGTTTAATACTCACGGGACATGTTACCAAGTGTACAGTATAAGTGAGGAGAGTGTGTTCCCCTGATGGTTTAATACGCACGGGACATGTTACCAAGTGAACAGTATAAGTGAGGCGAGAGTGTTCCCCTGATGGTTTAATATACACAGGACATGTTACAAGGTGAAAGGTATAAGTCCGGACAGTGTGTTCCCCTGATGTTTTAATATCCACAGGACATGTTACAGGGTAAACAGTATAAGTGAGGAGAATGTGTTCGCCTGATGCTTTAATATACACGGGCCATGTTACCAGGTGAACAGTATAAGTGAGGAGAGTGTGTTGCCCTGATTGTTTAAAACGCACGGGAAATGTCACCAGATGAACAGTATAAGTGAGGAGAGTGTGTTTCCCTGATGGTTTAATATACACGGGACATGTCACCAGGTGAACAGTGTACGTGAGGAGAGTGTGTTCCCCTGATGGTTTAATATACACGGGACATGTTACCAGGTGAACAGTGTAAGTGAGGAGAGTGTGTTCCCCTGATTGTTTAATACACACGGGACATGTTATCAGGTGAACAGCATAGTGAGGAGAGTGTGTTCCCCTGATTGTTTAATATGCACGGGACATGTCACCAGGTGAACAGTATATGTGAGGAGAGTGTGTTCCCCTGATTGTTTAATACACACGGGACATGTTACCAGGTGAACAGAATAGTGAGGAGAGTGTGTTCCCCTGATTGTTTAATGCACACGGGACATGTGACAAGGTGAACAGTGTAAGTGAGCAGAGTGAGTTCCCCGGATTGTTTAATACTGACAGGACATGTCACCATGTGAACAGTATAAGTGAGGAGATTGTGTTCCCCTGATTGTTTAATACGCACGGGACATGTTACCAGGTGAACAGTAGAAGTGAGGAGAGTGTGTTCCCCTGATGGTTTCATATACATGGGACATGTTACCAGGTGAACAGGATAAGTGAAGAGAGTGTGTTCCCCTGATGGTTTAATACACACTGGACATGTCACCAGGTGAACAGTGTAAGTGATTAGAGTGTGTTCCCCTGATTGTTTAATACACACGGGACATGTTACCAGGTGAACAGTATAAGTGAGGAGAGTGTGTTACCCTGAAGGTTTAATATACACAGGACATGTCACTAGGTGAAAAGTATAAGTGAGAAGAGTGTGTTCCCCAGATGGCTTTATATGCACGGGACATGTTACCTGAGGAAGAGTATAAGTGAGGCGAGTGAGTTCCCCTTTCTTTCTTTCTTCTTCTTTTGGGCCTCCTTATCTCGAGAGACAATGGATACGCGCCTGGAGGTGGTCAGTGGTTTGTGAAGCAGCGCCTGGAGTGGCTATAAAGGCCAATTCTGGAGTGACAGGCTCTTCCACAGGTGCTGCAGAGAAATTTGTTTGTTGGGGCTGTTGCACAGTTGGCTCTCCCCTTGCGCCTCTGTCTTTTTTCCTGCCAACTACTAAGTCTCTTCGACTCGCCACAATTTAGCCCTGTCTTTATGGCTGCCCGCCAGCTCTGGCGAATGCTGGCAACTGACTCCCACGACTTGTGATCAATGTCACACGATTTCATGTCGCGTTTGCAGACGTCTTTATAACGGAGACATGGACGGCCGGTGGGTCTGATACCAGTGGCGAGCTCGCTGTACAATGTGTCTTTGGGGATCCTGCCATCTTCCATGCGGCTCACATGGCCAAGCCATCTCAAGCGCCGCTGACTCAGTAGTGTGTATAAGCTGGGGATGTTGGCCGCTTCAAGGACTTCTGTGTTGGAAATATAGTCCTGCCACCTGATGCCAAGTATTCTCCGAAGGCAGCGAAGATGGAATGAATTGAGACGTCGCTCTTGGCTGGCATACGTTGTCCAGGCCTCGCTGCCGTAGAGCAAGGTACTGAGGACACAGGCCTGATACACTCGGACTTTTGTGTTCCGTGTCAGTGCGCCATTTTCCCACACTCTCTTGGCCAGTCTGAACATAGCAGTGGAAGCCTTACCCATGCGCTTGTTGATTTCTGCATCTAGAGACAGGTTACTGGTGATAGTTGAGCCTAGGTAGGTGAACTCTTGAACCACTTCCAGAGCATGGTCGCCAATATTGATGGATGGAGCATTTCTGACATCCTGCCCCATGATGTTCGTTTTCTTGAGGCTGATGGTTAGGCCAAATTCATTGCAGGCAGACGCAAACCTGTCGATGAGACTCTGCAGGCATTCTTCAGTGTGAGATGTTAAAGCAGCATCGTCAGCAAAGAGGAGTTCTCTGATGAGGACTTTCCGTACTTTGGACTTCGCTCTTAGACGGGCAAGGTTGAACAACCTGCCCCCTGATCTTGTGTGGAGGAAAATTCCTTCTTCAGAGGATTTGAACGCATGTGAAAGCAGCAGTGAGAAGAAAATTCCAAAAAGTGTGGGTGCGAGAACACAGCCCTGTTTCACACCACTCAGGATAGGAAAGGGCTCTGATGAGGAGCCACCATGTTGAATTGTGCCTTTCATATTGTCATGGAATGAGGTGATGATACTTAGTAGCTTTGGTGGACATCCGATCTTTTCTAGTAGTCTGAAGAGACCACGTCTGCTGACGAGGTCAAAGGCTTTGGTGAGATCAATGAAAGCAATGTAGAGGGGCATCTGTTGTTCACGGCATTTCTCCTGTATCTGACGAAGGGAGAACAGCATGTCAATAGTCGATCTCTCTGCACGGAAGCCACACTGTGCCTCAGGGTAGACGCGCTCGGCCAGCTTCTGGAGCCTGTTCAGAGCGACTCGAGCAAAGACTTTCCCCACTATGCTGAGCAGGGAGATTCCACGGTAGTTGTTGCAGTCACCGCGGTCACCTTTGTTTTTATAGAGGGTGATGATGTTGGCATCGCGCATGTCCTGGGGTACTGCTCCCTCGTCCCAGCACAGGCATAGCAGTTCATGTAGTGCTGAGAGTATAGCAGGCTTGGCACTCTTGATTATTTCAGGGGTAATGCTGTCCTTCCCAGGGGCTTTTCCGCTGGCTAGGGAATCAATGGCATCACTGAGTTCCGATTTGGTTGGCTGTATGTCCAGCTCATCCATGACTGGTAGAGGCTGGGCTGCATTGAGGGCAGTCTCAGTGACAGCATTCTCCCTGGAGTACAGTTCTAGGTAGTGCTCAACCCAGCGGTCCATCTGTTTGCGTTGGTCAGTGATTATGTCCCCCGATTTAGATTTGAGGGGGGTGATCTTCTTGATGGTTGGCCCAAGAGCTCTCTTCATGCCATCATACATTCCTCTGATGTTTCCGGTGTCTGAGGCCAGCTGAATATGACTGCATAGGTGTTGCCAGTAGTCGTTTGCGCAACGCCTAGCTGTTCTTTGTGCAGTACTTCTGGCTGCTTTAAGTGCTGCGGATGTTAAATCGCTGGGGGCTTTCTTGTAGTTCAAAAGTGCAATGCGCTTAGCGGCTATGACAGGTTCCAGCTCTTCATTATGAGATTGAAACCAGTCTGCATTTCTCTTCGCACTTTTGCCGTAGGTGGTCAAAGCTGACTCATAGATGGCGTCTCTGATGTGGGCCCACTTGGTCTCAGCATCCCCTGTGGGAGTGTTTTGAAGGGCTGTTACAAGTGAATTTAGAAATTTTTGTAACAGCTGTGGGTGAGAAATTCTGCTCGTGTTGATGCGCGGGTGGCCCTTCTGCTTGGAATGATGCAACTTCTTTGGTCTGAGTCTAACCTTGCTGCACACCAGGGAGTGGTCGGTGTCGCAGTCCGCACTGTGGAAGCTGCGTGTGATTTGAACACTGTTTAAGGCGGCTCGCCTTGTGACAATGAGGTCTAGCTGGTGCCAACGACGTGATCTTGGGTGCCTCCATGAAACCTGGTGACAGGGTTTAGTGTGAAAGAACGAGTTGGTGATGCAGAGGTTATGATAGGTACACAACTCAAGCAGTCTCTGCCCGTTCTCATTCATCCTTCCAACGCCATAGCGCCCAAGGCAGGAGGGCCATGAGTCATGGTCGGCCCCAACCCTGGCATTAAAGTCCCCCAGCAGGAATAGATGGCTCCTGTGCTGGAAGCTCCCTAGGAAGCTCCCTTGCTGTTCAACTCTATCCATGGCCATCTGCTCCCATCCCTAACGTTTTCTCCCCCAATCTGCCCTCTTAAACTGTTTAAATTCCCCTGGCTCTTTAAATCAGTTCATTTTAGCCCTATCTAAAAGTTAACAGTTAGTTTAGTGCATGTTACCTGGGCCCACTGCCCTCCCCCAGCCACACCTGCTCTTTGTTTTCTCAATGAAATTGATCCGGATGAAACTGACGAGAACAGCTGCCGATACTTTAATCTCCGATCCTGCTGTCTTCACAGTCCAGAGTGTCTGCAGCCACGGCATGCGGTAAGTCCATTGAGGTGAAGAAGGAGCTGCGGGACCCGAGAGAAGTCCTGTGAAAAGGTGCCCCGAACACCCAAAACATCCACGAACGGCCCCCCCGGCCGCAACTTCAAAGCGCCCGCGGGAGATGGCTCGGAGAGCATCTGCAGCGCACTGTCGGCAATGCTGCATGCCTTTATTTAAACCACTGCAAAAAAAAAAACCCTTAACAAATGTAATCACCTCTAAGTCTGCCAAATGATGCTTCACCTCCCGAAGGACGTGGATGAGCTTTCCGGACGTCGATGGTGGGCACTGAGGAAATGGCTTATTACCTGCACCAGATTCCACCCCCCCTCCCCCCCCCTTTACCCCCCTTCCACCCCCGCCCCACCCCCGTCCCCTTCCCTGCTCCACCCTCTCAGCTCACCCCCTCACAACCCCGTCCCAGCCCGCCCCCCCTCGCACCATCTTCACCCCGCACCCCCTTCCCCTGCACCCCCCCCCCCACCCCCTCCCTCTACCCCTCCCCCTTGCATCCCCTCCTCCCACCGGCACCATCCTACACCTGTGTAGGGGCCCCAACAACCCCACTGCCTTGTGGGCGTCTCGGGAGAGACCAAGGCTAAGGGAGTAAACCCTAACAGAAAATCCGGAGCGGAACCCCGTAGGCGGTCATGTGTCACCTTTGGCATGTTTCCGGCAGTTCCTGCAGCCATACTGGTGCCAAACGTCGTGTCCTGCACTCCTTTGGACCCCACCAGAAAGGCCGAGAGGGGGGTTTTGACGACTGGGCAACTCTCAACCTCCATAAATTTGCCCAGGCATGCGCCATGGAGAGGTCACTCCATAGTTGCCTCACAGCGACTGAAACAACACGGAAGGCAGCAGTTACGGGTTATAAGTCCAGATAAATTGGCGTAGAAACTGGGCGCCACGGGTTGCCTTTGTCGGTGGGAGAGGTCATTGCACCTCACTGGACAGCTACCGCCCGCCTCAAACCGGGCAGCCCCCGGTCAATAAGGTTCTGTCCCGCCACAGTCTGCCTGCTTCAATGGGTGCTTGGAGCTCAGGGTCATTGCCCGAAAGGTGGACTGATACACCGCACCAAACAACATGAAAAAAGGAAAGAAGGTACCAGCCCTTCGCTTTGCAAGCTGGAACGTCAGAACTATGTGTCCTGGCCTGTCGGAAGACCTTACACAAATCAACGATTCTCGGAAGACCGCCATCATTAACAACGAGCTCAGTAGACTCAATGTGGACATTGCAGAACTTCAGGAGACTCGCCTCCCCGCGAGTGGCTCTCTAGCAGAGCAAGACTACACCTTCTTCTGGCAGGGCAGGGATCCTGAAGAACCAAGACAGCATGGAGTGGGCTTCGCCATCAGAAACTCCTTGCTCAGCATGATAGAGCCTCCCTCAAATGGCTCGAACGCATACTGTCCATCCGACTGCTCACCACCTCTGGTCCAGTACACCTACTCAGCATCTATGCTCCAACACTCTGTTCCGCACCTGAAGCTAAAGACCAGTTCTATGAACAACTCCATAACATCATTAGCAGCATCCCCAACACCGAGTTCCCCTGATGGTTTAATATACACAGGATATGTCACTAGGTGAAAAGTATAAGTGAGAAGAGTGTGTTCCCCAGATGGCTTTATGTACACAGGACATGTTACCAGGTGAACAGTATAAGTGAGGAGAGTGAGTTCCCCTGATTGTTTAATATACACGAGACATGTTGCCAGGTGAAAAGTATATGTGAGGAGAGTGAGTTCCCCTGATTGTTTAATATACACGAGACATGTTGCCAGGTGAAAAGTATATGTGAGGAGAGTGAGTTCCCCTGAGGATTTAATATACACGGGACATGTTACCAGGTGAACAGAATAGTGAGGAGAGTGTGTTCCCCTGATTGTTTAATATGCACGGGACATGTCACCAGGTGAACAGTATAAGTGAGGAGAGTGTTTTCCCCTGACTGTTTAATGCACACGGGAAATGTCACCAGGTGAACAGTATAAGCGAGGAGAGTGTATTCCCCTGATGGTTTTATGCGCACGGGACATGTCACCAGGTGAAGAGTATAAGTGAGGAGAGTGTGTTCATATGATGGTTTAATATACACAGGACATGTTACCAGGTGAACAGTATAAGTGAGGAGAGGGTGTTCCCCTGATGGTTTAATATTCACGGGACATGTTACCAGGTGAACAGTATAAGTGAGGAGATTGTGTTCCCCTGATGGTTTATTATACACGCGACATGTTACCAGGTGAACAGTGTAAGTGAGGAGAGTGTGTTCCCCTGATGGTTTAATGCACACAGGACATGTTACCAGGTGAACAGTATAAGTGAGGAGAGTGTGTTCCCCTGATTGTTTAATACACACGGGACATGTCACCAGGTGAACAGTATAAGTGAGGAGAGTGTGTTCCCCTGATCGTTTAATATACACGGGACATGTCACCAGGTGAACAGTATAAGTCAGGAGAGTGTGTTCCCCTGAAGGTTTAATATTCACAGGACATGTTACCAGGTGTACAGTCTAAGTGAGGAGAGTGTGTTCCCCTGATTCTTTAATACACACGGGACATGTCACCAGGTGAACAGTATAAGAGAGGAGAGTGTGTTCCCCTGATGGTTTAATATACACGGGACATGTCACCAGGTGAACAGTATAAGTGAGGAGAGTGTGTTCCCCTGAAGGTTTAATATACACAGGACATGTTAACTGGTGAAGAGTATATGTGAGGAGAGTGTGTTCCCCTGATGGTTTAATACACACGGGACCTGTCACCAGGTGAACAGTATAAGTGAGGAGAGTGTGTTCCTCTGATGGTTTAATACACACAGGACATGTTACCAGGTGAAGAGTATAAGTGAGGAGAGTGTGTTCCTATGATTGTTTAATATACACGGGACATGTTACCAGGTGACCAGTATGAGGGAGGAGAGAGTGTGTTCCTCTGATGGTTTAATATACACGGGACATGTTACCAGGTGAACAGTATAAGTGAAGAGAGTGTGTTCCCATGATGCTTTCATATACACGGGACATGTTACCAGGTGAACAGTATAAGTGAAGAGAGTGTGTTCCCCTGATGGTTTAATATACACAGGACATGTTACCAGGTGAACAGTATAAGTGAGGAGAGGGTGTTCCCCTGATTGTTTAATACACACGGGACATGTCACCAGGTAAACAGTATATGTGAGGAGAGTGTGTTCCCCTGATTGTTTAATGCACACGGGACATGTTACCAGGTGAACAGTATAAGTGAGGAGATTGTGTTCCCCTGATTGCTTAATATACACCGGACATGTTACCAGGTGAACAGTATAAGTGAGGAGAGTGTGTTCCCCTGATTGTTTAATACACACGCGACAAGTTACGAGATGAACAGTATAAGTGAGGAGAGTGTGTTCCCCTGATTGTTTAATACACATGGGACATGTTACCATGTGAACAGAAGAGTGAGGAGAGTGTGTTCTCCTGATTGTTTAATACGCACGGGACATGTCACCAGGTGAACAGTATAAGTGAGGAGAGTGTGTTCCCCTGAATGTTTAATGCACACGGGACATGTTACCAGGTGAACAGTCGTAGTGAGTAGAGTGTGTTCCAATGATGGTTTAATATACACGGGACATGTTACCAGGTGAACAGTATAAGTGAGGAGAGTGTGTTCCCCTGATTGTTTAATGCACACGGGACATGTTACCAGGTGAACAGTCGAAGTGAGGAGAGTGTGTTCCAATGATGGTTTAATATACACGGGACATGTTACGAGGTGAACAGTATAAGTGAGGAGAGTGTGTTCCCCTGATGGTTTAATATACACGGAACATGTTACGAGGCGAACAGTATAAGTGAGGAGAGTGTGTTCCCCTGATTGTTTAATACGCACGGGACATTTCACCAGGTGAACAGTATAAGTGAGGAGAGAGTGTTCCCCTGATTGTTTAATAAACACGGGACGTGTCACCAGGTGAACAGTATAAGTGAGGAGAGTGAGTTCCCCTGATGGTTTAATCTCCACGGGACATGTTACCATATGAACAGTATAAGTGAGGAGAGTGTGTTCCCCTGATTGTTTAATGCACACGGGACAGGTCACCAGGGGAATAGTCTAAGTGAGGAGAGTGTGTTCCCCTTATGGTTTAATATCGACGGGACATATGACCAGATGAACAGAAGAAGTGAGGAGAGTGTGTTCCCCTGATGGTTTAATACACACGGGACACGTTACCAGATGAACAGTATAAGTGAGGAGAGTGTGTTCCCCTGATTTTTTAATGCACACGGGACATGTTACCATTTGAACAGGAGAAGTGAGGAGAGTGTGTTCCCATGATGTTTTCATATACACGGGACATGTTACCAGGTGAACAGTATAAGTGAAGAGAGTGTGTTCTCCTAATGGTTTAATATACACAGGACATGTTACCAGGTGAACAGTATAAGTGAGGAGAGAGTGTTCGCCTGATTGTTTAATATACACGGGACATGTTGCCAGGTGAACAGTGTAAGTGAGGAGAGTGTGTTCCCCTGATGGTTTAATATACACGGGACATGTTACCAGGTGAACAGTATAAGTGAGGAGAGAGTGTTCGCCTGATTGTTTAATATACACGGGACATGTTACCAGGTGAACTGTATAAGTGAGGAGAGAGTGTTCCCCTGATTGTTTAATAAACACGGGACGTGTCACCAGGTGAACAGTATAAGTGAGGAGAGTGTGTTCCCCTGATTGTTTAATATACACGGGACATTTTACCAGGTGAACTGTATAAGTGAGGAGAGAGTCTTCCCCTGATTGTTTAATAAACACGGGACATGTCACCAGGTGAACAGTATAAGTGAGGAGAGTGTGTTCCCCTGATGGTTTAATATACACGGGACATGTTACCAGATGAACAGTATAAGTGAGGAGAGTGTGTTCACCTTATGGTTTAATATCGACGGGACACGTTACCAGATGAACAGTATTAGTGAGGAGAGTGTGTTCCCCTGATTTTTTAATGCACACGGGACATGTTGCCAGGTGAACAGTGGAAGTGAGGAGAGTGTGTTCCCATGATGGTTTCATATACACGGGACTTGTTACCAGGTGAACAGTATAAGTGAAGAGAGTGTGATCCCCTGATGGTTTAATATACACAGGACATGTTACCAGGTGATCAGTGTAAGTGAGGAGAGGGTGTTCCCCTGATTGTTTAATACACACGGGACATGTCACCAGGTGAACAGTGTATGTGAGGGGAGTGTGTTCCCCTGATTGTTTAATGCACACGGGACATGTTACCAGGTGAACAGTGGAAGTGAGGAGAGTGTGTTCCCATGATGGTTTCATAGACACGGGACATGTAACCAGGTGAACAGTATAAGTGAGGAGAGTGTGTTCCCCTGATGGTTTAATATACACAGGACATGTTACCAGGTGAACAGTATATTTGAGGAGAGTGTGTTCCCCTGATTGTTTAATACACACGCGACATGTTACGAGGTGAACAGTATAAGTGAGGAGAGTGTGTTCCCCTGATTGTTTAATAAACACGGGACATGTCACCAGGTGAACAGTATAAGTGAGGAGAGTGTGTTCCCCTGATGGTTTAATATACACGGGACATGTTACCAGATGAACAGTATAAGTGAGGAGAGTGTGTTCCCCTGATTGTTTAATACACACGCGACATGTTACGAGGTGAACAGTATAAGTGAGGAGAGTGAGTTGCACTGATTGTTTAATACACACGCGACATGTTACGAGGCGAACAGTATAAGTGAGGAGAGTGTGTCCCCTGATTGTTTAATAAACACGGGACATGTCACCAGGTGAACAGTATAAGTGAGTAGAGTGAGTTCCCCTGATGGTTTAATATACACGGGACATGTTACCATATGAACATTAAAAGTGAGGAGACTGTGTTCCCCTGATTGTTTAATGCACACGGGACAGGTCACCAGATGAACAGAAGAAGTGAGGAGAGTGTGTTCCCCTTAAGGTTTAATACACACGGGACACGTTACCAGATGAACTGTATAAGTGAGGAGAGTGTGTTCCCCTGATTTTTTAATGCACACGGGACATGTTACCATTTGAACAGGAGAAGTGAGGAGAGTGTGTTCCCATGATGTTTTCATATACACGGGACATGTTACCAGGTGAACAGTATAAGTGAAGAGAGTGTGTTCCCCTAATGGTTTAATATACACAGGACATGTTACCAGGTGAACAGTATAAGTGAGGAGAGAGTGTTCGCCTGATTGTTTAATATACACGGGACATGTTACCAGGTGAACAGTGCAAGTGAGGAGAGTGTGTTCCCCTGATGGTTTAATATACACGGGACATGTTACCAGGTGAACAGTATAAGTGAGGAGAGAGTGTTCGCCTGATTGTTTAATATACACGGGACATGTTACCAGGTGAACTGTATAAGTGAGGAGAGAGTGCTCCCCTGATTGTTTAATATACACAGGACATGTTGCCAGGTGAACTGTATAAGTGAGGAGAGAGTCTTCCCCTGATTGTTTAATAAACACGGGACATGTCACCAGGTGAACAGTATAAGTGAGGAGAGTGTGTTCCCCTGATGGTTTAATATACACGGGACATTTTACCAGATGAACAGTATAAGTGAGGAGAGTGTGTTCACCTTATGGTTTAATATCGACGGGACACGTTACCAGATGAACAGTATTAGTGAGGAGAGTGTGTTCCCCTGATTTTTTAATGCACACGGGACATGTTGCCAGGTGAACGTTGGAAGTGAGGAGAGTGTGTTCCCATGATGGTTTCATATACATGGGACTTGTTACCAGGTGAACAGTATAAGTGAAGAGAGTGTGTTCCCCTGATGGTTTAATATACACAGGACATGTTACCAGGTGATCAGTGTAAGTGAGGAGAGGGTGTTCCCCTGATTGTTTAATACACACGCGACATGTTACGAGGTGAACAGTATAAGTGAGGAGAGTGTGTTCCCCTGATTGTTTAATAAACACGGGACATGTCACCAGGTGAACAGTATAAGTGAGGAGAGTGTGTTCCCCTGATGGTTTAATATACACGGGACATGTTACCAGATGAACAGTATATGTGAGGAGAGTGTGTTCCCCTGATTGTTTAATACACACGCGACATGTTACGAGGTGAACAGTATAATTGAGGAGAGTGTGTTACCCTGATTGTTTAATACACACGCGGCATGTTGCGAGGCGAACAGTATAAGTGAGGAGAGTGTGTTCCCCTCATTGTTTAATACGCACGGGACATTTCACCAGGTGAACAGTATAAGTGAGGAGAGAGTGTTCCCCTGATTGTTTAATAAACACGGGACATGTTACCAGGTGAACAGTAGAAGTGAGGAGAGTGTGTTCCCATGATCGTTTAATATACACAGGACATGTTACCAGGTGAACAGTATAAGTGAGGAGAGTGTGTTCCCCTGATTGTTTAATGCACACGGGACAGGTCAACAGGTGAACAGTATAAGTGAGGAGAGAGTGTTCCCCTGATTGTTTAATAAACACGGGACATGTTACCAGGTGAACAGTAGAAGTGAGGAGAGTGTGTTCCCATGATGGTTTAATATACACAGGACATGTTACCAGGTGAACAGTATAAGTGAGGAGAATGTGTTCCCCTTATGGTTTAATATCGACGGGACATATGTCCAGATGAACAGAAGAAGTGAGGAGAGTGTGTTCCCCTGATAGTTTAATATACAAGGGACACGTTACCAGATGAACAGTATAAGTGAGGAGAGTGTGTTCCCCTGATTTTTTAATGCACACCGGACATGTTACCAGGTGAACAGTATAAGTGAAGAGAGTGTGTTCCCCTAATGGTTTAATATACGCAGGACATGTTACCAGGTGAACAGTATAAGTGAGGAGAGTGTGTTCCCCTGATGGTTTAGTATACACGGGACACGTTACCAGATGAACAGTAGAAGTGGGAGAGTGTGTTCCCCTGATTTTTTAATGCACACGGGACATTTTACCAGGTGAACAGTAGAAGTGAGGAGAGTGTGTTCCCCTGATGGTTTAATATACACAGGACATGTTACCAGGTGAACAGAATAAGTGAGGAGAGTGTGTTCCCATGATGGTTTCATATACACGGGACATGTTACCAGGTGAACAGTATAAGTGAGGAGAGTGTTTTCCCCTGATTGTTTAATACACACGCGACATGTTACGAGGTGAACAGTATAAGTGAGGAGAGTGTGTTACCCTGATTGTTTAATACACACAGGACATGTCACCAGGTGAACAGTATAAGTGAGGAGAATGTATTCCCCTGATGGTTTAATATACACAGGACATGTTACCAGGTGAACAGTATAAGTGAGGAGAGAATGTTCCCCTGATTGTTTAATATACACGGGACATGATACCTGGTGAACTGTATAAGTGAGGAGAGAGTGTTCCCCTGATTTTTTAATAAACACGGGACATGTCACCAGGTGAACAGTAAAAGTGAGGAGAGTGTGTACCCCTGATGGTTTAATATACACGGGACATGTTACCAGATGAACAGTATAAGTGAGGAGAGAGTGTTCACCTTATGGTTTAATATCGACCGGACATATGACCAAATGAACAGTATAAGTGAGGAGAGTGTGTTCCCCTGATGGTTCAATATACACGGGGCACGTTACCAGATGAACAGTATAAGTGAGGAGAGTGTGTTCCCCTGATTTTTTAATGCACACGGGACTTGTTACCAGGTGAACAGTGGAAGTGAGGAGAGTGTGTTCCCATGATGGTTTCATATACAAGGGACATGTAACCAGGTGAACAGTACAAGTGAGGAGATTGCGTTCCCCTGATGGTTTAATATGCACAGGACATGTTACCAGGTGAACAGTATAAGTGAGGAGAGGGTGTTCACCTGATTGTTTAATACACACGGGACATGTCACCAGGTGAACAGTATATGTGAGGAGAGTGTGTTCCCATGATTGTTTAATGCACACCGGACATGTTACGAGGTGAACAGTATAAGTGAGGAGAGGGTGTTCCCCTGATTGTTTAATACGCACGGGACATGTTACCAGGAGAACAGTATAAGTGAGGAGAGTGTGTTCCCCTGATTGTTTAATACACACGCGACATGTTACGAGGTGAACAGTATAAGTGAGGAGAGTGTGTTACCCTGATTGTTTAATACGCACGGGACATGTTACCAGGTGAACAGTATAAGTGAGGAGAGTGTTTTCCCCAGACTGTTTAAGAGACACGGGACATGTTACCAGGTGAACAGTTTCAGTGAGGAGAGTGTGTTCCCATGGTGGTTTCATATACACGGGACATGTAACCAGGTGAACAGTATAAGTGAGGAGAGTGTGTTCCCCTGATGGTTTAATATACACAGGACATGTTACCAGGTGAACAGTATAAGTGAGGAGAGAGTGTTCCCCTGATTGTTTAATACACACGCGACATGTTACCAGGTGAACAGTATAAGTGAGGAGAGTGTGTTCCCCTGATGGTTTAATATACACGGGACATGTTACCAGATGAACAGTATAAGTGAGGAGAGTGTGTTCCCCTGATTGTTAATACACACGCGACATGTTACGAGGTGAACAGTATAAGTGAGGAGAGAGTGTCCCCCTGATTGTTTAATAAACACGGGACATGTTACCAGGTGAACAGTAGAAGTGAGGAGAGTGTGTTCCCATGATGGTTTAATATACACAGGACATGTTACCAGGTGAACAGTACAAGTGAGGAGAGTGTGTTCCCCTGATTGTTTAATGCACACGGGACAGGTCAACAGGGGAACAGTCTAAGTGAGGAGAGTGTGTTCCCCTTATGGTTTAATATCGACGGGACATATGTCCAGATGAACAGAAGAAGTGAGGAGAGTGTGTTCCCCTGATAGTTTAATATACAAGGGACACGTTACCAGATGAACAGTATAAGTGAGGAGAGTGTGTTCCCCTGATTTTTTAATGCACACGGGACATGTTACCAGGTGAACAGTATAAGTGAAGAGAGTGTGTTCCCCTAATGTTTTAATATACGCAGGACATGTTACCAGGTGAACAGTATAAGTGAGGAGAGTGTGTTCCCCTGATGGTTTAGTATACACGGGACACGTTACCAGATGAACAGTAGAAGTGGGAGAGTGTGTTCCCCTGATTTTTTAATGCACACGGGACATTTTACCAGGTGAACAGTAGAAGTGAGGAGAGTGTGTTCCCATGATGGTTTCATATACACGGGACATGTTACCAGGTGAACAGTATAAGTGAAGAGAGTGTGTTCCCCTGATGGTTTAATATACACAGGACATGTTACCAGGTGAACAGTATAAGTGAGGAGAGTGTTTTCCCCTGATTGTTTAATACACACGCGACATGTTACGAGGTGAACAGTATAAGTGAGGAGAGTGTGTTACCCTGATTGTTTAATACACACAGGACATGTCTCCAGGTGAACAGTATAAGTGAGGAGAATGTATTCCCCTGATGGTTTAATATACACAGGACATGTTACCAGGTGAACAGTATAAGTGAGCAGAGAATGTTCCCCTGATTGTTTAATATACACGGGACATGTTACCAGGTGAACTGCATAAGTGAGGAGAGAGTGTTCCCCTGATTTTTTAATAAACACGGGACATGTCACCAGGTGAACAGTAAAAGTGAGGAGAGTGTGTACCCCTGATGGTTTAATATACACGGGACATGTTACCAGATGAACAGTATAAATGAGGAGAGAGTGTTCCCCTGATTTTTTAATAAACACGGGACATGTCAAAAGGTGAGCAGTAAAAGTGAGGAGAGTGTGTACCCCTGATGGTTTAATATACACGGGACATGTTACCAGATGAACAGTATAAGTGAGGAGAGAGTGTTCACCTTATGGTTTAATATCGACCGGACATATGACCAAATGAACAGTATAAGTGAGGAGAGTGTGTTCCCCTGATGGTTCAATATACAACGGGACACGTTACCAGATGAACAGTATAAGTGAGGAGAGTGTGTTCCCCTGATTTTTTAATGCACACGGGACATGTTACCAGGTGAACAGTGGAAGTGAGGAGAGGGTGTTCCCCTGATTGTTTAATACACACGGGACATGTCACCAGGTGAACAGTATATGTGAGGAGAGTGTGTTCCCATGATTGTTTAATGCACAACGGACATGTTACGAGGTGAACAGTATAAGTGAGGAGAGGGTGTTCCCCTGATTGTTTAATACGCACGGGACATGTTACCAGGTGAACAGTATAAGTGAGGAGAGTGTGTTCCCCTGATTGTTTAATACACACGTGACATGTTACGAGGTGAACAGTATAAGTGAGGAGAGTGTGTTACCCTGATTGTTTAATACGCACGGGACATGTTACCAGGTGAACAGTATAAGTGAGGAGAGTGTGTTCCCCTGATTGTTTAATATACACGGGACATGTTACCAGGTGAACAGTTTCAGTGAGGAGAGTGTGTTCCCCTGATGGTTTAATGCACACGGGACAGGTCACCAGGGGAACAGTCTAAGTGAGGAGAGTGTGTTCCCCTTATGGTTTAATATCGACGGGACATATGACCAGATGAACAGAAGAAGTGAGGAGAGTGTGTTCCCCTAATGGTTTTATGCGTCCGGGACATATCACCAGGTGATGAGTATAAGTGAGGAGAGTGTGTTCCCATGATGTTTTAACATGCAGGGGACATGTTACCAGGTGAACAGTATAAGTGAGGAGATTGTGTTCCCCTGATGGTTTAATATACACGGGACATGTTACGAGGTGAACAGTATAAGTGAGGAGAGTGTGTTCCCCTGATGGTTTAATATACACGGGACATGTTACCAGGTGAACAGTATAAGTGAGGAGAGTGTGTTCCCCTGAAGGTTTAATATACACAGGACATGTTACCTGGTGAAGAGTATAAGTGAGGAGAGTGTGTTCCTCTGATGGTTTAATACACACAGGGCATGTTACCAGGTGAACAGTATAAGTGAGGAGAGTGTGTTCCCCTGATGGTTTAATAAACACGGGACAGGTCACCAAGGGAACAGTCTAAGTGAGGATAGTGTGTTCCCCTTATGGTTTAATATCGACGGGACATATGACCAGATGAACAGAAGAAGTGAGGAGAGTGTGTTCCCCTGATTTTTTAATGCACACGGGACATGTTACCAGGTGAACAGTAGAAGTGAGGAGAGTATGTTCCCATGATGGTTTCATATACACGGGACATGTTACCAGGTGAACAGTATAAGTGAAGAGAGTGTGTTCCCCTAATGGTTTAATATACACAGGACATGTTACCAGGTGAACAGTATAAGTGAGGAGAGTGTGTTCCCCTGATTGTTTAATACGCACGGGACATGTCACCAGGTGAACAGTATAAGTGAGGAGAGTGTGTTCCCCTGATGGTTTAATATACACAGGACATGTTACGAGGTGAACAGTATAAGTGAGGAGAGTGTGTTACACTGATTGTTTAATACGCACGGGACATGTCACCAGGTGAACAGTATAAGTGAGGAGAGTGTGTTCCCCTGATGGTTTAATATACACAGGACATGTTACCAGGTGAACAGTATAAGTGAGGAGAGAGTGTTCCCCTGATTGTTTAATAAACACGGGACATGTCACCAGGTGAACAGTGTCAGTGAGGAGAGTGTGTTCCCCTGATGGTTTAATATACACGGGACATGTTACCAGATGAACAGTATAAGTGAGGAGAGTGTGTTCACCTTATGGTTTAATATCGACTGGACATATGACCAAAAGAACAGTATAAGTGAGGAGAGTGTGTTCCCCTGATGGTTTCATATACACGGGACACGTTACCAGATGAACAGTATAAGTGAGGAGAGTGTTTTCCCCTGATTTTTAAAAGCACACGGGACATGTTACCAGGTGAACAGTAGAAGTGAGGAGAGTGTGTTCCCATGATGGTTTCATATACACGGGACATGTTACCAGGTGAACATTATAAGTGAAGAGAGTGTGTTCCCCTGATGGTTTAATATACACAGGACATGTTAACAGGTGAACAGTATAAGTGAGGAGAGGGTGTTCCCCTGATTGTTTAAAGCACACGGGACATGTGACGAGGTGAACATTATAAGTGAGGAGAGTGTGTTCCCCTGATGGTTTAAGATACACCGGACATGTCACCACGTGAACAGTATAAGTGAGGAGAGTGTGTTCCCCTGATGGTTTAATGCACACGGGACATGTTACCAGGTGAACAGAATAGTGAGGGGAGTGCGTTCCCCTGATTGTTTAATACGCAAGGGACATGTCACCAGGTGAACAGTATATGTGAGGAGAGTGTGTTCCCCTGATTGTTTAATGCACACGGGACATGTTACCAGGTGAACAGTATAAGTGAGGAGAGTGTGTTCCCCTGATTGTTTAATGCACACGGGAAATGTCACCAGGTGAAGAGTATAAGTGAGGAGAGTGTATTCCCCTGATGGTTTTATGCGCACGGGACATGTCACCAGGTGAAGAGTATAAGTGAGGAGAGTGTGTTCCCCTGATGGTTTAACATACACGGGACATGTTACCAGGTGAACAGTATAAGTAAGGAGAGTGTGTTCCCCTGATTGTTTAATGTACACGGGAAATATCACCAGGTGAACAGTATAAGTGAGGAGAGTGTGTTCCTCTGAAGGTTTAATATACACGGGACATGTTACGAGGTGAACAGTATAAGTGAGGAGTGTGTGTTCCCCTGATGGTTTAATATACACGGGACATGTTACCAGGTGAACAGTATAAGTGAGGAGAGTGTGTTCCCCTGAAGGTTTAATATACACAGGACATGTTACCTGGTGAAGAGTATAAGTGAGTAGAGTGTGTTCCTCTGATGGTTTAATATACACAGGACATTTTACGAGGTGAACAGTATAAGTGAGGAGAGTGTGTTCCTCTGATGGTTTAATACACACAGGACATGTTACCAGGTGAACAGTATAAGTGAGGAGAGTGTGTTCCCCTGATTGTTTAATATACACGGGACATGTTACCAGGTGACCAGTATAAGTGAGGAGAGTGTGTTCCCCTGATGGTTTAACATACACGGGACATGTTACCAGGTTAACAGTATAAGTGAGGAGAGTGTGTTCCCCTGATGGTTTAATATACATGGGACATGTTACCAGGTGAACAGTAGAAGTGAAGAGAGCGTGTTCCCCTGATTGTTTAATATACATGGGACATGTTACCATGTAAACAGTATAAGTGAGGAGAGAGTGCTCCCCTGATTGTTGAATAAACACGGGACATGTCACCAGGTGAACAGTATAAGTGAGGAGAGTGTGTTCCCCTGATGGTTTAATAAACACGGGACATGTTACCAGATGAACAGTATAAGTGAGGAGAGTGTGTTCCCCTGATTGTTTAATGCACACGGGACAGGTCACCAAGGGAACAGTCTAAGTGAGGAGAGTGTGTTCCCCTTATGGTTTAATATCGACGGGACACATGACCAGATGACCAGAAGAAGTGAGGAGAGTGTGTTCCCCTGATGGTTTAATATACACGGGACACGTTACCAGATGAACAGTGTAAGCGAGGAGAGTGTGTTCCCCTGATTTTTTAATGCACACGGGACATGTTACCAGGTGAACAGTAGAAGTGAGGAGAGTATGTTCCCATGATGGTTTCATATACACGGGACATGTTACAAGATGAACAGTATAAGTGAAGAGAGTGTGTTCCCCTAATGGTTTAATATACACAGGACATGTTACCAGGTGAACAGTATAAGTGATGAGAGTGTGTTCACCTTATGGTTTAATATCGACGGGACATATGACCAAATGAACAGTATAAGTGAGGAGAGTGTGTTCCCCTGATGGTTTAATATACACGGGACACGTTACCAGATGAACAGTATTTGTGAGGAGAGTGTGTTCCCCTGATTTTTTAATGCACACGGGACATGTTACCAGTTGAACAGTAGAAGTGAGGAGAGTGTGTTCCCCTGATGGTTTAATATACACAGGACATGTTACCAGGTGAACAGTATAAGTGAGGAGAGGGTGTTCCCCTGATTGTTTAATACACACGGGACATGTCACCAGGTGAACAGTGTATGTGAGGGGAGTGTGTTCCCCTGATTGTTTAATGCACACGGGACATGTGACAAGCTGAACATTATAAGTGAGGAGAGTGTGTTCCCCTGATGGTTTAATATACACCGGACATGTCACCACGTGAACAGTATAAGTGAGGAGAGTGTGTTCCCCTGATGGCTTAATGCACACGGGACATGTTACCAGGTGAACAGTATAAGTGAGGAGAGTGTGTTCCCCTGATTGTTTAATACACGCGCGACATGTTACGAGGAGAACAGTATAAGTGAGGAGATTGTGTTACCCTGATTGTTTAATACGCACGGGACATGTTACCAGGTGAACAGGATAAGTGAGGAGAGTATGTTCCCCTGATTGTTTAATACACACGCGACATGTTACGAGGTGAACAGTATAAGTGAGGAGAGTGTGTTCCCCTGATTGTTTAATACACACACGACATGTTACGAGGTGAACAGTAGAAGTGAGGAGAGTGTGTTACCCTGATTGTTTAATACACACGCGACATGTTACGAGGTGAACAGTATAAGTGAGGAGAGTGTGTTACCCTGATTGTTTAATACGCACGGACATTTCACCAGGTGAACAGTATAAGTGAGGAGAGAGTGTTCCCCTGATTGTTTATTAAACACTTGACATGTCACCAGGTGAACAGTATAAGTGAGGAGAGTGTGTTCCCCTAATGGTTTAATATGCACGGGACATGTTACCAGATGAACAGTATAAGTGAGGAGAGTGTGTTCCCCTGATTGTTTAATGCACACGGGACAGGTCAACAGGGGAACAGTCTAAGTGAGGACAGTGTGTTCCCATGTTGGTTTCATATACACGGGACACGTTACCAGATGAAAAGTATAAGTGAGGAGAGTCTGTTCCCCTCATTTTTTAATGCACACGGGACATGTTACCAGGTGAACAGTAGAAGTGAGGAGAGTGTGTTCCCATGTTGGTTTCATATACACGGGACATGTTACCAGATGAACAGTATAAGTGAAGAGAGTGTGTTCCCCTAATGGTTTAATATGCACAGGACATGTTACCAGGTGAACAGTATAAGTGAGGAGAGTGTGTTCCCCTGATGGTTTAGTATACACGGGACACGTTACCAGATGAACAGTAGAAGTGAGGAGAGTGTGTTCCCCTGATTTTTTAATGCACACGGGACATTTTACCAGGTGAACAGTAGAAGTGAGGAGAGTGTGTTCCCATGATGGTTTAATATACACAGGACATGTTACCAGGTGAACAGTATAAGTGAGGAGAGTGTGTTCCCCTGATTGTTTAATA